>NW_006238997.1:1095650-1131680 GCF_000226075.1 Solanum tuberosum | reverse complement strand
ATGACATTTTTAGTCCCACAAAGAATTTTCATAGACACTCATATACATTAAACCAATAAGAAAAATGTTCTCACCTTGGACATTTTTTCTTTCATAAGTAAATCATAATTTTTTTTGATGAAATATATGTAAAATCTTTAAAATTGTTTATGAATATAATATATTATGTATGTATAATAATAAAATTTATGTATATAACTTGTTGGTTCGGTTCGGTTATTTTTTCGAACAAAACCATAATCAAACCAAATATTATCGGTTCTTAACAATCTAAAACCAAACCAAACCAAAACCCAAATTAAATCGGTTCATTTAATCGGTTTGGTTTGGTTTTTCGGTTTGGATCGATTTTTATCCAAACCATGAACACCCCTAACTCCAAGAAACTCATTTGCCATCAAAATAAAGATAATCATTTTGGTGGGGGAATTACAAGTGGACAAAAAGAAAACAAAGGTGTTTAGTTTAAATCATTTTAATTATAAACGGCACATGATATTAGTTTGAACATGCATTTGAGTATAATGGAGGATCCATTTAAAAAAAATAAAAATAGAATAGGAAAAGTGGAAATAGAGAGGGGATTACAAGGTAGGGCTTTCCTTAAAAATTGGTAGACCATTAAGATCATGACACATGTTTTCCCGTTAGTTCAAAGAGTATACAAAACTAGAGCTGTTAATATGGGCTGGCCCACCCTATTAGGGCTAACATATACAGACTTTGAAATTTTATGGGTCAGGTCGGGCTAGCCCATTTTCGGTGTGGGCCAGAAAATGACCGACCCAGTCCAAAAGTATATGGGCTATAGGCTTTGCCGGGCGGGCCTTCATTTTTTAAAAGTATATTTTTTTATGATTTTTTAAATTAAATTCTAATTTAAAAATATTATCAATATCGACAAGACAATATTACATGGTGTTAGTGTTGCTACTTGTTAATCAAATCTACAAATAAAATTATCTTTATAATATTTATTAAGTTTGATTTTAAGTAAAAACATAAATAGCTAAATAGAAATATTAACCTAATTGTTTCCAATGATCAAAATAAAACTCAAAAACTATGACAACATTCCATAGGTTACAACCTATGTAGTGATTTCCTGGAAATTTTAGGAAATTTTTATTTTATATAGTACATATTTTATAAACATAATTTATATTTAAATTGTAATATTTTCAAACTTTTTAACAGTTTTAGACTCTTGTTAATTTTAATACTCTATTTTATTTTTATCTTTTAAGTAATTTTTATTTAGCCCACCGGCCGACCCTATCCATTTTTCTCAAGCCCCACAAATCGACAAACTTATTCAGGCTGGGTTAAAAAGCCCTTTTCTTAAATGAGCTCCAAAAATCGTAGCCTACCCATATTAAATCACGGGCTAGGTCAGGCCGATCCTACGGGCGTAGCCCATATTAATGGCTTTATACAAAATCTAAAAGTTAGATGATAAGGTTATTAATATCCTAAAAATATAACGAAGGATATTTAAATATTATTTGCGATTGTTCATGGATATATTTATTTTCTTTTTTCCTTCTAAAAAAACTTCATAATATTACATTATTTATTATGAACATTTTACTTATTTAGTAAGATTATATAAAGAATTGAAGCAGTTTTCACAAATTATGAAGATTTTACAAGTTATAAGGAAACAAAACTTGAAGGATGATTAATGATAATTTAGTTTATGTGAGATGGTGAAACCGGCCTTGATATGGAAAAGTGAAACCCTAGGAATAGGAAGAGGGGGAATGAATAGGTGATAGAAATTAGAAAGCGGCGGAGTCCGGTAGAGATATTATCAATCATACCTTGTTCTGCCATGGAATCTTTGTTTGCAAACTATGCTTCTTCAGATGAAGAGGAACAAGTAACTCTTCCTCCCCCAAAATCAACTTCTTCTTTCCTTTCACTTCCCCCACCAAAATCCCATGATCAACAACTGAGCCCACCTAATGTTGGAATTACCACTTCTTCTTCTTCTTCTTCCCTTTTATCTGTCCTCCCACCTCCAAAGACAACCATGGAAGATCCTCCACTCCTCCCCAATTCCTCGGATCCTAAACCCAAAAGGGTTGTTCAATTTAAGCCTCCTGTCAACCCTTTTTCTCTCAAGTCTTATAGTCTGGATGAAGATGATGAAGATGAGGATGAAAAAGAAAAACAAAGAAAAAGGTCTCAATCTTTTGCTCAAACATCTTCAGTTAAATCATTTTTGTCCACCATTCCTGCTCCAAAGAACTCTACTACTCTGGGTGTTTTGGGTTCCGGCTCCGGAAGAAGATCCATCATCGAAGCAGATGTCCCTGTTCCTAATCCGGCTAGCTCGAATGAAGTTCTAGTTAATTCCAATACAGAGTACAGCGAGAGCCAGCAGATTGATGGGTCGTTTGAGAGTTCAATGGGAGGTTTTGATGGTCCCTCACAACATAATGCTGTTGCAGGTGATTGGAATGCACAGGGTTATGCAAACCATGACGGGTATGCTGGCTATGGTAATGATGGGGCTAGTGATTATTCTCATGCGGCTCCACCAAATATGAATTATGTTGACTATGACAGTAATTATGGCACTTACACTGGTTATGAGCAGTATGGTCATAATTGGACTGATGGGTCTAGTGCAACAGAAGCATCAACAATTACTGATATGGCTGAAGTTGCATTTAGATTGCCTGGGAAGAGAGGCAGGAGTGATGCTCCACAGAATATTGTTGAGGTGAACCAGGATGAGTTGATGAAGAATCGGCCAAGGGAAGACCAAAGCAGGCTCACTGGGATTGCCTTTGGGCCATCTTACCAGGTACACTTTTACTATGTCTATGAAGTTACTTGTTCTTCAACTAAATTATGAGAGGCTTAAAGTTTAATTATAGTTGATACTTAGCACTGCATATTAATTTTGAATATCTGGACACTATTGTGAATGTGGTGTTTGTTATTTGATTCGGTTTCTTGCTCTCTGTCTCTGCTAAGTTTGGATTTTTTAATATACAAATTGGTCATGATGCTTTCTGCTTACTTTGGGCAGGATAAATGAATCTCAGAGATTTAGATAACTTATAGCATTGTGAGATATAGTTTTCTTGTTCCGTCAAGTGTTATTATGCATGTTTCTAGTTAATTTTTCCTTTAAGAGACAGCCTTGTGTTCTAGCTTCTAGTCCTTAAGATTAAAAAGTTGGCAAATGATGTTCCAGTGGGAGGATTGAGATTTTCTCTTAACTAGTAATGGTAGTTTAGATGCCTGTTCTTGCTTCTTGCACGATGCTCTAATTCATTTATCTTGTTGGTGTGTTCACGCACTAGCAAAAAGGGATTTGTTAATTATATAGTTAAGTTAAGTTGATGTGAACATGAATATTTATGCATTTTCCTCTGGCATTGTTTGTTCAAAGTATTTTGTTTCTAGTGTTATTACTGATCTGACGCGGAGTTGGGTCAAAATGCCCTAGAATTGAACAAAAGCGCCCCTGCAGATGGTTTGGTCCTAAAATGCCCCTATTGCTACTTTTGGGTCAAAAATACCCTTTTTCAACACATTATTCTTTTTAAACACATTCTTTTCCTAATAAAATATTATTTTTATTGAACAGATATGCTCAAGATACACCTCACTTTTGATGTAACGCGGTTGTATGCAATAATAGTAATCCAACTAGGTTAGGGTCAAATTAAAGAACTAATACTCTTTTTTTTTTTGAAACTGGTAAGGTTGTATTCTTCAGCATTAAGGGCATACTGGCCACCACCAAAAAGTGTCAATTACAAACTTCCTATTAAATCTACAATCTGGTCTGTATCTACTATACACAACTGTTTACACAAAAAAAGTAGAGATACTATACAATTCCATTTGACCTTGTGTATGGAATTGGATCTATTGTCGAAACATCTACTGTTCCTTTCCTTCCAAACTGACCACCATATACATGATGGTATTAACCTCCACCATCTCTTCTGGCTCTTGGTACTTCCTCTCCTTACCCAGCTCTTCAACACGTTTGATGTACGTTCTGGCATTGTCCAATTCAGATTTGAGATGTTAAGGAACAAATTCCAGATTTGAGCAGTGTAATTACAGTGCAAGAAGAGGTGGCTGTTAGTTTCACTTGTCAAATTGCATAAAAAACACCTAGGGACCAGCTGTCTACCCTTCTTCTGAAGTACTTCTTGTGTTAAACAAGCTCTCTTTATCACTAGCCAAGTGAAGCATTTCACTTTTGTAGGAATATCCCCCTTCCAAAAATAGTTCCAGAGGTGTTTTGGTCTCCCTGCCATCACCTGGAGACCTCTTCTGTAAGCACTGTTGACTGAGAAAAGGCCATCTTTGCTGTGCTTCCACAACATCCTGTCTGTGGCATTTGCGTTGATGGTCACTCCGCCTAGCATCCCTAATATCTCAGCCACCCTTTCCACCTCCCAATCATTGAGAAGTCTTCTAAAAACTAGATCCCAGCCCTGTTCAGTCCAGCAATCGAACCAAATGACTGGGAAGTGATGAGGTTGGCAGAATTCCTCAACTTGGTTGGACACTTTCTTTTTTTTTGAAACTGGTAAGGTTGTATTCTTCAGCATTAAGGGCATGCTGGCCACCACCAAAAAGTGTCAATTACAAACTTCCTATCAAATCTACAATCTGGTCTGTATCTACTATACACAACTGTTTACACCAAAAAAGTAGAGATACTATACAATTCCATTTGACCTTGTGTATGGAATTGGATCTATTGTCGAAACATCTACTGTTCCTTTCCTTCCAAACTGACCACCATATACATGATGGTATTAACCTCCACCATCTCTTCTGGCTCTTGGTGCCTCCTCTCCTTACCCAGCTCTTCAACACGTTTGATGTACGTTCTGGCATTGTCCAATTCAGATTTGAGATGCTAAGGAACAAATTCCAGATTTGAGCAGTGTAATTACAGTGCAAGAAGAGGTGGCTGTTAGTTTCACTTGTCAAATTGCATAAAAAACACCTAGGGACCAGCTGTCTACCCTTCTTCTGAAGTACTTCTTGTGTTAAACAAGCTCTCTTTATCACTAGCCAAGTGAAGCATTTCACTTTTGTAGGAATATCCCCCTTCCAAAAATAGTTCCAGAAGTGTGTTGGTCTCCCTGCCATCACCTGGAGACCTCTTCTGTAAGCACTGTTGGCTGAGAAGAGGCCATCTTTGTTGTGCTTCCACAACATCCTGTCTGTGGCATTTGCGTTGATGGTCACTCCGCCTAGCATCCCTAATATCTCAGCCACCCTTTCCACCTCCCAATCATTGAGAAGTCTTCTAAAAACTAGATCCCAGCCCTGTTCAGTCCAGCAATCGCCAACATTAGCATCAGGATTTCCACAAATTTGAAAGAGATCTGGAAAGAGATCTCTAAGAGGGGATTGGTCTATCCAAACATCCTTCCAAAATTTTGTTTTAGTGCCACTTCCCACCTTGATATATAAATTTGTCTCCATTTGTGACCACAAGTTTCTAATTGATCTCCATGCACCCACACCATAAGGTTCTGTTGTGATCTCTGTACACCAAGGGTTTAACTCACCATATTTTGCTATGATCACCTCTTTCCAGAGGGAATTTCTCTCTGATACACCTCACTTTTGATGTAACATGGTCGTATGCAATAATAGTAATCCAACTAGGTTAGGGTTGAATCCACATGGAATATTGGGAAACTCCTTCATGTTTATGTATCAGTATGACTACTCAACTTATAGCCAGTGCAACAGTTGTAGAGATTGATTGTAGTAACTTAAATTATAAAACAGAAAGTAAATATGCTGAAAGTCTGTAAGTATGCTTGCAATTGTGTCCAAACAATGGATTGTTTTCTCCTTTCGATAATCATGCAATACATGCCCTTAGGGTTATAGATATGCACTCACTCTCTTTCGAGTTCATGAACAATTTATCTACATATGATGATTCTGCAACTATATGAATTATTGACAATAAGAACGACCGATTATGCTTAAGTAGATTCAATTATATCTAATGTAAATCTATCAAACAAAGGTTAACGCCTTGAGTTCATGCAAATCTTCTTATACCAAATCCTGACCACTCTTCCAAGTTTGTAAATTAAGATATTATGTTGTAGGTTAGTATTTGCAACCACTATTCCTTTTAATTAAGCACGAAAAGAAGTTTGATATCTAACCACTCTAGTAATATGCGATTTCCAGAAAACCTTATGAACTACACAATCTCATTGGGTTTCACAACCTCAGTAGAGGATATGAATACCAGATTTAGCTACTCATACTGATATAGAAATAAGAAGAATAAGGATTAAAAAAAGGTTGAAAGCTTGAATAAAGTTGAAGGCTTTACTCAAGAACTATAAAAACTGTAAACTTTGGATGAGAAGAACTACTACAACTATATTACTAAAAAATCTTGACTACTACTATTCTCGCCTCTTCTTTTACAATTGAAGCCAATATGCCTATTTATAATTGTCCAAGAAAGTAGAATTCTAAACAAATAAGGTAAACTCCACCAATAGACTTCTGCGACCAACTCCACGACCATCACCTGTTTTATGGGCCGTGGACTCAATGATTGCCCATTAGGTTTTCCTGGAGTCGTGTTGTGTTTTATTTCATGGCTGTGCTTTGGTTTCACGAGCACTCATGTACTCTTCCACTGTTGTCACACTTCTGTTCACCTCTTTGTACATACGTTTTTGGAATTTATGTAATTGTCATAAAGTCTTTTCTTCTCAAGCACCAACAGGAGCCCTTTTTTATGTCACTGTACATAACGCGGAGATCAATTTTTCTCTCATTAAAAGTTTTCATGAACTTATTAACAAAAACAGTCTCTGTGATAGATCTTCCAAGCATGGGATTTAACCTTCTTTTCTTTTCTATTATCCTTGTTATTTTCTAAACCTTGTTTTCTTTTCTATTATCCTTGTTATTTTCTAAACCTATACACTTTATCACTTTTTTCTCACAAAGTTTCAAAGCATGTCTCATAAGCTTCAAAGAGATGGCAGTAAGCTCTTTGAATATCTCCTGTATTCTTAATATTCTATTCACTTGTTCGACATTCATACACATTAATTTTGCAATGAATAGCTTGGTTAGTTATACAATTGCCTCTTTGAGGCACTTATAAACCTCTACAGGGATATAAATTGAACCACGAGTTTTTTTCTAATCCTCATATTTTTGGCATACTTTGTGTCACTAAGTGGGGCATTTGGCCATCAGAATTTTTTCCCCAATTTTTTTGGATTTTTTCAAGGTTGGAGTTGGAGTTGTGTTTGACCATACTTTTTTAATAGTTATTTGGATTTTGGATGTACTTTTAAAAAAACATGACATATATTTTAAATGAGGTTAGTTATAAAAATAAGAAAATTAGGAGGTTTAACCAAGGCTTAGCTCAGGACCCCAGAAATATATTTTCGGTGTTTTCAAATTCTAAATACAACTTCAAGTTGTATTTGGAATTTTTATGGTCAAATGGTGATTTTCAAACGAAGTGAAACTTTTTTCAGAAAAAAGTGAAATTCCCGTGGCCAAACGGATCATAAAACTGATTTTTTAGGTGAACTAAAATCTTTAAAGTGATCCCCATGATTTGCCAGGGTCGTGCAACCCCTCATGTGACACTTCTGCTTTCATGTGGGACATGGCTTTCCCCGCTTTTCATTTTGATTTCCTCTTTTGTATGTGCTGCACTAGTTTCCTGATTTTCGCTTGCTGCTTTGATTTTAAAATGTAAGTATTTTTTCATTTTCCCCTTTTCTTCACTTGTTGATTTGCATTTTTTGATAATTGGTTAATTGTATTCTTCAACATTAATGTTCAAAACTGTTTTTGTTTTGAGCCGAGGGTCTATCGGAAAACAGCCTCTCTGCCTCACCTCTGAGGTAGAGGTAACTGTACACTCTATCTTCTCCAGACCCCACTCTGTGGGACTACACTAGGTATGTTGTTGTATTCTTCAGCATTAAGGAGATGCTGGCCACCTTCAAAAAGGGATTACAGCCATAACCAAAACAGGCTTACAAACACCCTATTAAATCTGTAGTTTGATCCACATCTTCTGTACAAAGTTGTTTACCCCAAAAATGTAAAACTACTAAACAATTCCATTTTACTTTGTGAATGGAATTGGAGCTATCTTCCAAACATCTGCCATTTCTTTCTCTCCACACAAACCACCATATGCATGAATGTAATAACTTACACCATCTCTTCTGAGTCTTGCTACCCCTCTTTTTAATTCAACAGTTCAGTAGATCAGAGGTGTGTTCCAGCATAGTCCAACGAGCTGGTGATGTTGAGGAACAGCTCCCAGAGTTGAGTAGTGAACTTGTGTAGGATTAAGTGCTTATTTGTTTCCCCTGTTGAATTGCAAAGAAAGCACCTGGGAACAGTTGCACTCCTTTTCTCTGGAGTACTTCTTGAGTTAAGCAAGCTCTTCTCATAACTAACCAAGTGAAGCAATTCACTTTGGTTGGAGTCAGACCCTTCCATATGCTATTCCAAATGTATAGAAAACACCACCCCTACTCTCCTATATGCATTATTACCAGTGAAATCCCCATCTTTAGTATGTCTCCAGATGGCCCTATTTGGTGCATCTGTTATGATGTGGTAGCCGCCCAGCATCTCCAACAATGAGGCCACCCTCCCCACTTCCCAATCATTTAGTAATCTCCTGAAGGAGAGGTCCCAGCCCTGTTTTGTCCAACATTCACCTACTCTGGCATCAGGATTGTTGCAGATTGAGAGAAGATCTGGTAAAACCTCACACAGAGGGATCAATCCAGCCTTCTCTCCAATATTTTTTCTTGTTGCCATTACTTACTTTGAGTACCAGATTTTCCTCCATTAAAGTCCATGGGGATCTCTTTATCAAAAAAAGTCCATAGGGATCTGATTGTTCTCCATACCCCTAGCCCATAAGGTTTTCGAGACCATCTCTGAGCACCAAGGATTGAGCTCACCATATTTTGCGATAATCACTTCCTTCCAAAGAGCTCTTTCCTCATTAATGTATCTCCACAACCACTTCATTAGCAAACTTTTGTTCTGTACTTTCAAATTCTTGCCCCCAGACATCCTTTTTCTTTGCTGAGCATTACTGTATCCTGCTTCCCGGAAAAGCACCCTTTGTTTTCTTTGCCTCCTTTCCATAGGAAATTCCTTTTAAGTTTGTCAAACGATCCCATCCCATAACTCCAAAGCTTTGTGTTTGCTCCCTGGAGGCATTCCCAAGTAGGTTGTAGGGAATTCTTCTATTCTGCACCCAATAATGCTTGCCAGTCCCTGAATCTACGGCACATCCTTGACAGGTATGGAGCTACTTTTGCTACAACCCTTAGCCCCGCTACTGCTTCAAAGAGGACCAGTATCAGTCTGATCTGATGTAGGCCACCTGTTCTGCTTCCGGTTCACATCAGATGATGGTATCATCTGCATACAGCAGATGACTAATCTCTTTTGTTCCTACTGGTCTGTCTCCCATCTGAAAACCCCTTATCCATCTGTTATGTGTTCCTACTCTCATCAAGCTGTCAGCCTTCCATAGCCAGGATAAACAGGAAAGGAGACAGGGGATCTCCTTGCCTCAATCCCTTTTCTTATGTCAAACCCCCCACTGGTTCTCGATTTACAAGAACAGAGAACCTGACAGTTTTATATAGAATTTGATCAATTTCAACCAGTGGGAATTTGAACATAATTTATTATGGGAATTTTTTACCATCCTCACAGAGGTGGATCTACTTATATAGGTGCACGTGCATTTGTTAACTTTGAAAAAAATTATGTATATATATGTATATATGCTTTGAGGAACAGATATATATAACTGTACACTCGTACAAGCAGAATTGCACTTTGGGGCGTTGGTTGAAGCTGCTGCGTCCACACATGTGACCCAATATCTATCTTGGAATAGCACAGTTTTGTTTTTATTTTTTCTTTTTGATTTAAAGGGCTATAATAGCAATAAAAGTGATGCATACGGGGGATTCGAACCTCCAATCAACATGTATCTTCACCACACCCTTGACCACGGAGATATCACAATCAACTGTTACAACAAAGCTAAAATACAAGTACTTATTAGCTTAGAACTCATATTTGACCTATATATTTATATTTTCGGTACTGTTCACATCAATCGGTCACAATATTATCCCTCAATAATCATTGAAAGTTTTGCTAGTGCCTACGTTAAGATATGGTGTCCCCGTGGTCTTCAATTCTTGGGTTCGCCTCTGCATCCTCACCAATCTATAAATATAGCAAAAATGAGATCAATCCTGTGAGCAAAATACAGAATTCTTTTTTTGTTCAAGTAAAGGTAAATGTTTCATTCACACAAAAGAATCCAGGCACTAAGTTGGTGGTGGACAGTACAAAAGAAGGCGGAAACCCCTGTACAACATCAATGCTGTACAGAGCTAATAAAGTCTATCATGTTGCTTTCTTCATATATATACACTGACCAAAAGTCCTAAACAACTGTATTTTTATCATAAGCATCGCTGTAGCCTTATCCTCAAAGCTTTTACTGTTTCTTTTCTTCCATAACATCCAAACTACAGAGACTGGAGTGGTTCTCCCAATTTTCCTTAGTCTCTTTGTCTCCCTTGTAGTGCTACCAGCAAGAAAAGAGGTCCTTTATTGACCATGGCCTTACCAATGCCAACTACTCACCAAATGCTTAGGAATAACCACCATAATTGTCTAGCAACAGGGCAATGAGGACAAATTGCTGTTGTTTCCTTTTCCCTACCAGACATAGCATCTACTGTCATATAGCCGAATCTCTTTGACATTCATAGTGAGTCAATCCTGCAGAAAGCATTATCTCGTCTTTATTTGCTTATATGGTGTTGTGATATAAGAATCTTTTTTTGCTTGTTTTTTAAACTTTAATGTAGTGCACTGAGCTGTTGTGATATAGTTTATATAACTTTAAAGGTACTTGAGATTGATCATTATCTTGTCTCATTATGTTTCTCCTGCCTCCATTTAAGGAGTGAAGGCTGGTGGTGGCTTTTGGGTCTGTCTGGTTAGACTTGTGAAACTGATTTTGATTATCTATACCTGTATTTAACAATCAATTTCCTTTTTTATTTTTATGGTTGATAACCTAACCAAATATTGATTGTAACTAATGTACCGGTGTTAATGAAAAGGAGAAGGGAATAAATCAGGTGAAATATTCCAATTATAGGCTATACCTTCTTTTTTCCTTTCCTCTTGTCAATTATTAAGGTTGATAAGTGTTAAGTTTCTCACATGTACATTTTATTTCTTGTAGCCTGTTTCGAGCAAGGGAAAGCCTTCTAAGCTGCTCAAAAGAAAGCATCAAATTAGTACTTTATACTTCGATATGAAACAAAAAGAGATGGAGCTGTCAGAACGACGGGCCAAGGGGATGCAAACAAAAGCTCAAACTCAGGGAAAGTATGGTTGGTGACAGTTTTATGGTTTTCGAGGACATGGTGAATGAGCAACTTCCCTTTGTTTGGTAATCAAATTTTAAATGTCGTCGATAGTGGCTTTGAAAGCATTGTAGTGCAATATTTGTGCAATTTCCTAGTAATAAGTAGTGTGAATACTGATGGTTCCTTGTAATGATATACTGTACAATGAAGGCAAATTGTTGATTACATCTGTGATAGTCCGTGTAAGAGAGATTTCTATACTTATTTGATGGAAGGTTCAACCAGGGTGCACAACCTCAAATGACAGAAACCTTGAATAGCTTAGTTGTCTTTAGGGAAGAAACCTTTCCATATTAGGGTGTGTTTGGTACGAACGAAAATATGAAAATGTTTTTCAATTGTCCCATGTTTGATGGCTTAAATATTTTTCAAATCGATTCATTTTTCTCAAATTTAAGGAAAGTGACTTTCCCTCAAAAATTAAGGAGAACATCTTTCAAAATATTATTTCATCATTCAATTTTTTTTTTCTTATCCTACCTCGTGTACCTAGTGGCTGGAGGTTAGGGGTTTTCCCTTTCAACCAAAAATTATATTATTTATACATGGTTAAAATAATTTTTTAGGTATATAAGTAGATGTCGAACCCCCTTCGGCTACTTCGTGTGTCTATTTCTTTAGATTTTGAACCCTCTTATTGAAAATCTTGGCTCCGCCATTGTTCGTACCCCGTACCTGACCTTCCTCGTTAAAAAAAATATTTATTTTTAAATTTTCTTATTTTTAGATATATTTTTGCCCCCTAGCCCAAAACCAACCCCACTCCCCAAACAAAAAAAAAATTTTTAAAAAAATATTTCAACTTTAAAAAAAAAATCATTTTTATGCCACCCATCCCCCCCCGGCCACCACTAAGTCAATTTTTTTTTTTTTTGAAATTTCAAATTTTAAAAAAAATCATTTTTTACGTCACCCCCACCCTTACCCTCCCACCAGTCTCACCTAAGCCAGCCCGTCAATTTTTTTTTAAAGAAAATGTTTTTGGAAAATATTTTAAATTTTAAAAAATTTCATTTTTCACGCCACCCCACTTTTTGAAAAATATATTCCTCGGTCGAAAGTTTGGGTCAGGTCCTGGGTCAGATCTCTTGGTCGAATTTTGGAACGGTCATCAGAGTCTTGTCTTAATTCGGGCGTCACGGTGATCACTTATCAGGGTTGATTTTCGGATCAAAAAGTATTTTCCTAAAGTGTATTTTCTACTCTCAAGTTAAAAATAAAAAAAAATTTCTGGAAAATATTTTTCATTCACCAACCAAACATTAAAAAAATATTTTCTAGAAAAAATTTCTACTGACCAACCAAACATGATAAAATCAGTTAGAATTCCATTTTTTTTCCAAGAAAACCTTTTATAGGAATTCACTTTAAAGGATTAAAGAAGGATTTCACTTCATAGATTTTGAGAAGAACAAATATTGAATTCATAGAGATGTTAAGCTGATATTTATACATACCCATCTGCTTTTAACCTAGCTCTAGAATGTAACTAACCTCTTAACAACTTTCTTAACAGATTAACTACCTCCTAACTGTAATCTTGAAGTGTATTGTTTGAATCTTTTCCTTGAGGTCTATCAATAATCCCTTTTATGCTTGGAGGAGCAAATATGTTTAGGACTCCTACCTTGGATAGTAAGAATTCATGTTGAACTCTATTTAGGCCTTTGGTTAGGACATCAGCAGGCTGACTCTGAGTAGGTACATAACTGATGTTGATTAATCCTTGTTGTAGCTTCTCTCTGATGAAATGACAATCTATTTCAATATGTTTGGTGCGTTCATGATAGATTGAATTAGCTTCTAATTGAATGACAGACTTGCTATCACTATATATGTTCACTGGGAGAGTTATTTCAACATCTAAGTACTCCGACAGCCCTACCAACCACACTAATTCAGCTATAGTGCATGCCAAGCTCCTATACTCAGTTTCAATTGAGCTTCTTGATATTGTTATTTGTTTCTTAGCCTTCAAGGACACCATAGATTCTCCAAGTTTAATTATAAGGCCAATTACAGACCTTCTTGTAACAGGGCATGCTACCCAATGTGCATCATAGTAGGCTGTTATTTCAGTGCTTGAGTTGCTAGACAATAATATACCCTGACCTGGTTGTTATTTGATGTACTAGACAACTCTTGGTGCAGCATCCATGTGAGATATTTTAGGTTGTTGTAAGACTTGACTTAAAGTTTGGACACTAAATGAAATGTCAGGCCTAGTCATGTTCAGATATAGTAGCTTTCCAATTAACTTTTGATAGGCACTTTGATCTACAAGTGTCACGACCCAGGGGTATCCCCTTGACGTAACATGACATACAAGACCCCGAGAGGCCTCATATAAGCCACTTAACATTCATAGTCAAGATAATAGCAAATCGGTAAGATTTAAAACATTTTCAACAATACCAAAGTCTTTAATTGCAAAGCGGAAGTCTAATACACTTGCTTCAAAACCATCTAATACAATAGAATCCTTGGGACACATCCCATACAACAATGTTCAAAACTAGAAATGAAAAGAACATAAGAGAAATGATGGCCAAATCCTCGAAAGCTATTAGGACTCACCTATCTTCAACCTTGCCTCTACTATAGATCCTAGCAACGGGGATGAGAGTCGGGAACGCTGGACCCAACATTTGGATAATAAATGTAGGCAAGAATATGCGTTAGTACAAGAATCTACTAAATATGATAGCTTGCATAAACATCAACATAAACATAAGAGTTAGACAACATAAGTCATAAGCATAATCAATGCACATAATAGATCATTTCAACATATAAGGAATACTTCTTGAAGTAACCTGAATTCATACTTAGCCAAGCATGGGTAATCCGCCACTAGTCTTACTCATCATAGAAGGCAAACTCAAGCAATCATCCAAGCTTATCACCTATCATAACATGTTCATAACTTATCTTTTATAGACATGGGGAATCGCCTCTTGCCTTCTTATAAAGGCTCATGGGTATTCACCTCTTGCCTTACATAAAAGATCATGGGTAGTCGCCTCTAGTCCCATTACTTAGGATCATGGGTACTAGGCTCCATGTCCAACATCATGTGACACTGGTACTCACCTCCATGTCTAGCTATAAGGATCATGGGTACTCGCCTCCATGTCCATCATCATGTGACACGGGTACTCGCCTCCATGTCTAGATATAAGGATCATAGGTACTCACCTCCATGTCCATCATCATTATAGGAACGTGGGTAGTCGCCTCTTGTTCAACTTCATGTAATAAGGGTAATCACCTCTTATTCTATTCTAAGGAATAAGGGTAATCACCTCATATCCTTCACATTTAGAGGTCATGGGCAATCGCCTCTAGCCTCATTAATTTCTTAGTCTTTAACTTAGATTCATTTTAGGTGACCAATCCTTTCAACCAAGAATCATTCAATGTGAGAAAGCCTTTCACATTCATACCTAAGCGAATCAAGTGGGGAACTATCCCTTCCACAACAATTACATCAATAATCAACAATTCATAACATATGCTTTACTCTCAAAGTAATACCTATCATAATCATCATATATGCTTCACTCTCAAAGCAATACCTATCATAATCATCATATATCCTTCACTCTCAAAGTATTTCATTATGTACCTTATTTATCCTATACGAATACACCTAAATCCATAAATTCTCGTTTCACGGATCAAAACCCATTTATATCAATTCATCTTAGAAACATGGGTACATGTAATACAATCAATTCATTCATAAACAATCATAATCCCCTCAATTGGATCAACATTCATCAAAACCCACCACTTAGAAGAAAACCCTAACTCAAATTGGGGAATTTCTACTTTTCAATTGGGGAATCTTAGGGGTTCCATGGATGCAAGGATTCCATGGCTGAATAAAGCTATCATACCTTGCTATCAAAGCCCACCAATGATTGGAGAATGGAGACTTGACCTTGAGCCCTAGCTTCAATCTTCTTCTTCTTCTTCAAGTTCTAGAGAGAGAAATATTTGGAGAGGAAGAACTTTGATTTTCTTTTGGGGTTTGAGAATAATGAATTGAATGGGTGAGTTTTGGGGTTAAAATCACTTATATAGGGGTCCTAGTCTTAGGTAAAATGACATATATTTAATACAATTAAATCTGGAAAAGACCCATAAACCCGTGAACTTAAAACTGACGCACCACTTTGACGGACAGCCTCACGAGCCGTCAAGGACTTCACAGCCCATTGTCGTGGCCGTGGTCCTTGACCAGTGGCCTGGCTTTCCACCCCTTAACTCTCTCTCCCTTCACGACCCTCTACACGACCCGTAGTGTCCTTCACGAGCTGTCAAGTGGCTCGTGGGAGGGTCTCACTTTGGGCAGTCTTTTAGGAGCTCATTGCCAAGATCTTCACGGGCAGCACCACGAGCCGTGGTTCCCTTCACGGGGCGTCATGTTTCTCGTGGGAGGTGACCTTTCCTTGGCTAGCTTTTGTGAGTAACCACAGGAAGCACCACGCCTCGTGGTGCCCTTCACGGCCGTGTGGGTCCACATGAAGGTTGCCCAAGCTAAATTCTTTAGCTAATCACTTGACACTTAGCCCCTTCCTTAGACTACTAGATTCTGAGGTGTTACATTATCTCCCCCTTGGGAATATTTGTCCTCGAATGGAATTCTAGACACCTCATGAAAGAAAAGACTCAATACTAGCAGCTTATTATGTGTGCAATCTCATAAATGCACGTATCGAGGAGGAAGCATTGACTTCAAGCTAAACATACTCAATGCATCATAAGGAAAGGCAGGAACTATATCTAGCAACCCAATATGCATGAAATTTTAAGATTACTCATATTCAAGGAGGAACTACCATCTCCAAGATAAAAGCATGCTCAACATCATCTCATGGAGCCTGTATGCAATTCATACTCAAAAGCATATATCCAAGGAGGAAATATCAACTCCAACCTAAAGCATGTTCAACAATTCATCACATGAAGTCTATAGGCAACTCATACTCAATGCACAACAACATGAGGAAAATCAATCACATAAACTCATTTTCTTTCAAAATTTAAGTTTTTCATGAACATGGTTAAAATAAGGAAATCATGGGAATATCTAAAACACATGACACCACAACAAAGAGTAAACCATGAGGAACTCATTACCTCAAGCTAGACTAGGAGTAGAAGTAAAAAGATAAGGATATCGGGACATCATATCGTCCTCGGCCTCCCAAGTAGCACCCTCAACTAAATAATTCCTCCACAACACTTTCACAGAAGCAACTTCCTTGTTTCTCAACTTCTTAACTTTTCGGTCTAAAATCTCTACAGAACTTCTTCATAGGAAAGATTTTCATCAACTCCCAAACCTTCTAAAGGAACTATATATGTCGAATCTCCAACACACTTTTTTAACATAGAGACATGGAAAAACAGATGCACCGATGCCAAATCATTCGGCAACTCAAGCTCATAAGCAACCTTACCAACACGTCTCAAAATCTGATATGGGCCTACATAACGGGGACTAAGCCTCCCTTTCTTACCAATACTCATTACACCCTTCATGGGTGGGATTTTCAAGTAATCCCAATCATGAACATCAAATTCAAGATCTTTTCTTCTAACATCAACATATGACTTTTGTCGACTTTGGGCTGTTCTCATCCTTTCTTTAATAAGTTGGACTTTCTCCAAAGCCTCATGAATCATCTCGGGTCCTATCAAGGCAACTTCACCCATCTGAAACCAGCCTAAAGAATATCTACACCTCCTACCATAAAGAGCCTCAAATGGAGCCATACCAATACTCGAATGGTAACCATTATTATAAGCAAACTCAATCAAAGGCAAGTGATCATCCCAATTTCCCTTGAATTAGATGACACACGCTCTCAACATATCTTCCAAAGTTTGGATAGTACGCTCCACTTTCCCATCGGTTTGTGGATGAAAATCCATGCTAAGCTTAACTTTAGTGCCAAGACCCTTTTGAAAAGACTTCCAAAACTGAGAAGTAAACTGAGTACCTCTATCGGAGATAATGGACAAGGGCACTCCATGCAATCTTACCATTTCCCTCAAATAAAACTTAGCATAATCTTCCGTCGAATAAGAAACTTTGACGGGAATGAAATGAGCCGATTTCGTCATTTGGTCTACTATAACCCAAATCGAATCATATAGTCACCGAGTACGAGGCAAACCAACTATAAAGTCTGTAGTCAAATCTTCCCATTTCCAAGTAGGAATACTAATGTATTGGGATAAACCTCCCTGTTTCTGATGCTCAACTTTCACTTGTTGGCAATTCAGACACTTAGCCACAAATTCTGCAATATCCTTCTTCATCCCATTCCACCAATAGACCTCCCGCAAATCATGGTACATCTTGGTGGCTCCTGGGTGTCATGACCCAGGTGTACCCTCTAGATGTAACAAGGCGTATAAGACCTCAAGAGGCCTCATACAAGCCACTTAGTAAATCATAACATAAAGTAATAGAAATGAGCGGAAATTTAAAACTTTTCAATACAAGCGAAGTCTTTATAAAACGAAGTGGAAGTCTAAAAACATTGTCGCAAACTATCTAAACATCAAAAATACAATCTTGGGACACATCCCATACAATAGTCCAAGACATAAAAGAAAAAACATAAAAGAAAGTGGTGATCACATCCTCGAATCCAATGAGGACTCACCAATCTTCACTTCCTTGAGCTACTATGATCTTTGCCACGAGTGTCAATGTCGCCGGACCTTACATTTGAGAAGAATGTAGGCAAAGTATGCGTTAGTACGATTAAGTACTGGATATGATAGCTAGCATAAACAACATAAACATCATGGCTAGTCAATACAGCCCATAAGTATAATCAATGCACATAAATCAATCATCATAATAAGAAAGAAATACTTCTCAAGCAACATTTACTCATCCTTAGTCAAGGCTTGGGTCATCCGCCTCTAGTCAAGCTTAACTCATGGAAGGAATCTCTAGCAACAATCCAAGTTATTCATTCTTTACATCATAGTCTCATTATTCATACTTACTTTTAAAGAGATGGAGATTCTCCTTTTGCCAAGATTATAAAGACTAATGGGTACTTGCCTCTTGCCTTGCCTAAAGGCTAATGGGTACTTGTCGCTTAACTTACTTAAAGATATAATGCGGGTACTCGCCTCAACACTATTCATCTTATGATGTGGGTACTCGCCTCCACATATTTCATCATATAATGCAGGTACTCTCCTCCACATTAGTTCATATGGATCACGGGTACTCTCCTCCATGTCCATTCATAATAATAAGAACGTGGGGACTCGCCTCTTGTTCAATTCTAAGGAGTAGGGGAATCACCTCACATTCTTTCAAATAGAGGTCAAGGGTAATCACCTCTAGCCTCGTCCATTACATAGTGTTTTAGTCTAGATTAATTTTAGGTGAGCAATCCTTTCAACCTAGAATCATTAATGCGAGAAAGCCTCTCACATTCATACATTCATAATTAGCAATTCATGTGGGACGTATCCCTTCCACCACAATAACATCAATTACTTAACAATTCATATCCTAAGCTTTACTCTCAAAGCCCGAGATTTCATGATCACCATCTAAGATTCATTCTCAAGCAATTCGAATCATAATTCATCAATCCTATAAGGATACATCTAAACCCACAAAGTTTCCTTTCATGGCATCAACCCAATTATATCAATTCTAGGTTAGAATCATGGGATAGGCATGGATACATGTAATTTCATCCTATAAACATGTAATTATACTAATTCTATCATAAACAATAATAATCCATTCAATTGGATCAACAATCAACATAACCCACAATATTGGAAGAAACCCTAACTAGAATTGGGAAATTCTTCATCAAATTGGGGGAATTCTAGGGAACTCCATGGATGGAAGATGTACATGGATGAAGAGATATCATACCTTGATCAAAAATCCCTCACAAGCTTGAAAATTGGAGACTTGATCTTGATCTAGCTTCCTCTTCTTCCATCTTCTTCCAACTTCTAGAGAGAATATTTGAGAGGATTTTCTTTTGGGATTTGAGAGGATGACTTGAATGTGGTGTTTTGGGGGTTAAAAATGTTTATATAGGTATCCTAGACTTAGGCAAAATGACACCACTTTGATTTAATTAAAACCGGAAAGACCCAATTGCCCCTAAAAATAACTGCTCGGCCACGACCGACGGACTGTGGATGGACTGACGGTCCGTCCTGGTTGGCCGTGGTTCGTGGTCAGAATCTATGATTTTGGGGTCTCAACCTATGGACCCCAACCATGTACCGTGGTCTGACCAACGGTCTGTTGGTTAGGACCTCAGTTTAAGCTTGGGCAAGCCAACCACGGACCACACCTACGGTCCCTGGGCGGCCATCGTGGTTTGGCTGTTGCAGCACCTGAAAAGCTGTAGTTTGACCTTTTTTTGATACAGGGTGTTACATTATCTCCCCTTGGGATAATTCATCCTCAAATGAGATACTAAGCACGTTTCTAGACAAAAGACTCAAGACTAGCAACCCATCATGCATGCAACATATCAAAATGCGCACTACTAAGGAGGAAACATCAACTCCAATTCCAATCTACTTAATGCACCTTAAGGAGGTAAGAACTAAATCTAACAACCCAATATGCATGAAATTTTTAGATTTCATATATTTAAGGAGGAACTACCTTCTCTCTCTTAAAACATGCTCAACACAATCTCATGGATCTCATATGCAATTCAATCTAAAAAAGCATATCTACACCTGTTCATCAATTCATTTCATGAAGTCTATATGCAACTCATACTCAATGCACTAAAATATAAGGATAATCAATCACATAAACTCATTTTCTTTCAACCACAAGTTTTCATGAACATGCAAAACATAAGGAAATCATGGGAACACTTAAATCACACATGACTTCAAATCATAAGACAAACCAAGAGAAAACTCATGACCTCAAGCTAGAGTAGAAGGAAATAGATGAGGATATCAGGACTTCATATCGGCCCCGGCCTCCCAAGTAGCACCCTCAATTAAGTTGTTTCTCCACAATACCTTCACATAAGCAACTTCCTTGTTTCTCAATCTCTTAACTTTCCGGTCTAGAATCTCAATTGGTACTTCTTCATAAGAGAAACTTTAATCAACTCCCAACCCTTCTAGAGGAACTATAGATGTCGGATCTCCAACACACTTATTAAGCATAGAGACATGGAACATCAAATGCACCATTGCCAAATCATTTGGCAAATCAAGCTCATAGGCAACCTTACCAACACGTCTCAAGATTTGATATAGGCCTACGTATCGAGGACTAAATTTCCCTTTCTTCCCAAATCTCATCACACCCTTCATGGGCGATATTTTCAAATAGACCCAATCATTAACCTCAAACTTAAGGTCTCTCTTTCTAACATCGGCATAGGACTTTTGTCGGCTTTGGGCCGTTCTCAACCTTTCTCTAATAAGCCAGACCTTTTCCATAGCCTTATGAACTTACTCGGGTCCAATCAAGGCTACCTCAACCACCTTAAACCGTCTTATGGGAGATCTACATCTCCTACCATAAAGAGCTTCAAAGGGGGCCATACCAATACTAGAATGGTAACTATTATTATAAGTGAACTCTATCAATGGCAAGTGATCATCCCAACTTCCCTTAAAATACCTGACACATGGATCTCAATATATCCTCTAAGGTTTGGATTGTTCGCTCCGCTTGCCCATCAGTTTGTGGGTGAAAAGCGGTGCTAAGCTTCACTTTGGTGCCAAGACCCTTTTGGAATGACTTCCAAAACTGAGAAGTAAACTGAGTACCTCTATCGGAGATAATGGATAAGGGCACACCATGCAATCTTACCATTTCCCTCAAATACAACTTGGCATAGTCTTCTGCCACATAAGAAACTTTGACGGGAATGAAATGAGCTGATTTCGTCATTCGATCTACTATAGCCCAAATCAAATCATATTGTCGCCTAGTGCGTGGCAGCCCCACTACAAAGTCCATATTCATATCTTCCCACTTCCAAGTAGGAATGCTAATATCTTGGGATAAACTTCCTAGTTTCTGATGCTCAACCTTTACTTGTTGGCAATTTGGACACTTAGCCACAAATCCCGCAATATCCTTCTTCATCCCATTCCACCAATAGATCTCCTACAAATCATGGTATGTCTTGGTGGCTCTCGGGTGAATAAAATACCGAAAACTATGGGCTTCTGCCATAATATGTTCCCTTAGCTCATCAAACATTTGGAACACATAACCAACATTGGTATCTAAGCACCCCCTCCCCCTAGGGAGAAAGCCTCAACGGACTTCTTGAGTACCGCTTCTTTCAATTCTATCAAAATTGGGTCTAGACATTGTTTAGCTTTCACATTACTAAAAAAGATGATTCAAAACCATTATGGACCACAACACCACCCTTGGCGGAGTCTACCAAGTGAACACTCAATCGGGCCAATCTATGCACATCTCGTGCCAACTCTTTTCTATCATCATTCACATGAGCAACACTACCCATAGACAACCTAATAAGAGCATCTGCTACCACATTGGCCTTTCTGGGGGTGATAAAGGACACTCATGTCATAATACTTCAATAGCTCAAGCCACCTTCTTTGGCGAATATTCAAATCCTTTTGACTAAACACATATTGTAGGCTCTTGTGGTTAGTGAACACATCTACATGCACCCTATTTAAATAATGCCTCCATATCTTTAAAGCAAAAACCACCGCCGCTAATTCAAGATCATGGGTCGGATAATTCTTCATGAACCTTAAGTTACCTTGCGGCATAGGCAATAACCTTTCCATTTTGCGTAAACACACATCCCAACCCAATTCTTGAGGCATCACAATATACCACAAAACCATCCGTACCTTTTGGTTAGATCAAAACTGGAGCGGAGGTGAGTCTATCTTTCAACTTTTGAAAACTCTTTTCACATGATTCGTACCATACAAACTTAGCCTTCTTTTGAGTCAAAGCTGTCAATGGAGAGGAAATAAAATAAAATCCCTTAACAAATTGTCGATAATAATCGACCAAACCCAAGAAACTTCTAATGTCGGTAGGTGATAGAGGTCTAGGCCAACTTTTCACCGCATCTGTCTTCTTAGGATCTACCTCTATACCCTTGCTTGACACAATATGACTAAGGAAAGCTACCGATTTTAGCCAAAATTCACATTTGCTAAACTTTGCAAAAAGTTGTTCCTTGAGGATTTGCAATACGATCCGCAAATGATCAATATGCTCATTCTCACTTCTTGAGTAGATCAAAATATCATCGATGAACACAATCACAAACATGTCAAGGTATTGTCTAAACACCCTATTCATCAAGTCCAGAAATGTCTTCGGAGTGTTAGTCAAACAAAAATAAATTACTAGAAACTCATAATGACCATATCAGGTTCTAAAAGCCATTTTCAGAATATATTCCTCTTTCACCCTCAATTGGTGATAACCCGATCAGAGATCAATCTTGGAGAAATAACTTGCCCCTTGAAGTTGGTCAAACAAATCATCAATCCTTGGAAGTGGATACTTGTTCTTAATGGTCATATTGTTCAACTATCGATAATCGATACACATTCTGAGTGAACCATCCTTTTTCTTAACAAACAATATTGGAGCACCCCATGGTGAGATGCTTGGTCGGATGAAACCTTTGTCTAACATATATTCTAACTGTTCCTTCAATTCCTCAATTCTACCGGAGCAGTTCTATAAGGAGGAATAAAGATAGGTTGTGTATCCGGAAGAAGGTCGATACCGAAATATATTTCCCTTTCGAGAGGAATACCGAATAGATCATCTGGGAACACTTCCAGAAACTCTCTTACAATAGGGACCGACTCAAGAGAAGGGGTTTTAGAATCTACATCCCTCACCCTCACTAAATGGTACAAACAACCCTTAGAGATCATATTTCTAGCTTTAAGACAAGAAATAACCCGACTCCTAGGCATGTAATTTCCCCCCTTCCACTCAAGGATAGGCTCATTTGGAAATTGGAACTTAACCACTCTAGTTCTATAATCAATGGAAGCATAGCATGAATGCAACCAATCCATACCAAGGATGACATCAAAGTCTAACATATCAAGTTCTACCAGGTGAACAAGAGTAACTCTATGGGATAAGGAGACGGGACACCTATATTCCCTCTCAGCCAACACAGAATCATCAATAGGGGTAGAAACAAAAAAAGGCTCTAATAGCACATCAGGAGGCACATCAAAACTCATAGCCACATAATGAGTCACAAAGGACAAAGTAGCACCGGGATCAAGCAAAGCATACATATCAATTTGAAATTTTTTTAACATACTGGTCACCACATCGGGGGAGCTTTCTTGATCACCTCTAGTATGGAAAACATAGAATCAGTTTTGCTTAGGAGCACTAGCACCCGAACCACTTGGACCGGATGAGAGGTTGGGTTGAGCCCTACAACGAGTATCTCCCTCATTATTAGCAGCTGAGGGACAATCTCTTATCTTGTGACCCATCTTTCCACACCCAAAGCAAACATTGGAGCCCGCTAGACACTTACCCTCATGATTTTTCCCACATTTAGCACAAGTAGGCATGGAGGATTTATTACCATCTCCTTGAGGTTTAGGGTTAGATACTCTTTCAATGTTAGGCCTTGGAGGAGAATTTGAAGAACCTTTCTCGGAAAACCTTTGCCGAAACCTCGAACGACCACGTCCACCGAACCTAAAATGTGAGAAGTTACCATCATCCGTTCTTGCCCTCTTTGTTTCCCTAGAGTTTTCCTTAAGCTTTTCTTCCTCAATTTGTTAGGCATGCACCATAAGGCGAGAAATGTCCATATCATGACCAAGCATAGCAATGCGACATTCTTTGATAACCAAGTTGGATACCCCTGACACAAAGTTACTCATCTTGGTCCTACGATCCACCACAATAGAAGGAGCATACTTAGATAGTTGAGTGAACCTCAAAAAGTACTCCCTCACAGTCATATTTCCTTGCCGAAGGTTGAAGAACTTAAGCACCTTGGACTTTCTCATCTCTAGAGGGAAGAACCTATCAAGAAAAGCACTTTTGAACCTCTCCCATTCTATAGGACCCGCTCCTTTCGGCCTTGCATGTTTCCATTAATTAAACCAAAAGATGATTCTGAACTATTGTGAACCATGACACCACCCTTGGTAGAGTCTACTAACTGAACATATCAAGCTATTGTCTAAACACCCTATTCATCAAACCCATAAATACCGCCAAAGCATTAGTCAAACCAAATGAAATCACCAAAAACTCATAATGGCCATACCAGGTTCTAAAAGCCATTTTCAGAATATCATCATCCTTCACCCTTAATTGGTGATAACCTGACCTAAGGTCAAACTTAGAAAAGTAACTATCTCTGGTCAACACCGAAATCTATTTCCCTTTTAGGGGAATATCGGGTAGATCATATGGGAATACTTCCGGATACTCATTAACAATGGGGACAAACTCAAGAATTGGGGTTTCGGAATCCATATCCCTCACCCTAACTAAATGGTACATGCAACCCTTAGGGATCATCTTTCTAGCCTTAAGAAAAGAAATAAACCGACCTTTTGGCGTAGAATTTCCTCCCTTCCATTCTAGAACAGGTTCATTCGGAAATTGAAATCTTACTACATGGATTCTACAGTCAATAGAAGCATAACAAGAGTGCAAAAAAATCCATAGCAAGGATAACATCAAAATCTAGCATGTCAAGCTCTACCAAATCAACAAGAGAAATTCTATGGGATAAGGAGATGGGACACTTCCTATAGACCCTCTCAGTCATCACAGAATCACCATCAGGAGTAGAGACAAAAAAAGGATCTAAAAACACATCAAGAAGTACATCAAATCTCATAGCCACATATGGCGTCATAAAAGAAAAGATAGCACCGGGATCAAGTAAAGTATAAACATCAAGTTGAAAGACTTCCAACATACCGGTGACCATATGAGGAGAACCCTTTTATTCACCACGAGTCTGAAGTGCATAGAACCTATTTTGCTTGGGAGCATTAGTACCCGAACCACTTGGACCAGATGAAGGATAGGGTTGAGCCTTACGACGACTATCTCCCTCATTCTTAGCAACTGAAGGACAATCCCTTATCTTGTGGTCCATCTTTCCACAACCAAAACAAACATTGGAACCCGCTAGACATTTGCCTTCATGCTTTATTCCACCCTTAGAACAATTTGGAAATGAAGACCCACTACCACCTCCTTGAAGTTTAGGGTTAGACACCCTCTTCTTGTTGAACTTAGGAGCATTGGAGGAACCTTGCTTGGAAAACCTTTGTCGATACGTAGGACGACCATTTCCATCGGACCTTGCATGAGAGAAATTACCATCACCGGTTCTAGACCTCTTTGTCTCCCTAGACCTCTCCTTAAGTTTCTCCTCTTCAATCTGTTGGGCATGAACGATGAGACAAGAAATATCCATGTTATGGACAAGCATAGTAGTACGACACTGTTTCACTTCCAATTCGGATGCACCCAAAATGAACTTTCTTATCCTTTCCCTAGAGTTGACAACTATTGATGGAGCATATTATGACAATTAAGTGAACCTCAAAGCGTATCCTTTCACACTCATGTTTCCTTATCAGAGATTGATAAACTCAAACATTTTTGCCTCCCTCATATCGAGAGGAAAGAACCTATCAAGAAAAGAATACTTAAACCTTTCCCACTCTAGGGGACCTACATCTTCTAGTCTTGCTTCCTTCCATTGGTTGATCCAAATTTGAGCAACAACTTTAAGTTGATAAGCGACCAATTCTGCCTTTTCCACCGGAGTCACTCCCATAATAGCCAACACCTTTTAAACCTCATCAATGAACTCTTGAGGATCTTCATCAACCTTAGAACCGTAGAATTTAGGAGTATTCATCCTACTAAAATCCCTCAGTCGAGATGCCGCTGTACTCACATTTGGGTTCACGGGTCCACAACTTCCCTATTGGCTTGGGCCGTCACGGTGTCACGACCCGAGCCTACACCCCGGACGTGAGATGGCGTACACGACTCCGAAGAGCCTTATACAAGCCTCATAGCATTCATAACATAAGACATATGAAATAGTGTGGAATTTATAGCTTTTCTTTAAATCCATACAATCAAAAATATCATTTAAAACAACAGAAGTCTACTTGTCTCACATGGCCATCTAAAAACATCTTGAATCAAAAGTAGGGTCACGACCCTTACAATAGAAAGTATAAAAGTATCTAATACAATGAAAGAAATGAAACATCAATAAAGCACTTGTCCTAGGATCCATGAGGATATACCACAAGCTTTGGAAGAACTCAACTCAAGCTTGAACTAGAAGAAATCAACTCAATTGCCGGAACCTACACTTTGTAGTAAAAATAGAAGAAATATCAGTTTGCACTCAAAAATGTACTAAGTATGATAGCCATGCAAAAATCATGCTTAAAATGGACATTTGGTTGAAAACCATGGATTATGCCAATTTTGAGTAACATCTTGAACTTTAGTACAAAAGGCATAAGATACAAGCATAATCAATATATAAGCCATTACATCACATTAGGACCATCACCTTAGATAACCCTAAGTTATACTTCTGCAATGTAAGAATAGCATCCCATACTACTATTCCTACTAAGTACCACTTTGAGGCCACCTTAGATGAACTTACCATTCTTCCCTCTCATCTTTAGCCAATAATCATGCATAAGGAACATTCACATTTCATAAGTCATGACAAGGAAAATAACTCATAATACAATCCAAGTAAAGCATGCATCATTACATGAAGCATTTAAGTCAACATTCTCATTAGCTTCATTAAGAGCACATTCATTCATTAGACATTAAGACATTGGAGAATCACACCATAGCCCTCTCAAAGCCTACTCGTAAGACCGGTAACATTTTAGCTTAGGTGGATCCACTAGCTAATATCCTATGTGGGCACATAGTTATGAGATAAGAAAGATGTTCATTAAAACCCGACCTAATGTGGGGAGAGCTTCAATCTTACCATATCCGCTCGATACTTAGCCTCCATTCCCATATAGTAGTTCATTCACATTAACATTATTGTACTTGAGAGGGCTACCAACATTAGGTCTACCGACCCAAAGTACATTACAAATGAAAGGGCCACCACCATTAGGTCTAGCAATTCAAGGTACATTATGAGGATAGGTCATTGAATCCTCAAGAAAGGGCCACCACCTTTAGGTCTAATGATTTAAGGTTCATCATTTCACACATGAAAGGGCTACCACCATTAGGTCTACCGATTCAAGGTTTAACATTCATTCATTCATTCATAGACTCGTCATGAAAGAGCTACCAACATTAGGTCTACTGATTCAATACAAATCCTTACAATACTTCATTAGTCATTTATGAAAGGGCTACCACCATTAGTGTAACACCCCAGAAATCTAATGACCTAAGCTAAAGCCTAACAAGTGAACTACTGTCCCAAATAAGGTTAACATCAAGATAAGAGTCATAAAATGACCTTCCTAAGTTAGTACTAAAGTTTTAGTCCCTTAACATCAAGGCATGTCCCCCCCAAGGACCCCCCAAGGGCCCTTGAGGAGGGCCAAGGGGACTGCCCTAAAAGCTGTCTAAAATAGCTTGGTCCATGAAAGGGGCACCCACGCCACATGGGTGGACTCATGCCCCATAAGTGGGGTTCGTGAGTCAAGACTTATTCTTCCCCTTGGCTCCCCCAAATCTCCAAGTTTCTGAACCAAATGATGCCTTGCCAGTACGGGGCTTCACCCCACCTATGGACCGTAGGTGGGGGTCGTGGGTTGAGACTTAGTTTCCCCATCCCTTCCCTGATTTTACCCCTTCTCTGATGGAAACCATGACTTGACAGCACGGGGAGCCACCCTACTTACGGTCCGTAGGTGGGGGTGTCGTGAGTCACCCCTGAAGCTGTCAAGTGTCGGCCAATTAAAGGGTAAGTCCATAATTCCAAATCAATTAATTAAGGGTAGGGACAGTTATTTTTAGTTATAATAGACATATATAATTACTTTTAACTATTAACCAACTCTTTAACACCTCATAACTCACAAGACTCAAAAATTAAAAATCAACTCTCTTCTCTGAAAAAATTCTCTCTCTAAGACTCCACTGAAGAGCAAGGTCAAGGTCAAGATAGGGGTTCAAGAACAAGACTTTCTTATCCAATTTTGTGGAATTCAACCTAAGGTATGGATTCTCTTCATTCTTGGGTAGCTATCCCCCAAGAAGTCCCTTCATAGAATGTTTTTAAGACTTCCAAAACCTAGGGTTTTCATCTAGTCATGTGTCTTCTTCCAAAACGATTTCAATTGTTTAATTATGGTTTATTATGATTAATTATGATGATTTATGGTTGTATTAATGGATTATTGTTGGGTTTTGATGAAAATATCCTTTGGACCCATGATTTCCCCTTCTTCCCAAATTATGAACTAAGGTGTGACTTGATTGTTCATGTAAGCTTGACAATTAATTATGTTTATGTTTATTAAGTTGTTGAATCATTAAATTCCCCTATATAGAGTTGTAATTATAGAATTTAGGGTTGATCTTGATTCCTATCCATGAAGGGCAATAACTAGGGTTTGGGTATGTTGATGAAGATTGTATATGAACTCATGATTTACTTAGGTAGTGATGATCTTATGACTATTGTGTAATTGTGGTATTTATGCAAGATCCTTATTCACTATACCATTTACACTTGATTATGAATGAAGTATGTATGTTTGTTTATGATAAACTTGTTGTGTTGATTGAAAGGACATTCTCATGAACACACTATGAATATGATATGAAAGGTTTACTCACATGTTGATGATTCTAAGGTTGAAAGGATATCCTCACCTTATGAATCTATGAGCTAGTATGATATTATGTTGGTTGAGTGCCTAGTGCATTCTTTCATAAATATGAACTTAAGTGAAGACTAATATGACTTTTAAAGGGAATTATGCTTAGCACCGAGCAGATATGAGTATGAGATGGGTTCTTTCACGCTAGTAGTTGGGTTCCCAATATGGTTATCTCATGAGATGGAAACCTCCATGTTATTAGTTAGGGTTTCTAGTAGCAATCTCCTTATCCCATAACTATGTGCCTACATAGGTCTTTAGCTAGTAGATCCACCTAGAAGCTATTATGAAAGTTCTACCTTAGGCATGTAGGACACCTCTTTTCCCTATATGATATGAATACAAACTATGATATGAATACAAACTATGATAAGAACATGGACTTTAAATATTACTTCTTAAGAGGCACTACTTAGTATGAGTGGGGGTATCAGACTTCACTTATGCATTGCACAACTAGACCTTAAGAGGAGTTATGGTGAGGTTCTCTTATGTTATGAAGGCTTAAGAATTATGTATGAAAGGTATGTATGAATGTTAAGGTTGACTTCACTTGTTACAACATATGAACATGAATGACTCCTTACTTATGTATGTTGGGTATGAATAAGGTAAAGAAAGATATGTATGTTGTTGGTGACCTAAATGTGGTACTTAGCATTTTGTAGGGTTATGGGATCTTACCTTTGCATTGCACTAGTATGGCTTTGGGTTGTTTATATGTTGGTTTGACTTATATTCTTTATATATGTGCATAATGGTTTCTAAACTTGATAAAGGCATGAATTCAATTAAATGTCCCTTTTATGCATGTTTTAAGGATTTTGTGCATGGCTTTCATACTTAGTACATTATTTGTGCTAACCCATATTTTCTACATTCTATGAGTGTAGGTTCAGATCGTTTTGAAGTACTACTTTCTTCAAGTGAAGCTTGGGTTGACTATTCCCTAGGCTTGGTGAGTCATCAAGATCGAGGACAAGATGTTATCATTTCTTAGCTTTTATGTACTTTCCACTTTTGAGACTTTATTGATGTAACATAATTTGACCCTAATTGTACTCTCTATTGTACTAGATGGTGATTGAGACAAGTCTAGATCCTTATTTTCATCTATGAAGAAGAAATTGACTTTTATTGTAGAAGTTTTAAATTTTCCGCAATTATTCTATGTATTTATGTTATGATTATGCTAAGGGCTTGTATGAGACCCCTTCGGGGTCAAGTACGCAATATTACTTCTAGGCGGTAATCCCGGGTCATGACAAAATTGGTAATCAGAGTACAAGATCAGAGAATGATTCTAGGATGATGTCTCATGTACCACGTCTAGTAGAGTCTTGTTTATAAGTGTGAAGCGCGCCACACTTATGAATTAGAGACTATAAGATGTTTAGGAACTTTCACTTCTTTCATTACTCTTTAGTTGTGCCTTAGAGTATTAACTCTATGAAGTCCTTTTCCTAACCTTTTCTTGTGCATATAGGAATATGACAACAAGAAGAACGGCTGCAAGAAGGATGGAAGAGGAGATTGTGGATGATGGAGTTTCTCCCCAATGTCCCCAAGGTCAACAAGGGCCTCAAGTTCCTCAAGCTCCTAATGATGAAGGGGCTATGACCAATGTGGAGATATGGTCGGCTCTCCAAACATTGACTCATGTTATAGCGACTCAAGTCACTAGGGATACTAGAGCTCATGTGAACCCCAATGCAAGGACAACCGCTTCAAGGATTAGGGATTTCACAAGAATGAATCCCCCTATGTTCTATGGTTCCAAAGTGGATGAAGACCCGCAAGGGTTTATTGATAAAGTGTTTAAGGTGTTTGATGCTATGGATGTGTCTTCACAAGAGAAGGCGGAACTAGCCGCCTACCAATTGAAGGATGTGGCCCAAGTATGGTATGAGCAATGGAAGGAAGAGAGACCCATAAGAGCGGGCCCGGTAGATTGTGGAGTGTTGAAGTCAGCCTTCCTTGATAGGTTTTCCCCTTAGAGTTGAGAGAGAGGAAGATGAAGGAATTCATCAACCTTCGCCAATGAGGTATGAGTGTGAAGAAATATAGCCTTAAGTTCACCCAATTGTCTAAACATGCTCCAACCTTAATGGAAAGAAGAGAGACCCATAAGAGCGGGCCCGGTTGATTGTGGAGTGTTGAAGTCAGCCTTCCTTGATAGGTTTTCCTCCTAGAGTTGAGAGAGAGGAAGATGCAAGAATTCATCAACCTTCGCCAAAGAGGTATGAGTGTGAAGAAATATAGCCTTAAGTTCACCCAATTGTCTAAACATGCTCCAGCCTTAGTGGAGGACTCTAGAGCCAAGATGAACAAATTTGTTATGGGGATATCCGACTTGGTAGTCAATGAATGTCGTTCAACAATTCCCATCCCAAGTATGAATATTTCACGTCTTATGGTTCATGCCGAACAGATTGAGGAACAAAAGCTCAAGCAAGTGAATAGAGAAGTGAAGAGGGCAAGGACCGATGATGGGAATTCTTCCAAGGGTAAATTTGAGGTTCAAGGTAAACCAAGGTTCAAGAAGAGGTTTTCCAACCAAGGCTCCTCTAGCACTCCAAGGGTTAACAAAGATAGGGTGTCTAACCCTAAGCCACAAGGAGGTAATAGTGGTGGCTCTTATGTTGAAAGGCCTAGTTGTGAAAAGTGTGGCAAGAAGCATGAAGGCAAGTGCCTAGTTGGCATGGATGGTTGCTTTAGTTGTGGAAAGAGCGGTCATATGAAGAGAGATTGTCTCATGATAAGGGCTCAAGGAAGAGAGGGCAAACAAGTCCCCTCTAGTGGCTCAAATTCCGATGCTCCCAAGAAGAATCGCTTCTATGCTCTCCAATCCCAAGGGGACCAAGAAAGTTCCCCGGACGTGGTAATGGGTATGTTTTAAGTCTTTTCCATTAATGATTATGCATTGTTAGACCCCGGTGCCACTTTATCATTTGTTACACCTTTGGTGGCTATGAAATTTGAAGTACTTCCCAAAATTTTAGAGGAACCTTTTTCGGTTTCTACCCCGGTGGGTGACTCGGTTGTATCTAAAAGAGTTTATAGGAGTTGTCCCATTTCATTGTCTCATAAAGTCACTTTGGTTGATTTAGTAGAATTAGATATGTTAGACTTTGATGTCATATTGGGGATGGATTGGTTGCATGCTTGTTTTGCGTCCATTGATTCTAGAACCCGGGTAGTTAAGTTTCAATTTCCAAATGAACCTACTTTAGAATGGAAGGGGGGAAATTCAAGTCCTATAGGTCATTTTGTTTCATATCTAAAAGCTAGAAAAATGATCTCAAAGGGGTGCATGTATCACATTGTTTGGGTTATGGACGTTGAGTCCAATACTCCTTCTTTGGAGTCGGTCCCGGTAGTGAGTGAGTATCTGGAAGTCTTCTCCGATGACTTGCCTTGTATTCCTCCCGAAAGGGAAATAGACTTCAGCATTGATCTTTTTGTCGGATACACAACCCATATCCATCCCCCCTTATCGGATGGCTCCGACTGAATTAAAGGAATTGAAGGAACAACTCAAGGACTTGTTAGACAAGGGTTTTATTCAACCAAGCATATCTCCATGGGGTCCTCCAGTATTGTTCGTAAAGAAAAAAGATGGGTCCCTTAGGATGTGTATTGATTACCGCCAATTGAACAAGGTCAATATAAAGAATAAGTATCCACTTCCTAGGATTGACGTTTTTTTGATCAACTCCAAGGGGCTAACTTCTCCAAAATAGATCTTCGTTCGGGTTACCATCAACTAAGGGTAAAAGGATGTGACATTCCTAAGACGGCCTTTAGGACCCGGTACGGTCACTATGAATTTGTGGTTATGTATTTTGGGTTAACAAATTCCCCGGCGGCATTCATAGACCTAATGAATAGGGTGTTTAGGCAATATCTTGATTCGTTTATGATAGTTTTTATTGACGATATTTTGATCTATTTGAAGAGTGAGGGTGAACATATGGATCATTTGAGGATTGTGTTGCAAGTCCTTAAGGACCACCAATTGTATGCAAAGTTTAGCAAGTGTGAGTTTTGGCTAAAATCAATTGCTTTCCTTGGTCATATTGTGTCGGGTATGGGTATTGAGGTAGACCTTAAGAAGACGGAGGCGGTCAAGAGTTGTCCTAGACCTCTAACTCCTACTGATATTAGAAGCTTTTTGGGTTTAGCCAACTACTATAGAAGGTTTGTTGAGGGTTTTTCCTCCATTTCTTCTTCATTGACGACCTTAACTAAAAAGAAAGCTAAGTTTGTGTGGTCGGATGCTTGTAAGAAAAGCTTCCAAGAATTGAAAGATAGACTTACTTCCGCTCTGGTGTTGACCTTACCAGAGGGTATCGATGGGTTTATGGTATATTTTGACACTTCTCGAGTGGGTTTGGGATGTGTCTTTATGCAAAGGGGTAAAGTGATTGCCTATGCTTCGAGGCAACTCAAGGTACATGAAAAGAATTATCCAACTCATGATCTAAAATTAGCGGCGGTGGTGTTTGCCTTGAAATATGGAGGCACTACCTTTATGGGGTCATGTAGATGTCTTCACCGACCACAAGACTCTTCAATATGTGTTTAGCCAAAAAGACTTGAATCTCCGGCAAAGAAGGTGGTTAGATATTTTGAAGGATTATGACATGAGTGTCCTTTAGCACATTGGCAAAACTAATATAGTTGCGGATGCCCTAAGTAGATTGTCCATGGGTAGTGTGGCTTATGTAGAAGATGACAAGAAGGAATTGGCATGTGATGTGCATAGGTTGGCCCGATTGGGTGTCCAACTAGTGGATTCCACCAAGGGTGGAGTTATGGTCCATCATAGTTCAGAATCGTCCTTTGTGGTTGATGTGAAGTCTAAGCAACACCTTGACCCTATATTGATGGAGTTGAAAGAATCGGTTCTCAACAAGTTCATTGAGGCTTTCTCCCAAGGGGGGGATGAGGTGCTTAGGTACCAAGGTAGATTATGTGTTCCAGATGTTGATGGCTTAAGAGAGCAAATTTTAGAAGAGGCTCATGGTTTGCGGTATTCTATTCATCTGGGAGCCACCAAGATGTACCGTGATTTATGGGAAGTCTATTGGTGGAATGACATGAAAAAGGATATAGCGGGTTTTGTGGCCAAATGTCCGAATTGTCAACAAGTTAAGGCCGAACATAAAAAACTGGGAGGTTTGTCCAAATATATAGATATTCCCACTTGGAAGTGGGAGGATGTGAATATGGACTTTGTTTGTGGGTTTGCCTTGTACTCGAAGGCAACATGATTCTATTTGGGTCATTGTTGATAGGAAGATGAAATCAACCCACTTTATTCCGGTCAAGACTTCATGTTTGGCGGAAGACTATGCCAAGTTGTACATTAATGAAATAGTGAATTTGCATGGGGTTCCCTTATCTATCATATCAGATCAAGGTACCCAATTTACTTCACATTTTTGGTAGGCATTCCAAAAAGGGCTTGGTACCAATGTTAAACTTAGTACCTCTTTCCACCCTCAAACGGATGGTAAAGAGGAAAGGACCATTCAAACCTTAGAGGACATGTTGAGAGCGTGTGTGATTGATTTCAAGGGTAGTTGGGATGACCATCTCCCATTGATTGAGTTTGCCTACAACAATAGTTACCACTCTAGCATTGCCATGGCTTCGTTTGAAGCACTTTATGGGAGAAGGTGTAGGTCTTCGGTTGGGTGGTTTGAGGTAGGTGAATTTGCTCTAATTTGTCCCGAACTAGTTTATGAGGCCATTGAAAAAGTTTGACTTATTAGAGATAGGTTGAAGACGACCCATAGTCGGCAAAAGTTTTATGCCGATAATAGAAGGAGGGATCTAGAGTTTGAAATTGGTGATTGGGTCTACTTGAAAATCTCACCTATGAAGGGTGTGATGTGGTTTGGTAAGAAGGGGAAGCTTAGTCCCCGATATGTGGGCCCATATCAAGTCTTGGAACGTGTTGGGAAAGTTGCATATGAATTAGACTTACCAAATGAGTTGGCTCCGGTTCACCCGGTGTTTCTTGTTTGCATGCTGAGGAAGTGCATTGGTGATCCGGTATCCATCCTTCCTTTAGATGGTTTTGGAGTTGATGAGAGTCTAGCCTATGAAGAGGTTCCGGTAGAGATTTTGGACCGGCAAGTGAAGAGGTTGAGAAATAAGGAAGTAGCCTCCGTTAAGGTTTTATGGAGGAATCACTTAGTTGAGGGTGCTACATGGGAGGGCAAGGCTGATATGAAGTCCCGTTATCCTGATCTTTTTCCTTCTACTCTTATTCAAACTTGAGGTAAGTAATTTCTCTTGAGTTTTTAGTGTTTTGGGAGTCATGTGTATTGTATGAGTTTTCCATGATTTCCTTATGTTTTGCATGTTCTTGTGAGAATTCATGTTTAGTATAAATTGAGTTTTCATGGTTTATATGTTCCTCATGTTGATTTGCATTTTAGTATGATGATTGCATTTTTGACTTCATGAGGTGAAATGATGAACATGCTTAGTTATGTTTTGATGAAATGATATGTTGGCTCCATGTTGTCGTGTTGAGCTTGATTGAGTTGGAGAAGGTAGTTCCTCCTATGTTTATGTG
>NW_006238997.1:1088639-1090521 GCF_000226075.1 Solanum tuberosum | reverse complement strand
GAAATACCACAAATATCATCAAAAATGAGTACCTCAAGAAGAATAGATAAAACTCCACAAAAATCAATGCAAGATGATACAAAGCCACATCATTACTACATAATGGGAATAATGGAACAACGAAAATATTTAATACTAATAGATACAGGACGAGAAGAAAACTATATTACAAGAGAATTAGTAACGGAAGATGAAATAATAACTACTGAGCAATCATGTCCCGAACTACCAAAAGCATTAATGTATACCGAAGAAACGACAGAAAAAGAAATAATCATAGGAGGAGTACCAATAGTAATAAAATTTAAAATATATCAAGGAGATGAAAATATAACTTTAGGAATAAAATGGTTAGAACAAGTGAAACCATATAATTTAGAAGACAAACAGTTAACGATAAACTATGAAAATAAAAAAGTAATAATAAAAAGAACTTTAGTATAAATAAATAAAATAAAAAAAAATAATAAAAAAATAAAAAAATAAAAAAAACGAAAATTAGAAAAAATTAGAAAAAATGGTAAAAAATATACCTAGACTAAAATATAAATTCACAATATGAAAAAACACCCTTTTGCTAACCAACTACGACTAAGATATTGGTATTTATACAGAGATATACAAACAAAATCAGAACAGTTAAAATTAAAAAAGGCATTAAGTTCATATTTAAGAGTATTAGAAACAAGAGATCTAGTAGACAAACTTTGTAATCACGGCGGTTTATATTCGCTAAACAGACCTACACTAGTTAACCCAGAACTATTAAGTGCGATAAAATGGGAGCTACAAAGCATAGATAGTGACATTCAAAATACAAATAACCAAATTAAAATACAAAGGACATATATTTACAAACTAGAATTCCCGCTAGGATAAAATAAATTATACTCAGTATATAAGTGTTTATTAAACATATATTATATAACAAATTCATTATAAATATGTGCATATTAAAGTATAGTGCAGAGATAAGAAGAAGCCATAAAGTTAGGAAAATATATGAAAAGATACGGATGAAATAGTCAACATATGAATTGTTATGGATAAATATAGAATAGTACAAGTACATGCGTCATAAAGAAGGCCACTATGTCATTTAAGCTAGTAATAGTAAATGGAGGAATGAAATAAAATTAAACACCATTATAGATACAGGAACATACACAGACAAAATGGAAACAAATATAATGAGTTATATTCAGTAAAATATTTGTTAAATTGCAAATTATTTATCAAGACAAAGCTACTCAGACTGAGACTGAAAACGAAGATACAATCGAAAAAATATTCAAAGCTATTACTACACTTTGTATAAAAGTGGACAGTATGGATAATGAGATACAAAAGCTAAAGACTAATGAAGATAATCTGAAGTCTAAAGCTAATATAAGTCAGCAGCATGACGGTAAAGATGCGGAGCTAAGTCGATCGGAAGACTTCAAAATTCCAGAGATAAAAGGTGACGTTGGGAAACACCATAAAACCCATAATGTTTGTTTAAATACAGCTGCAGGTACAAGTAAACAAGTTAGCGACAAACAACATAAAAATGCTAACTTAAACCAGCTATTTGAAAAACCATTTACCCAAAGAACACCTAGACATATGTCCGTGGAACCACAAACATCTACATACGCAGATAGTTTGCAAAACCAAAATGAGAAAAAGACATATAACTACATCACACGAACCTATATCGAAAATATACACAAAATCCAAACCTATTTAAACCGCAACCCCAGATCAACTACAAAAGAACCAAACCAGGATTATTTAACCCAAAGATTGCAAGGTTATAATAAACTAATTGCACAACCAAAAACTAACGCCAACTTAGTAAGGACATGTTACAACTATGGACTATTAAATACAGTATATA
>NW_006238997.1:1073577-1087988 GCF_000226075.1 Solanum tuberosum | reverse complement strand
AATATTTACAATATTGGATAGAAGCTATGGAAGATATAAAACTATTAGAACAATTAATGGAGGAAAATTTATATATGTATCAAAGAACCCAAGATATGTTATATCTAGAATATATCATAAATAATATTAAAGAAATATTCAGATTAAAACAACTATCGGAAGAATATTACAATAAATATTACTACATATTACCATGAATTTAACACTACCAAAAAATAATATTAAAAAGATACCAAGATTAAGACACTTACCAAAAATATATTATAATAAAATCTTTAAAATGAGTTACTCACCTACCACACTACCACCTATCACACTACTACTTCTATGACTTCCCCAACTACCAACTTTAGTACTAACTTAGGAAGGTTATTTTATGACTCTTATCTTTATGTTAACCCTATTTAGGACACTAGTTCACATGTTAGGTTTTAGCTTAGGTCATTAGATTTCCGGGGTGTTACAGTATCACCCCCTTGGTATCAGAGCTATGGATTAGTCCCTTAATGTCAAGGCATCCCCCCCCCTTCCCCAAGGGCCTTTGAGGAGGGCCAAGGGGGCTGCCCTAAAAGCTGTCAAAAATAGCTTGGTCCACGAGAGGGGCACCCACGCCATGTGGGTGGACTCACGCCCCGTAGGTGGGGGTCATGAGTCAAGACTTAGTCTTCCCCTTGGATCCCCCAAATCTCCAAGTTTCTGAACCAAATGACGCCTTGCCAGTACATGGCGTCACCCCACCTATGGACCATAGGTGGGGGTCGTGGGTTGAGACTTAGTCTCCCCATCCCTTCCCCAATTTTCCCTTTCTCTGATGGAAACCAAGACTTGACAGCACGGGGCGTCACCCTACCTACGGTCCGTAGGTGGGGATGTCGTGAGTCACCCCTGAAGCTGTCAAGTTTCGGCCAATTAAGGGGTAAGTCTGCAACACCCCAAAATGCTTAAACAAATAGTCGCATGTCGTTACATCATCTCGTAATTACTAGAATATGTTTTATTCTCATTTTTGGAACTTGAAATGTTGTGATTTGCAAACTTGCTTAGCATAAAATGTTATCGTAAATTAAGGTATTGTATGGGGGTATTTGCGTAATTATCTAATTATACTTACTTATACATTGGAAGTGTGGGTATAAAGTATATAAATATAGTTATATATGTATGCTTTTTGGGCAGCCATATATCTATTTGTTTGGGCATCCCCTTTTGGTGACATCTGCCCATGTGACAAGGATAACTTTTGTAGCTATATATCTTTACACCTCCTTTGATTGAATTCGTTTTCCCTCAAGTCTAAGAACATTATAAACATTTATCTAAACAGTTGTTCTTCAAAATCAAGAGAAAAACTAAGTCCATTTGGCTGGAATCCGACACACACACACTTCCTTTTGGTAAGTGACGAAATCTGCTTTTGAGCTGGGTAGTGTTTGGTATTTTATGTATATCTCATTCAAAAGAACTTAGTTTACAGTGAATAAATATGTTTTGGAAAGCTAATTCGTAGACCTACAACTGTTGTGTTTATGTAAATTTCTAATTTAACTGTTATGGATACTAAATAAGGGACGCAACATATGACAAGTTCTGTCCAGATTCTGGAATTAGAAATCCTGTACGTTCAACTGTTAGTGTTTTGATTATATCTTTTTGTACAAAGCGTATTTTGCGGTGATTCTTGATTATTTGCAAGATTAATATATGTACCTACATATTTTATGAAGGATATAAATTCCATTTTGGCCGTTTTCTGTTTCAAATCTAAGTTGCGACATGAAGTGCGTTTATTGGGCAGAATATCTGTTTTGGGAGTATAGTCGTATTTGTACAGGCTAGGCTTACTTGTGATGATAACCCTATTTTACGTCATCATTATTCATCTACTAGAAAGTAAATAAGTTGTTGAATTCATTTTTTAAGGTTGTATATCCTCGTGTACGAGTTGAAGATTTTGATACGCTGGTTGGGCTATGATTTGAACTAGTGAAGTCGTGTTGGACTGTTTTTGTGCTAAAGAACTGAGGTTTGTGTATAAACTTATACTTGTACTCTTTTTACCTGCTGGTATATCTGAAAGTTTACTTTGGTACCTTGGCGACCTCTTGTCAATTTGCATTGTCGTGTTGGTATCCTTTAAGATGTTAAAGACGCTTGTGTAACTCGCCCACTTGTACGGATTGTTTGATCACTTGGCACTCTTGTTGGGACCTTGTACTTCTTGTGGTTGTGACTTTGTCACTCTTGGCATGCCTCTTGATTCAGATCATTTACCATCTTGACTCTGGATTTTTAGTCCGTCTTAAGAATGGAAGTTGTCCATTTTAAGTACGAACTAGAAAGCCATTTTTAATATGGTTCTTGGTTCTCTTGATTATTGGGTTTTGACCCTTCTTGATACCTGCTTGTGCTTGGTGTGACGACATGATGTATATATTGGGCGAGCCTTGTTGTTGAATCTCTTGGAAAATTGTGCTATGAGTGTTCTTGACATTTGGATCTTTAAATATCGAACTTGATACTCTTTATATATTGTTTACTTGATTTATTTATTATGTTCAATTATGCTGCCCTTTACTTGAGAATGATAACTTGGCGAATTTGAGGGCTCCGAACCTATAGTTTTTACACCACTAAGCTATATGCTTCGCAATGGTTGTTTCTATCGTAGGGAATGTTCGAGAGAATACTTGAAGTTGGCCATTGAAGATGGAGATTTTGAAAGCTTTAAGGAAGATCACATTTGCATATAGGCATATATATTTTGTATAAACCTTGGGACTTGTACATGATCTATGTTTTGTATATTTACATGAGAATTTGAGGGCTGATTTGGTCATGTCACCATGGGTTATAATATAAGTATCGCTATACGTTTTTATGTGTTTGGGGTGTGTAAACCCAAGTCTTGTAATATACTAAATTTACTAATTGTTTCGAATGTTTGTGTGAAGCATGAGCAAGCTGATTTCGGTACTCGGAAGCTTGTAATATTCTTGTTACTTTATCCTTGAGTGTGAGGATAATATATATACATGAAAAGCTCGTCGCTTATTTGCATAAATTAATTTTCGGAGGTCATTATGAATCTAATCCCTCTACTAGATTATAAGCAGTATGCCCTCGTTAATTGCTTTTGAATGTCGCAAGTATAAGTTAGGTCTCTTTAAAAAGGGTCGCTACAAAGTCCATAAATTCCAAATCAATTAATTAAGGGTAGGAACGGTTATTTTTAGTTATAATAGACATATATAAGTACTTTTAACTATTAACCAACTCTTCAACACCTCATAACTCATAAGACTCAAAAATTAGAAATCAACTCTCTTCTCCCAACAATTTCTCTCTCTAAGACTCCATTGAAGAGCAAGGTCAAGGTCAAGATAGGGGTTCAAGAACAAGCCTTTGTTCTCCAATTTCGTGTGGAATTCAACCTAAGGTATGGATGCTCTTCATTCTTGGGTATCTATCCCCCAAGAAGTCCCTTCAAAGTATGTTTTTAAGACTTCCAAAACCTAGGGTTTTTATCTAGTCATGGGTCTTCTTCCAAAACGATTTCAATTGTTTAATTATGGTTTATTATGATTAATTATGATGATTTATGGTTGGATTAATGAAATATTTTTGGGTTTTTATGAAAATCTCCTTTGGACCCATGATTTCCCCTTCTTCCCAAATTATGAACTAAGGTGTGACTTGATTGATCATGTAAGCTTGACAATTGATTATGTTTATGTTTATTAAGTTGTTGAATCATGAAATTCCCCTATATAGTTTTGTAATTCTAGAATTTAGGGTTGATCTTGATTCCTAGCCTTGAAGGGCAATAACTAGGGTTTGGGTATGTTGATGAAGATTGTATATGAACTCATGATTCACTTAGGTAGTGATGATCTTATGACTATTGTGTAATTGTGGTATTGATTAAAGATCCTTCTTACCTATACCCTTTATGCTTTATTATGCATGAAGTATGTATGTATGCTTATGATAAGCTTGTTGTGTTGATTGAAAGGATATTCTCATGTACACACTATGAATATGATGTGAAAGGTTTACTCACATGTTGATGATTCTAAGGTTGAAAGGACATGCTCACCTTATGAATCTATGAGCTAGTATGATATTATGTTCGTTGAGTGACTAGTGCATTCTTTCATAAATATGAACTTAAGTAAAGACTAATATGCTTAGCACCAAGCAGATATGAGTATGAGATGGGTTCCTTCACGCTAGTAGTTGGGTTCCCAATTTGGTTATCTCATGAGATGGAAACCTCCACGTTAGTAGTTAAGGTTTCTAGTAGCAATCTCCTTATCCCATAACTATGTGCTTACATAGGTCTTTAGCTAGTGGATCCACCTAGAAGCTATTATGAAAGTTCTACCTTAGGCAAGTAGGACACCTCTTTCCGGTGTGGGGGTAGAACACTGGATTTCATGTAGCTCACATGGTCTATGTTGGTTAATGCTATTTTCCCTATATGATATGAATACGAACTATGATAAGAACATGGACTTAAATTATGACTTCTTAAGAGGCACTACTTAGTACGAGTGGGGGTATGGGACTTCACTTATGCATTGCACAAGTAGACCTTAAGAGGGGTTATGGTGAGGTTCTCGTATGTTATGAAGGCTTATGAATTATGTATGAAAGGTATGTATGAATGTTAAGGTTGACTTCACTTGTTACAAGATCTGAACATGAATGACTCCTTACTTGTGTATGTTGGATATGAATAAGGTAATGAAAGATATGTATGTTGTTGGTGACCTAAATGTGGTACTTAGCATTTGGTAGGGTTATGGGATCTTACCTTTGCATTGCACTAGTATGGCTTTGGGTTGCTTATATGTTGGTTTGACTTATATTCTTCATATATGTGCATAATGGTTTCTAAACTTGATAAAGGCATGATTTCAACGAACTCTCCCTTTTATGCATGTTTTATGGATTTTGTGCATGGCTTCCATACCTAGTACATTATTTGTGCTAACCCATATTTTCTACATTCTATAAGTGTAGGTTCTAGTCGTTGAGAAGTACTACTTTCTTTAAGTGAAGCTTGGATTGACTATTCCCTAGGCTTGGTGAGTCCTCAAGTTTGAGGACAAGATGTTATCATTTCTTAGCTTTTATGTACTTTCCACTTTTGAGACTTTATTGATGTAAAGGGATTTTGGCCCTATTTGTACTCTCTATTTTACTAGATGGTGATTGAGACAAAGTCTAGATTCTTATTTTCGTCTATGAAGAAGAAGTTGACTTCTATTGTAAAAGTTTTAAATTTTCTGCAATTATTTTATATCTTTATGTTATGATTATGCTAAGGGCTTGTATGAGACCTCTTCGGGGTCAAGTACGCTATTTTACTTCTAGGGTGTAACCCCGGGTCGTGACAATTAGGTGTACCGATTCATGTTCATTAAGTCAAGATACATTAGGTACTCAAGAAGAGGATGCCTTAGCCTACCAATTTAAGGTACTTCAATCAAGATCACATTCCTTTACACAAGAAGAGGATGCCCTAAGCCTACCAATTCAAGGTACATTAATCAACATTACTTTCATTTACACAAGAAGAGGATGCCCTAAGCCTACCAATTCAAGGTACATTAATCAACATTGAACATTACATTGAAGAAACCTTTCACATATATAATCATCATTCATAAGTGTATAATTGAGAATAACCTTTCAATAATAACACAATTGCATTGTAGACATGATCACATTACTTTCATTGAATTCACATACACATACAAAACATCATGATCATACATCAATCCTTCATACTTTTCCCTTCAAGGCCATGAATAACAATTCACCAACACACCTAGAATACTACAATTTAGGCATGAATAATGATATAATTCAATAAACTAAATCAATATAGACTTAATCTCTTCACATGCTTCCATAATCAATCAATCCCAAATCATAATTCACAATTTAGTATTTTGGGGGAAATCATGGGTTCATAGGGAAATTCCATCTTAAAACAACATTAATTCATGGATTAAATCACAATTCATCATAATTCAACCTTTGAAAATGTTTAAAAATTGAACCCATGACTAAGATTGAAACCCTAACTTTTGGGGGATTTTGGAAATTTTGAAATCATCTTTTGAAGGGGCTCCTTGGGTTGAAACTAACCAAGGATGAAAACTACCATACCTCAATTGAAGAAACTCCACGAAATTGAAGAGAAAAGATGCAATCTTGAGCTCCAAACCTTGACTTTTTCTTCTCCAATGGTGGTTTCTAGAGAGAGAATATTTGGAGAGGAGGTGGTTTCTATTTTTGAGTTTTAGGAATAATGAATTGTAAAAGGGTGTTTAATACTTTAAAAAGCCTTAAATAAGTGAAATAAAACAATATAAACCGTCCCCAACTCATAACTAATTAATTAGGAATTTACTAAGTTACCCCTCAACTTGGCCGAGATTGGGCAGTTTCCAGGTGAGACCTATGCCCACCAACCCACGGACTGTGAGTGGGGTGACGCCCCATACTGCACGTCCGTGGTTTGGCTCTAGAACTTCCCATTTGGGGCCTTGACCTATGGATGGGTTCCAAGGGGCGTAAATGGACCTATGGGGTGTAGGTCCCATCCGTAGGTCCTTATTTTGTTTTATAGCTTTTTGTTCTTGGGGTAGCCTTGGGGTTAATCTTTAGGGGCCTCCTCAAGAACCCTTGGTTGGTCCTTGGAGGGTCGTACCTTTAGGTTTAACCCATAAACCCCTCAAACTAAACTCAGGAACTCAATTTACAACATAAAACCTCACATCAACTCATCAATACACTCGTTAGGATCTAGTTTCACCTATTCATTTTTCTGAGCTGTTACACACGGCTTGAGCCAACACTTGGAAAGCAGTCCCAAACTCCATATTAGTCACTTGCTCAACAAAAGGGTCAACCAGAGCCCAAGGATCTTGAGGAGCTTGAGGAGGAGCTCCTTGACCAACTTCTTCTCCCTCATTCCTTCTAGCAAAAGCTGTTGGAGTAGTCATATCCTGTAGAACATCGGATATGGATTTATAGAGAGGCCTTATAGAGTTAAACTCTATCGCATGACTTAAAGTAATGAATAAGTGAAGCTTCCTAAACATCTTTTAGCCTCTCATTCATAAATGTGGTGCGCTTCACACTTATGAACAAGACTCTACTTGACTTGGTTTTGAGATTTCTTAGAACAATTCTAAATCTTGTGCTCTGATTACCAAGTTTGTCACAACCCAGGGGTACCTCCTAGACGTAACATGGCATACAAGACCCTGAGAGGCCTCATATAAGCCACTTAGCATTCATAGTCAAGATAATAGAAAATTGGCAAGATTTAAAGCATTTTCAACAATACCAAAGTCTTTAATTGCAAAGCGGAAGTCTAATACACTTGTCTCAAAACCATCTAATACAATATAATCCTTGGGGTACAAGCCATACAACATGTTCAAAAATAGAAATGAAAAGAAAATAAGAGAAAATGGTGGCCAAATCCTCGAAAACTATGAGGATTCACCAATCTTCAACCTTGCCTCTACTATAGATCTTACCAACGGGGATGAGAGCCAGGAATGCCGGACCCTACATTTGGATAAGAAATGTAGCCAAGAATATGCGTTTGTATAAGAATGTACTAAATATGATAGCTTGTATAGACATCACTATAAACATAAGAGTTAGACAACATAAGTCATAAGCGTAATCAATGCACATAATAGATCATTTCAATATATAAGGAATACTTCTTGAAGTAACCTCAATTCATACTTAGCCAAGACATGGGTAATCCACCACTAGTCTTACTCATCATAGAAGGAAAACTCAAGCATTCATCCAAGCTCATAACCTATCATAACATGTTCATAACTTATGTTTTATAGACATGGGGAATTACCTCTTGATTTCCTATAAAGGCTTATGGGTATTCACCTCTTGTCTTACATAAATGATCATGGGTAGTCACCTCTAGTCCCTTTAATTAGGATCATGGGTACTCGCCTCCATGTCCAACATCATGTCACACGAGTACTCGCCTCCATGTCTAGATATAAGGATCATGGGTACTCGCCTCCCTTTCCATCATCATGTGACACAGGTACTCGCCTCCATGTCTAGCTATAAGGATCATGGGTACTCGCCTCCATGTCCATCATCATTATAGGAATGTGGGTAGTCGCCTTTTGTTCAACTTCATGGAATAAGGGTAATCGCCTCATATTCTATTTCAAGGAATAGGGGTAATTGCCTTATATCCTTCACATTTAGAAGTCATGGGTAATCGCCTTAGCCTCATTAATTTCTTAGTCTTTAGCTTAGATTCATTTTAGGTGAGCAATCCTTTCAACCTAGAATCATTTAACGTGAGAAAACCTTTCACATTCATACATAAGCGAATCAAAAGGGGAACTATCCCCTCCACAACAATTACATCAATAATCAACAATTCATAACATATGCTTCACTATCAAAGAAATATCTATCATAATCATCATATATGCTTCACTCTCAAAGGAATACCTATCATAATCATCATATATGCTTCACTCTCAAAGGAATACCTATCATAATCATCATATATGCTTCACTCTCAAGCAATTCATAATGTACCTTATTTATCCTATAAGAATACACCTAACTCCATAAATTCTCCTTTCATGGATCACAACCCATTTACATCAATTCATAATAGAAACATGGGTTAAGCATGGGTACATGTAGATTCATCCTAAAAATATGTAATTCACTCAATTCATGCATAAATAATTATAATCCACTCAATTGGATTAACATTCATCAAGGTCCACAACATAGAAGAAAACCATAACTCAAATTGGGGAATTCATACTTTCAATTGGGGAATATTAGGGGCACCATGGATGGAAGGATTCCATGGATGAATAAACATGTCATACCTTTTTATCAATGCCCACCAATGATTGGAGAATGGAGACTTGACCTTGAGCCCTAGCTTCAATCTTGTTCTTCTTCAAGTTCTAGAGAGAGAAATATTTAGAGAGGAAGAACTTTGATTTTCTTTTGGGTTTTGAGAATAATGACTTGAATGGGTGAGTTTTGGGGGTTAAAATCACTTATATAGGGGCCCTAGGCTTAGGTAAAATGACATATCTTTAATACAATTAAATCTAGAAAAGACCCATAAACCCTTGAACTTAAAACTGACACACCACTTTGACGGACAACCTCACGAGCCGTCAAGGACTTCATGGCCCGTTATGGTGGCCAGGGTCCTTGACCAGCTGCCTGGCTTGCCACCCATTAACTCTCTCTCCCTTCACGACCCTATCCACGGCCCATGGTGGCTTTCACGAGCCGCCAAGTGGCTCGTGGGAGGGTCTCACTTGTGGCAGTCTTTTAGGAGCTCACTGCCTAGCCCTTCACGGGAACCACTACTAGCCGTAGTGCCCTTCACGGGGCATCATGTTTCTCTTGGGAGGTGACTCTCCCTGGGATAGCTTCTGTGAGCAACCACGGGCAGCACCATGCCTCGTTATGCGCTTAACGGCCCGTGTGGGTCCACGTGACAGTTGCCCAAGCTAAATTCTGTAGCTCATCACTTGATACATAGCCCCTTGCTTAGATAACTAGATTTCGAGGTGTTACAACAAGCTTATCTCCTTGGTTTTCTTTTGTTTGATCATCATACTATTTTAATGTCAACTTGACATTCACATAATAGGAGTTCCTGAGGGCTTTGCACCAGACATTCCAAACTCAGCAATCTGTTGGAGTGCATATTTCTCTTGATGCATAACCAATCCAGTTTCACATCTTGTAAACTTTATTCCAAGAAAATATCTCAATTCTCCTAAATACTTCATCTTGAATACTTGTTGTAGAGCTCCTTTTTTTTTATCAGTTCAAGACTACTTCCTGTAATCAAGATATCATCAAAATACACTAGTATTATTGTAGTTCCTTCAGAAGTTTTCCTTGTAAATAAGGAATGATCACGTTGACTTTAAATGAAGTTAAGTTTTTGTAGTGTCTCTTTAAACTTGTGATTCCATTGTCTAGGTGCTTGTTTAAGACTATATAAAGACTTCACCAGTCTATATACCTTCCTCTCCTCCTTGACTGGTAAACCTCTATTGCAAGCACATGTAGATTTCATCTTACAAATCACCATTTAGAAAGGAATTGTACACATCCATTTGATGAATGTGCAATTTCCTTGCCACAACTAAGTCTAGAATGGTCCTCGCAGTCACTATTTTCACCACAGGAGAGAGTTTCTTTTTAATCTATCCCCTCCTTTTTACTGTACCCCTTAGCCACTAACCTTGCCTTATACCTCTCTACTAAGACTTGTACTTTATTTTGTAGATCCATCTTCTCCCAATTGCAGTCTTTTCTATAGGCAAATCAGATGGTTCCCAAGTGTTGTTACTTTGCAAGGCCTGTATCTCAGCCTGCATTACTTTTATCCACTTTGGGTTTTTTCTAGCTTCTGCAAATGTAGTTGGTTCTATAAGCACATATGTTGAGCAATAAAAGCTTGGTACGACTTAGACAAATGATTATAAGCCACATAGTAAGATATAGGAAATTGTACCCCTTATTAATATTTAGGGATACAAAATCCTTCATCCATGTAGGAGGATGAACTTTCTTATGGACCTTCTTGTGATCACTGGTTCTAGACCTTTTTGACTTTCATTAGTACCAGAATTAGGCCCTTCTACTATTTGATCTGGCACTGTATCCTGCTCAGATTCCTCTAGCATATCTGTCTCACATTCCACTTCATGTTCACATAATATATCTTGTTCATAACCTGGATCTAAAATGACATTTCTTACGAGATTGGCACTGCTTGAATTCCAATCTAAGTTCATCATTTGAGGGCTTATGTCATTCACAAAAGGACCAACATCACTTTTTGACAAACTAGAACAAAAGGAAACACTGACTCTTTGAATATTACATCTCTACTTACAAGGAAACTTCTGGATTCCAAATCAAACAATATATATATATCCTTTTTGAGTTTCTGAGTATCGCATATGAGATGATTTTGACCTGGATTCTAACTTGTCATTTTCTAATAAGACATTAGCAAAGCACAAACATCCTAACACTTCTAGATGTGTTAACATTGGCCTATTTCCATACAACTTCTCATAGGAAGATTGACCTCCTAGGACCCTACTAGGCATCCTATTTATCAAATATAAAGCTACAAGCACAAACTGACCCCAATATATTAAAGGAATGTGTCCTTGAAACCTCAAGGCCCTAGTAACCTATAAAACATGTCTATGCTTCCTTTATGCCACTCCATTATGTTGTGGAGTAGAAGGACAATACCTCTGATGTATTATAGCTCTTTCTTTCAATATCTTTGGACACACAGAGATTACAACTTTGTCCTTTTATATGATCTTACCTTCTTCACTATTTTACCAAACTGAGTTCTTATGAATTTGAAGTCCATGTTTATCACTTCCCATTTCCATGTAGGAATGTTAATCTCTTGAGTCATACCTCCCTTGTTTTCTGGTGTTCTACCTTAACCTATTGACAGTTAGGACACTTAGCCAAAAAGTCTGCTACGTCCCTCTTCATGCCGTTCCACCAAAAGACTTCCCGTAGATCACGATACATTTTAGTGGCACCTCGATGAATAGAATATCTGGAATTATTAGCTTATGTAAGGATTTTTTGCCTCAAGTCACCCACATTTGGAACACATAAGTGAACCTGGTAATGAAGTACACCATATCCCCCTTGAGAGAAAACCTCAACTTTTTGCTGATGAACTGCATCTTTCAAGTGAAGTAATATAGGATCGCTATCCTGTTTTTCCTTAACCTCTGCTACCAATGAGGAATTTGATCCATTATGAACTATCACACCACCATATGACGTGTCTGTAAGGAAAACTCCTAAGTGAGCAACCCGGTGAACATCTTTGAGTAACTCTTTCTTTCCTTCCTTTACAAGTGCTACACTACCCATATACAGTCTGCTAAGAGTGTCGGCCACTACATTGGCCTTACCTGGATGGTACAACACATTCATGTCATTGTCTTTGAGGAATTCAAGCCATCTCCTCTGACGAAGATTCAATTCTTGCTGGGTGGACACATACTGGAGGCTGTTATGATTTGTGACCACCTCAACATAAACACAATACAAGTAATGTCTCCAAATCTTTATGGAAAATACTACAGCTGAAAGTTTGAGGTCACAAGTCATGTAATTCTTCTTGTGGACCTTAAGATGTCTAGAAGCATAAACTATGACCTTACCTCACAACATAAACACATAACCTAGGCCGACCCTGGAGGCATCACAATAAATCACATAATTGTCTGAACCATCTGGTAGAGTAAAGATGGGAGCTGTAGTAAACCTAGTCTTTAGTTCTGAGAAGCTTTTCTCACACTAATTTGACCATTGAAATTTGATCTTCTTCTGATTCAACTTGGTCAATGGGGAAGCTATGGATGAAAATCCTTCAACAAACCTTCTATAATAACTGGCCAAACCCAAGAAACTTTTGATATCTGTTAGAGAGGTGAGTCTTGGCTAGTACTGAACTGCCTCAATTTTCTAAGAATCCACTCGGATCCCATCGCTGGATACCCCATTACCAAGGAAAGCAACATATTGTAAACATAATTTAGATTTGTTGAACTTAGCAAAGACCTGGTGATCGTTGAGAGTTTGCAGAACAACTCTCAGACGAGTCACATGCTTCTCTTCATTCCAAGAATAAATGAGGATATTAACAATAAAAATGATAATGAACAAGTCCAAATACTATTTGAACACCCTGTTCATTAAGTCCATGAAAGCTGTAGGAGTATTTGTTAGTCCAAAAGACATACTACAAATTCATAATGACCATACCGAGTCCTGAAGGCTGTCTTTAGAATGGCACTATCTATGACTCTAAGCTGGTGATAGCCGGATCTGAGGTCTATCTCATAAAAGCAATTAGCCCCCTGAAGTTGTCGAACAAGTCATCTATCCTAGGGATAGCATATTTTTTGTTGATTGTAACTTTATTCAACTACCGATTGTCAATGCACATTCTAAGAGAATGCTCTTTCTTTTTCAGGAACAATACTGGAGCACCCCATGGAGAGATACCAGGTCTGATGAAGACCTTATCTTGAAGGACTTTCAATATCTCTTTCAATTCCTTAAGCTCGGTTAGAGCCATTTTGTAAGGAGGAATCAAAATATGCTGGGTATCTGGGAGGAGATCTATTCTAAAGTCGATTTCCCATTTGTGAGGAACTTCAGGAAGATCTTCTAGGAACACTTCGGGAAACTCATTTACTAATGGGACTGAATCAAGAGTTGGGGTTTCAGAGTTTGAATCCTTAACACGAACAAGATGATATATATACCCTTTGGAAATAATTTTCCTAGGCTTAAGGTAAGAGATAAATCCACCCATAGGCACTAAACTACTACCCTTCCATTCTAAGACTAGCTCGTTATAAAACTAAAATGAACGATCCTAGTTCTACAATCGACTAAGGCATAACATGAATGTAACTAATCCATGCATAAAATGATATCAAAATCTACCATTTCTAACTCTACAACGTCTGTTGAGGTGACTTTCTGGGAACTGTGACAGAGCAATTTCTGTATACTCGTCTAGTTATAACTGGGTCACCAACGGGAGTAGAGACTGAGAAGAGTTCTGAGAGTATTTCTGGACTAACACCAAAGTTTAATGCTATATACGAAGTTACAAAAGACAACATATCCCCTAGATCTAGCTGAAATGACCCAAAAAGTTCTTAAAAATGTGCTTCGAAAGTTACCGGAAACTTGTTTAGCTATATATAAAAAAATCCGTTTCGTTTTTCAAAAATCCGACTTCATATTCTTGTTTAGGGGGTCAAATTGAGTGGGAAATGGGTCTAACTCAAATTTTAGAGCAACCGTATCAAAATCCGAAATTTCCAAGTGAAGCCTTTTTCGAGGGTCTACTTTGGAGGGTCATATCTCCTAGCACACAAATTATTGGGTGGAAAATAACATATCCATGGAAAGCCCTTTGAGTTAGCTACCTAACGCACTTCGTTTCACCTCATTCGGAGTTCGGACGAAGAAGTTATGCCCATTTTCGTAAAATCTGTCCGGCAGGAAAGGGAATTTCCAGTGAGCGTTTTTACTGTTCACCCGCCTCATTTTTTTTTCTAAGTGTTGGACCATTTTTTTTAAAAGACTTATATTATTTCCTATATAACATTAGTTCATTCACTTCTCTAAAACATTTCCCTCACTTCTCAAATATTCTCTCCAACTCAAGAAGAAGAAGAAGTGGGAGCTAGGGCTTTGGATTCAAGGCTTTCTTCATCAAATTTCGTGGGAGATCATAGCAAAGGTATGGTGGTCTTGATCCTTGTCTA
>NW_006238997.1:1063733-1069379 GCF_000226075.1 Solanum tuberosum | reverse complement strand
TGTCATGAACCAAATAAGGTTAGTGATAGCAGAGGCGAATTTAGGATTTTTCGAACAAGGGTGCACCAAGTAAAATGTATTGAAGTGAAAATTGATCCTTAATCTTCAAGGTCAAAAGCTCAACATTAAATCATGTGGACCATTTAGACTTCTTGTAGTACGGGTGCCAAAATATAATATTATACAAATTTTAGAAAATATATATATAAAATATCTAATTTTACGATGAGACCATGGGTGCCAGTGCCCTATTTTTTGGCTCTAAATTCGCCACTGAGTGATAGGAATGTAGCTATCTTTTAGTTGGGTTTTGGGGAGTTGGAATTCTCTCCTGTGGTAGTACATGGGTTCTCGAGGGCATAAGCTTCACTCGTTGAATCGAGGACTGTCATGAACCAAATAAGGTTAGTGATAGCAGAGGCGAATTTAGGATTTTTCGAACAAGGGTGCACCAAGTAAAATGTATTGAAGTGAAAATTGATCCTTAATCTTCAAGGTCAAAAGCTCAACATTAAATCATGTGGACCATTTAGACTTCTTGTAGTACGGGTGCCAAAATATAATATTATACAAATTTTAGAAAATATATATATAAAATATCTAATTTTACGATGAGACCATGGGTGCCAGTGCCCTATTTTTTGGCTCTAAATTCGCCACTGAGTGATAGGAATGTAGCTATCTTTTAGTTGGGTTTTGGGGAGTTGGGAATGCTCTCGTGTGGTAGTACATGGGTTCTTGTAACGACCCTAAAAACGAACTAGTGAAACTAGAGCCTCACATGTGAGTTTGGAGTCGAGAACTTAATGAAATGATTATATTTGAATTTGACCCAAAAAGTTCTTAAAAATGTGCTTCGGAAGTTACCGGAAACTTGTTTAGCTATATATAAAAAAATCCGTTTCGTTTTTCGAAAATCCGACTTCATATTCTTGTTTAGGGGGTCAAATTGAGTGGGAAATGGGTCTAACCCAAATTTTAGAGCAACCGTATCAAAATCCGAAATTTCCAAGTGAAGCCTTTTTCGAGGGTCTACTTTGGAGGGTCATATCTCCTAGCACACAAATTATTGGGTGGCCAATAACATATCCATGGAAAGCCCTTTGAGTTAGCTACCTAACGCACTTCGTTTCACCTCATTCGGAGTTCGGACGAAGAAGTTATGCCCATTTTCGTAAAATCTGTCCGGCAGGAAAGGCAATTTCCAGTGAGCGTTTTTACTGTTCACCCGCCTCATTTTTTTTTCTAAGTGTTGGACCATTTTTCCAAAGGGCATATGTTATTTCCTATATACCATTAGTTCAATTCCCATCTCTAAAACATTTCCCAAAACACCTCTCCCATACTTAGACACATTTTCTCTCAAGTTCTCTCAAGAACCCTAATCCAAAACCTTCCTCAAGATTGAAGAGACTCTTGCTCCAAGTTCCAAGCTTCCATTGAAGACACTCTCAAGACCTTCATAAAAACTCAAGGTATGTGGTGTTGAACTCATGGGTCCTTCCACCCATAGTGCCTAGACTCTATTCTACTCACTAATTCATGGTTTAAGTTAAGATTCATAAATTAGTCTTGTTCTTTGTAATAATTTCCTGCACATTGAATTTTAAACATGAAAAGTGATTGTTTTGAGCATGTTGTGACCCTAGAACTTGAACCTAAATTTGGAATGGATGTGGAGATTTTCATGTGGTATTGTGGGTGTTAAAAAGGTGTTGTTGTAGGTTGTTCACTGGTTTGGCTGCATAATTACTACCCTATTTTCCATGCTCTTTGATTCCATTACATGCCTTCAAGGTGTTTGACAAAATGTCCAACTATGGAGAATTGATGAATCGATGCTTTAAAGCTTGAGTTATGAGATGTATGGAAATCCAGAGATGTGTTGATGACAAACTAAGCTTGTGTATATGTTCATTCCATACGTGAGATTGCATTAGAGCCTAATGGGAATTTTCTATATAAAGTGTTGCATGACCATGCCCGGTCCGGGGGAAAAGAACCGGACAACCATGTGAGAGGTTTTTATCTCACCACCTAGGATGCTTGGGGTGTGACCAACATCAACCATGTGAGAGGTTTATATCTCACCACCTAGGATGCTTGGGGTGTGACCAACATCAACCATGTGAGAGGTTTATATCTCACCACCTAGGATGCTTGGGGTGTGACCAACATCAACCATGTGAGAGGTTTATATCTCACCACCTAGGATGCTTGGGGTGTGACCAACATCAACCATGTGAGAGGTTTATATCTCACCACCTAGGATGCTTGGGGTGTGACCAACATCAACCATGTGAGAGGTTTATATCTCACCACCTAGGATGCTTGGGGTGTGACCAACATCAACCATGTGAGAGGTTTATATCTCACCACCTAGGATGCTTGGGGTGTGACCAACATCAACCATGTGAGAGGTTTATATCTCACCACCTAGGATGCTTGGGGTGTGACCAACATCAACCATGTGAGAGGTTTATATCTCACCACCTAGGATGCTTGGGGTGTGACCAACATCAACCATGTGAGAGGTTTATATCTCACCACCTAGGATGCTTGGGGTGTGACCAACATCAACCATGTGAGAGGTTTATATCTCACCACCTAGGATGCTTGGGGTGTGACCAACATCAACCATGTGAGAGGTTTATATCTCACCACCTAGGATGCTTGGGGTGTGACCAACATCAACCATGTGAGGGGTTTATACCTTGCCACCAGGGTGTCCGGGTGTGAACGGCATCCCCCATCCTAAGTTGGGGTTATAGATTGGTTGGATCATGCATACACATATGATATCTACTATTAGTATAGAGTTACTTAAACATGTTTTGACTTCACTTTGATCATGCATCCTCATATTGTTATTCATAATGCCTATGAAACTATTTCTTGTATTTCGATTGTGTCCTTGTTTATTGTTGTGTTGCACCCCGCATACTTAGTACATTCCAAGTACTAACGCATATTTTGCCTACATGATGTCACCATGTAGGGACCGGAGCTACTCTTGATCCTTCTCTTCGTTCACGTGGCTAGTACGGTGCTTATCCGAGTTGTTGGTGAGTCCTCAATGATTCGAGGGCTATGTTATGTTTCCTACTCCTATGTTTTGAGACTTTAGCTTGCAATTTTATTTTGACTATGAGGGGAGCCGGTAGAATGTCATGGCCCCGTCCTATCTATGTATGTAGAGGTGTGCGTTGGACAAGTATTTTGTAAATGAGCTTGACTCTTGTTCTATGATGTCATTTTGAAATGGTTTGCCCTTAGTCCCTATTTCCCGTTAATTAATGTTGAATGTGCTTCCGCGACCGATAAAGTGTGATGACAAGTTTGAGAGGCTTGTTTGGGGTTCCTTCGGGTTCCTCATTCACCATGTCACGTCTAGGCCCTAGGCTTGGGTCGTGACACTAGCAATGCATAAACATCTAAATGAAAAACTCGTAACGTACCAGTGGCCACATCAGGAGAATCTTCCTGGTCTTGGCGAGCCTGTAGAATATACAACCTTCTCTAGCACTGATCACCACCTTTACCAGATGAGGCACCTTGTTGAGTGGGGCAACCTGCCGGTGCTACCAAAGTAGTAGATTGAACCTTTGTTACCTCCTTGTCCTTGCCTGGAAGAAGGGCAATCCTTCAACCTATGACCAAACTAGCCACACCCAAAGCACCCATCTCTGCCTGTAAGACACTCACCCAAATGTTTCTTACACTACTTTGGGAAAGTTAGAAAAGTATGGTTACCTAAAGCACTCCCATGTTGCTTAGAGCCTGATACTCTTGCTTTCTGATCCCGTCGAAACTTAAGGAATGGAGCACTAGCTGATGAAGGTGTTGGGGCTGTAGACCTTTGCTGAAACTGTGAGCGATTCCCACCACCTGACTTTTGCTGTGAGTATTCATAATTTCCTATTCTGGCCTTTTTGTTATCCTTAGACATTTCCCTGAGCTTATTTCCCTGAACTTGCTGAGCATGCGTCATTAGTTTGGAGATATCCCATATCCCCTAGAAGCATAACATTCCTACGCTCGGTCTTCACCAGAACATATACCAAAAATAAGAACTTACTCATTTGTGACCTTGGATCGGCAACTATGTGTGGAGCATACCTGGAGAGTTGGGTGAACTTCATCCCGTACTCTTGGACCGACATTGAACCCTACTTCAAGTTCATAAACTCTTATGCCATAGCTTCTCTCAACTCCCTTGGGAAGAACCTATCCATAAAAGCTCCAGTAAAAATATCCTAGGTCACATGAGCTTCATCCACAACCCTATTGTTGAGTGAACCAGCTATGAGCCATATCCTTAAGTTGGTAGGATGCCAGCTGCACCCTATCACTTTCGATCACTTGCATCACCTCTAGGATCTTCTTAACTTCATCAATGAAGTTTTATGGGTCCTCACCAACCTGTGATCCTAGAAACTCAAGAGGATTCATCCGAACAAAGTCTCCAACCCTAGCTACAACTGATCCACCATTTATGGCCTAGTGATTGTTTTGATTTGACAAACTTTGAGCCAAAAGCTGGATCGCATTCCGAAATTCTACATTCGTAACCTCATGGTTTGGGAGTAGAGTGTCATGCCCCAAAATAGGGGGCATAACTGGCACTAGATACCATATTAGAACAAGTTACCCACTAAAACATACTACCAAACCAAACTGTGAGACAAAAATATTGGGCAGCACAACCTCTAAAAAGTGAATCCTGGACCCTGAAGGTCATGACCTGAATGAGAATAAACCATGCAAACAATGGTATGCAAGCAAAAAAAATAAAGTTGTACTAGCTAGCCGATAAGGCCACAAGTGAAGACATACCTACTTACACACACATATATATACACGCCAAAACTATGGGTTGGAGATTGAAACATACAAAAGAAAACCCAGAATATTGTGTCCACAATAGCCTCTAAGAGTGATACAAGCACTGTCGGGACAAGGCCCCGACTATACCCAAACTGTACAACAAAAGTAAACATCCTCTGATAGCCCCAGGATAAGATGAAGCTTACCAACTCACATCAGAACCTGGATCCTAGCGGGTGTGTCGATTAGAGTCCCTACCTGTATCTGCTCCCATGAAACAAAAAGCAGCGTCCCAAGGCAAAGGGACGTCAATACAAATAAAAATGTACTGGTATGTAGAGTGGAAAGTAGAATCATAAATATTTACAGTAAAAAGGTAATAGAGATACCACCTTAAACTGAAACTCAAATAATTTCCATGGCTGACATTTGCCGCCCTACTATTTAAATATGCATGGTATGCTCATATAATCGCATGTCGCAAATATATATATATATAGATGCAAATGCATGACATACCAAACCAAATGCTAGCAATGGTGGTGCCTTTCTGTAGAGAACCAACATCATATTTGCCAACTTGTGGCCATCTGTGTCTCATACTTATTAATATAGGCAATAGGCCCTATACCTCCCTGTCACGACCCGGGAGCACCCCCTAGTCGTAACCGGCGTACTCGACCTCGAAGAGGTCTAATACAAGCCTCTTAGCATTCATTCATCGCATAGACACCAAAACCATAAGGAATTAAAAGCTTTCTTCACACACGAAGATACTTTCAATAAATAGCAAGCGGAAGACTTTCTAGACTTTATACA
>NW_006238997.1:1062352-1062501 GCF_000226075.1 Solanum tuberosum | reverse complement strand
AAGGAAAATGGCAGAACTAGACTTTATAACCTTCATGAAAGATGTAGTTACATCTCTTAGGGTTGCAAACAAACAAGGATCACCTCAAATTATATTTTGTACAAAAAGATATAGTCAAGACACTAGCCGCTGGTCATGCAGGATTTCAA
>NW_006238997.1:1046249-1060539 GCF_000226075.1 Solanum tuberosum | reverse complement strand
AATTATAGGCAATAGGCCCCATACCTCCCGAATATAGCTCGGGAGTAGAATGCATAGCATGTCATGGATTTATAACACCTATAAGTGACTGTTGTCATGTTGCCAATCTTGGCCCATTTGTAGTCTTGTTCTCATATCCCCATAATCACTTTCATATAACATGTAACCATCTCATGGAACCTAATATGTTTATCCAAATAAGCTTGAAAAGTTAATTCGAATATTAGAAAGATAACCTAACCTTGCAGATATTCATAACAAGTTTAAGGTGATTTACTTAGTTCCTAGATAATTTATAAAAGAAGTATTTCAAAAATCAAGTGTTCTAATAGTTTAAACATTTAAGTTATATTGGATAGTTTTGAAGATCGTGAGTTACTTTAAAGATTTTTCATAATAACTTTAGTGAGGAAAGAGGGCTGGTTACAAGTAATAAGGGTTCCCGTAATATTTTAAGTCACATCACTCAAAGAAGAATAAGAATTCATAAATGCGGATATATAATCAAAGAAACCGATTAAATGACATGTAGATGTCAAATACTCTATTTATCCGAACGAGTGGAATATAAAATAATAGAATCAAGAAATTAATTCAGCTGAGATCCAATGCCTTTCACTGAGGGTCTTTCTAGCAAGAGAATAGCAAAATATCACATTCGGCGTTTTAGGAATTTCCGAGGAGTGGTGCTAAAAAGAGGGACGTAGCTTAGCCTTAACATACCTTTCCAATGAACGCTTGTATGGCCGTAGATTCTTCACGAAAGGTTTTCCTTACATCCTAAATACACAACTGGTACACATCTATAAACAGTTCATAATTGATCTTAAATCGGCAGATTTGCCAAATGGACTCAACTTGACGAAACGTCCCTAGAACTTCATAAAAACAATCATAAAAGAGACCCGAGATGATTACCTTAGTTAAACAAGTTTAAACCTTGAAGAGACTCCAATAACTACAAATTTATCTCTTCGAAAACTAGCTCCAAACGCAACTAATAGAAGGGGAAAATGATTGCCACGTGTAGATATCATGTTTCTTTGCACTGGGCAACCTTTAATGGTAGAAATCATCAAAAACTAACCTTCATCATGCATGAAATCCATTAGAACCACATACCACATTTATTGACCCGACCCAGATCGTGACCCGGATTCTGCCCCGACAGTCTGCGGTAAAACCCTCATAACTCTTTACTCCGATGTCGGTTGGATACGGGGTTTTGTGCGTTGCAAACTAGGTTCGTAGGCCTTCGATTTAATGGGTGATTGGCCTTCTATATCTTTATATATTTGGAGAAAACATACAAGACATATGACCCAAAGTTAAGAAAATATTATTAGAGAAACTTTGATAACTTTTGCCGACCTTAGTTTCACTAATTTTCTTGACTTCAAAACTTAACATACGACCCTTGTGCTATTATATACCTCATAACATAATATTATTAGCACTTTGTACACTCAAAGGCTTATCCACAAGGTATAGGATAATTTAAATCTTTCAAACGGGCGAAGTTCTAGCCGAGCCATTTCTTTAATCATGAACTTTGTTTGAGGGGTCTCTTTGAACTAAAACTTTAGTTTAGTTCCTTGATATTGCCACCTATTTACAATCTTAATATCTAATGTATGATAAAAAGTCATATATATCTCATATAACCATGCCATACTACGCCACATATATTATGCAAGAATAGAGAAAAAGTACGGGATCTTACATTATCCCCCCCCCCCCTATGAACATTCGCCCACGAATGGATCTAGACAATTCCTTGGTTGTGTTTTTTTTTTCTCAGAGAACTTTATTTGAGAGTGTATATTTGTTACAGTGGAAAATTAATGTCAAAATCTGAAAATTTTAACTCCTAAGCTTTGTATAGCTATCTTATAAGAAGACATATAAACTGCACCTTCAACCTACTTAAAATCTAATTAAGTTGTTGTGAAGAAATAATTGCCAATTATCTAAATGTGACTAACCTTAAGTCATAAAAAGTTGTGGGTACTCCTTCCTCATTTCCACTTCTGCTTCCCAAGTGTAACGACTCGGAAAACTAGTAAGTGAAACTAGAGCCTAACGAGTTCGTTTTTGAGTTTAATATGGGGTTTGAAGTTGTAAGTGATGTTCCGAGCTTAAGTTGAGGAGTTTAGGGGTTAAACATCAAGGTACGATCCCCCAAGGACCAACCAAGGGTCCTTGAGGGGGGACCCTAAAGTCTAACCCACAAAGCTGCCAAAATACAAAAAGCTGTCAAAAAAGTTGTGACCCACGGATGGGACCTACACCCCGTAGGTCCATCAAACACCCCATGGAACCCATCCGTAGGTCAAGGGACAAAATGAAATGCTCCAGAACCAAACCAGGAAGTGCCAGTATGACTCATGGACCCACCCACGGTCCGTGAGTGGGGTTTCATGAGTCATGTCTGCAATATGCCCATTTTCGGCCAAGTGGGGGGAAACTTAGTAAATTCCTTTTAAGGTTGGTTAAGTTAGGGGACGGTTATTATTAATTAATTAAGGTATTTTAAGGCTTTTAAAATTATCAAAACACCTTTTCCAATTCATTATTCCCAAACACTCAAAAATTAGAAACTACCTCTCCAAATATTCTCTCTCTAGAAACCACCATTGGAGAAGAAGGATTCAAGCTTTCAAGCTCAAGATCTCACCATTATCACTCAATTTTTGTGGATTTTCTTCCATAAAGGTATGGTAGTCTTCATCCTTGATTAAGTTTCATTCAAGGAGCCCTATCAAAAGATGATTTCAAGTTTCCAAAATCCCCCAAAAACCTAGGGTTTTCAATCTATGCATGGGTTCAATTCCTAAATGTTATCAAAGGTTTATATATGATGAATTATTAATGGATTGCTGAATAAATGAAGAATTATTGTGAATTTCCTCTATGAACCCATGTTTCCCTCAAAATCTTAAGTTGTGAATTGTGATTGGGAATTGATTGATCATGAAAGTATGTTGAATTGTTTATGTTTATATTAAATTAGTTATTGAACCATGTTAATTCCCTTATATAATGTAATATTTTAGATTTTTGGGTTGAGATTGAGTCATAGCCTTGGAGGGCAATTTCATGAAGGATGTATGTATGATTATGATGTGAAGTATATGTATGTGACCTCAATGAAAGTATTATGATCATGTTAAGAATGTAATTGTGTTATGATTGATAGTCTATTCTCAATTAAAAATCATGAATGATGATGATATAATGTGAAGGGTTTCTACAATGTAATGTTGTATGTAGAATTGGTAGGCTTAGAAATCTTTTTCTTTTATAAATGAGAGTAATGTGGATTGATGTGTCTTGAATTGGTAGGCTTAGGCATTATCTTCTTGTGTAATGAATGTGTCTTGACTTAATGAAAATGGAATCGGTAGACCTAATATTGGTAGCCCTTTCTAAATGACTAATGAAGTATTGTAAGGCTTTGCCTTGAATCGGTAGACCTAATATTGGTAGCCCTTTCCTAAAGGAATGATGAAGTATTCTAGGATATGTCTTGAACCGGTAGACCTAATGTTGGTATCCCTTCATGATGAGTCTAGAAACTAATGTGATGATAAACCTTGAATTGGTAGACCTAATGGTGGTGGCCCTTTCTTGTATGAAATGATGAACCATGAAGCTGTAGATGTAATGGTGGTGGCCCTTTCTTGAGGATTCAATGAGCTATCCTCTTAATGTACCTTGAATCAGTAGATCTAATGGTGGTGGCCCTTTCATGTGTAATGTACCTTGGGTCGGCAGGCCTAATATTGGTAGCCCTCTCAAGTACAATAATGGTCATGTGAATGAACTACTCTATGAGAATGGAGGCTATGTACCGAGTGGATATGGTAAGATGGAAGCTCTCCCTACGGTAGGCCGGGTTTCAATGAACATCTTTCTTATCCCATAACTATGTGCCCACATAGGATATTAGCTAGTGGATCCACCTAATCTAAAATGTTACCGGTCCTACCTTAGGCAAGTAGACCACCTTCTGTTGGTGTGGGGTTATATGACACCGAATTCCATGGTTTTCTCTCATGGTCTATGTCGGTTAAACGCTTATTCCCATCATGTGAGATGTGCACTATGGTATCTCAAGAGGTTCTATGAAGTGTGGGTGGTAGTATGGGATGTCATCCATGCATTGCACGAGTAGGCTTGGAGAGGGCTATAGTGAGTTCTCTAAGGTCTTAATGGCTAATGAATGAAGGTTCTCTTAATGAATCTAATGAAGAATGTTGACTTATATGCTTAATGTGATAATGCATGCTTTACTTGGATTGTATTATGAGTTACTTCCTTGTCATGACTTATGAAGTGTTTATGTTCCTTATGTATAAGTATTGTCTAAAGATGAAAAGGAAGAATGGTAAGTTCACTTTTGGTGGCCTTGATGTTGTACTTAGTGTGGATGGTGGTATGTGACACTATTCATACATTGCACAAAGTATAGCTTGGGGTTACTTAAGGTGAAGGCTTTAATGTGATTAAATGGCCTATATGTTTATTATATTCTAAAGTGATGAAATGGCTTTTATGTTGATTATTCTTGTACCTTATGCCTCTTATACTTATGTTCATGAAGTTTTCTCAAAATTGGCATATGTATGGTTTTCAACCAAAATGTCCTTTTTAAGCATGGATTTTGCATGGCTATCATACTTAGTACATTAAATGTGCTAACCCATATTTCTTCTATTTTCTACAAAGTGTAGGTTCTGGCAAGTGAGTTGAGTTCTTCCAAGGCTAGTGGTATGTCCTCATGGATTCGATGACAAGTACTTTTTATGTTTCATGTCTTTCATTGTAATAGACTCTATTTAGACTTTCTATTGTAAAGGGCCGTGACCCTACTTTTGATTCGAAGATTGTTTTTAGATGGCCATGTGAGCCCAGTAGACTTCTGAAGTTTTGAATGATGATTTCGATTGGATGGATTAAAAGAGTTTTAAATTCCATACTATTTCTATTATCTTATGTGATGACATGCTATGAGGCCTGTATGAGAATTTTTAGAGTCTTGTACACCGTGTCACGTCCGGGGTGTAGGCTCGGGTCGTGACAAACATGGAATCAGAGCAGAAGAATTTGGGATGGTATTTAGGATTGATGTCTCACAAGCCACGTTGAGTAGAGTCTTGTTCATGGGTGTGAATCGCAACACATTTATGAATGAGAGGCTATAAGACGTTAGGAAACTTCACTTCTTTCATTATTCTTTAAGTCGTGCCTTAGAGTTTTAACTCTATGAAGTCCTTTTCCTAACCCTTCTCTTGTGTTTATAGGATATGAATACAAGAAGGGCGAACACAAGAAGGATGGAAGATGAGATTGTGAATGAGGGAGTTCCTCCCACAGGTCCTCAACGTGACTAAGTTCGTCAAGGCAATCAAGTTGCGATTGATCCTCCGGCCATGTGTAATAAAGAAGTTAGGTCGACTCTTTTGATGATGACTCAAGCCCAAGCCATGACGGCCCAAACTTCTAGGGGTGTTAAGACTCATGTGAACCCTATTGTGAGCACTATGGCTTCTAGGTTGACAGACTTTGCGAGGATGAATCCTCCGGTATTTCTTGGTTCCAAGTGGGAGAGGATCCCTAAGAGTTTGTGGATGAGGTGTATAAGGTAGTGAATGCTATGGGGGTGACTTCTATAGAAAAAGTGGAATTAGCCACTTATCAATTGAAGGATGTTGCCCAAGTTTGGTTCACTCAATGGAAGAGTAATAGGCCGGTAGGAAAGAATTCCTTGATAGGTTCTTCCCTCGTGAGAAGAGGGTGGCTAAGGTGGAGGAGTTTATCAATCTTAGGCAAGGTAGCATGAATGGTCAAGAGTATTGTTTGAAATTTACCCAATTGTCTAAGTATGCCCCATCTTTGGTGTCTAACCCAAGGGATGAGATGAGTAGATATGTGACGGATGTGTCCGACCTAGTTGAGAAAGAGAGTCGTACGACAATGCTCCATGATGACATGAACATCTCTAGGCTTATGGTATATGCTCAATCAATTGAGTAGTCCAAAATTAAGAAAAATAATAGGGAAGTGAAGAGAACTAGGTCCGATGAACAAGGTCAACCAAGTTTCAAAAAGAGAGCTTTTAACCAAGATTCTTCAACCACTCCTAGGGTTAACCAAGAGAAAGGAAGTGAACCTCCATTTCCTAAACCTACTTGCACCATTTGTAGAAAGAAGCATTATGGGAAGTGCCTAGCCAGTACTAATGGGTGCTATGGTTGTGGAAAGAATGACCACCAAGTGAAAGATTGAACTACTCTTACGGCCAAAGGAAGAGAGGCCAAACAAGCTTCTCTTAATGGCCCAGATCTTAATGTTCCAAAGACTAATCGTTTCTATGCACTTCGGGCTAGAGATGACAAAGGAGATCTTCCGAATGAAGGCACCGGTAAGTGATGATTTCTTATAGTTATGAATGTCTTGTTAAGGTCCCTATGCTATTTCCATATTAGCTTTAGTTTGGGTTTACTCCTAAGGGGGAGATGGTGTGTTGAATAGTAAGGTTGTTGAGAGTTCCGATATCCTTATCTCTTTCCTTCTATTCCTATTCAAGCTTGAGACCAAGAGTTCATTGTAGCTTGCTTCATGTTTTGGAGTCATGTGTGATTATGTGTTTCCATGGTCTCCTTATGTTATGCATGTTCTTGATGAATTCATTATTAAATGAGAAAGTGAGTTTTTATGATTTATGTTCCTCATGTTGATGTGCATTTAGTATGAGTTGTCTATATGATTCATGAGGTGAATTGTTGAACATGCCTAAATGTGCTTTCAAGAGAAATTGCATAATGTGCTTAATGATGTTATGTTGAGCATGATTTGAGTTGGAGAAGGTAATTCCTCCATTGAAATGAGAAATGTTGAAGTTTGCATGCATAATGAGTTTGTAGATGTAGTTCCTACTTTCTTGTGTTGCATTGAGTATGTTTGAGATGTAGTTGATGTTTCCTCCTAGTTTTGTGCATTGCTTATAATAATTCATGCATGATGGGCCGCTAGTCCTCAGTCTTTATTTCCCTAAAGTGTGATTCGAGGATGAATGTTCCTAAGGGGGAGATAATGTAACGATCCGGAAAATTAGTAAGTGAAACTAGAGCCTAACGAGTTCGTTTTTGAGTTTGATATGGGGTTTGAAGTTGTAAAATGATGTCCCGAGCTTAGGTTGAGGAGTTTAGGGGTTAAACGTCAAGGTACAACCCCCCAAGGGCCACCCAAGGGGTCCTTGAGGAGGACCCCAAAACAGTCCCTAAATCTGGAAAAGAATGGGTGAACTACGGTTGCAATCTACTGGGCGTAGACTGAACCACACCCCGTAGGTCATGGGCGTAGGTCAGGCCAGAAATGGCCTGCAACTTCTAAGCTGAAGACCTCAACTATGAGACCAAATGACGGACAGTAGACCCATCCACGGTCCGTGGATGGGTGATCCGTAGATGCTGCCAGTTTTGTTACTTTTAGTTAAGTTGGGGGTTTGGGATTTGATTAGTTAATTAATTAGGGGTTAAGGGAGGTCGGTTAGTTAGTTAATTAACCACCTATATAAGTATAATACACCCCTAAACTAATCACTTTAACTCATTCATCAAAGACCCCAAATCACTCTCCAAATATTCTCTCTCAAGAAGGAAAGAAGAACAAGAAGAAAAGGGGCAGCAATTAGGTCGAATTAACCATTTATTCAAGCTTGGTATAGGGATTTTATTGAAGGTATGTGAAGCTTAATCATCCATGGGTTATTTCACCCATGGAGCCCCCATAGTTTTCCCCACTTGTGAAATAAAAAACCCCATTCTAGCTAGGGTTGTGCTTGCATTGTGGGTTGGGCTTGGGTGTGATTCCAATCTAGTGGATATCACCCAATTATGATTGAATTAGCTTCATTTATTGATATTATGATGATTTCATGTTATTTCTGTGGTGAACCCTAATCTAAATTGATGAATGTGATGTTTGTGGGTTGATGCCATTAGAGATGAAATTGAAGGTTCATGAGTGATCTTCCTAAATCAATTGTGTGTAGTAATTGATCAAGATTAGGAATACCTAGACATGAATTGAACTAGAATCTATTCTACATGATTGATATTGACTTGTAAAGATGAAATTTAACCTTTAAGGCAAATTATGACTAGAATCACCTAGTATTAAAGAATGTGATTTAATGTCTTGTAATCTAGGTTAGTAATATGCTTCCATGATGTAGAGTCATTGAGAATGAGGAGTCATAGTTATGAATGATGATCATTAGGGCTTAATCAAGAAGCTAATATGATCAACTATAGATCCTAAGGCTTTGAGAGTAAAATCTACATATGAATCCAAGGCTAATGAATAGAATTGTGTTGAGAGACCTTTACCTACCTAGATCACCTTATGAATCATAGATGGTAGGAAGTGATAGAATCACTTAGGTCATGATGACATCCTTGTCTAATGAAGAGTTCTAGACATGATTGTAAGTATGAATATGAACTTAACATGAAAGACTTCTCACATAGTAATGGTTCTTGGGTTGAAGGACTTCTCCTAACTAATTGAACCAAAGGCTAGCAAGCCTTTATACCTAGGTCATGAATGGTGATAGTTGCTCCCACATGGTCTAAAAAGGGTATTAGCATGGATTGGTTGTCAAGAACACCTTTCATAAACTGATTCAAAGTAGAGACTTAATGATTATCTTGTGGGATTTATGCCTAGCACCGAGTGGATATTGAAATGAGATGGAGGTTCCCACCTAGTTGAGTTTGGGATTTCCTGGAGGTTCCCACCTAGTTTAGATTAGGCTTCCCACATGGGATCTCTCACCTAGAAGAGTATTGATTTCCCCAAGTGTGTCTCTAAAGATTGAAGCCTCACCTAGTGGAGTTTGGGTTTCTAGTAGAAATCTCCGTATCCCATAACTACATGCCCCGTAGGAAGTTAGCTAGTGGATCCAACTAAGCTAACAAACCGGTCCTACCTAGGCAAGTTGACCAACCCTTAATGTGTCGGTAACACCATTGGAGATTATTTGATAACTTATATGTTCTCATGTCGGTTAAGGCTATATCCAAATTAAACAAGATTGGTAATGAACTAAGATTGTGCTCAATGTAGCATCTTTTAGAGATCAAACCTCATGGGCTAAGATTATGTATTAAGTAGCATCTCCTAGAGTCCAATGTAAGTAAAGGTCTAAGATTATGCTTGAAGGAGCATCTCATAGGGATCAAACTTAATGAACTAAGAGTATGCTTTAAGTAGTATCTCCTAGAGCTCAAATATGATGAACTAAGACATACCTAAGGTAGTATATCCTAGGGTTCAACTTTAATGAACTAAGATGTACTTAATATAGTATATCCTAGGGTTCTAGGTATTGAGGGACTAAGACAAGTTAGTGAGGGACCTCATAATGTTTACGAGTATAAATGGACTTAGATATGCTTGAGTAGTGCCTCCTAGAGTCCATAATAATAATGAACCTAGAAATGCTAAAAGAAGCATCTCATAGGGTCCAACTTTATAATGAACTTAGATTATGCTTTAAGTAGCATCTTGAAGATTTCAAGTCTAATGAACTTAGATGATGCTTTTAGTAGAATTTCATAGAGTTCCAACAAGGTGAACTAAGATGTACCTAGGATAGTATCTCTTAGGGTTCAAAACAAGAAGGAACTAAGATAGACTTAGTAAAGTGTCTCTTAGGGTTCCCATGCTTTTAAAAGAGGGCTAGTCTCTAATTAAGGAACATGAGTATGATGACCTAATGAAGTACTTAGTATGAGTAGTAGTATGGGATTCTACTCACGCCTTGCACAAGTATGACTTAAGGTTACCTTATGAGTGTTGTCTTACATTAGTTATGCTTCATGGATTGTTGCCATAAATGCTTTTCAAGATATGTTTGACTAAAGGTGATAGTGTCCTTGTCCACATGAAGTAAGCTACTAGTGATACCAAAGGAGGGTGAATATGACTAGGATGACTTCAAGGGGATGCTTAGTGTGAATGGTAGTATGGGATGCCTTTTATGCATTGCACAAGTGTGCCTTGAGGTTACTTAGGAGTATGGTACCCTTATGGTAGAAAGTTTTAAGACTTAATTATGCCTATAGACCATGATTTTGGATGGCCAAAAAGGGATACTTGGCTTGGGTGGTATTATGGGATGCTATTCTTGCTTTGCACATATATGCTTTTGAGATTACTTGAGAATGGTTCTATTATGGTATTAATGACCAAGAGTCAATTGTGCTTATATTATTATGACTTATCTCCTATGCTCATTAAATATGTCTTATGTTGACTTATGTTTAGATAATGCTTATATTGGAGATTTTGCTATTGATTATGATGATTATGTTATTATCTCTTATGCTTATGTCTTATGTTGTCTAACCATTCGAGATGCTCTTATGATGTTGTGCTAGCTTCCATACTTGGTACATTTTGTACTAACGCATATTTCCTACATTCTAATTAAATGTAGGGTTGAGGAGATGGAGTTGCTTTGAAAGCTAGGTTTCCAAGGATCTAGAAGAGTTGAAGATTTTGGTGAGTCCTCATAGCTTCGAGGACAAAACCCACCTTACCTTTATGTCTTTTATTTTCATGTTAAGACTATTGTATAGGCTGTGTCCCATGAGTTTATTTTAAAAAGTTGTATTAGATGGTTTGAGACAAAGTGTAGAAAGTCTTCTGTTTCCTTTTATGAAAAATTACTTCGATTGTAAAAGTGTTAAATTTTCTGTTTTTCTGTTATCTTATGTTCAGGATATTCTATGGGTTGTATGCGACCCCTTCGGGGTCAAATACGCCTTGTTACATCTAGGAGGTACCCCTGAGTCGTGACAAACTTGGTATTAGAGCATAAGGTTTTGGGATAAATTTAGGATGTCTCAAACCACATCTAGTAGAGTCTTTTTCATAAATGTGAAGCGCGCCACATTTTATGAATAGGAGGCTATTGAATGCTTAAGAAATCTCACTTGTTCATTCTCCAAGTCGTGCTATAGAGTTTAGATCTAGTAGGTCTTTCTCCTAACCTTTTCCCTATGGTTTTTCAAGTTATGGCTAATACTAGGGCTAATGTTAGGAGGGATGAGAAAGACAATGGAGAACAAGAGGTTTCTCCACAAGTTCCTAACCAAGATCCTCCTCAAGTTCCTAATGATGAAGGGGCTATGACCAATGTTGAAATAAGGGCAGCTCTCCAAACATTGATTCAACTCATGGCGACTCAAGCTCAAGCCGTGACCACTCAAACCCAAGCTATAACGGCCCAAGCCAACCGAGATGTTGGGCCCCGGGAAAACCCTAATGAGAGTACCATGGCTTCTAGGTTGAGAGATCTCACAAGAATGAACCCTCCTATGTTCTTTGGTTTCAAAGTGAATGAAGATCCACAAGAGTTTGTGGAAGATATCTATAAGATAGTTGATGCTATGGGGATGACTTCTAGTGAGAAAGCCGAACTAGCCGCCTATAAATTGAAGGATGTGTCCCAAGTATGGTATACTCAATGGAAGGATAATAGGCCTATAAGAGCGGGTCCCATAAGTTGGGAAGTGTTCAAGCAAGCATTCCTTTATAGGTTCTTTTCCCATGAGAAGAGGGAAACATAAGTTGTGGAGTTTATCAACCTTCGTCAAGGAGGTATGAGTGCTCAAGAATATTCTGTAAAATTCACTAAGTTGTCCAAGTATGCTCCATCCTTAGTGGCAAATCTGAGATATGAAATGAGTCGATTTGTGACCGGAGTGTCCGAATTTATTGAGGAAGAATGCCGTGCGGAAATGCTTCATGATAATATGGACATCTCATGTCTAATGGTGTATGCTCAACAAGTTGAGGAGACCAAGCTTAGGAAGAAAAATAGGGAAGTTAAGAGACCTAGAACCAATGATGGGGATTTCTCCAATGCTAGCTCCGATGGATATGGTCAACCTAGGACCTAACAAGAACTTTCCAACCAAGAGAGCGTATCTAAACCTAAGCCTCTAAGAGGGAGTAATAGTGAATCCGTGTTGCTTAAACCTACTTGCTCCAAGTGTGGGAGAAAGTATTATGGTGAGTGTCTAGCCGGAAAGGAAGGGTGCTATGGTTGTGGTAATGAGGGTCACAAGAAAAGAGATTGTCCAATCCTTAGGGCTAAAAGGAGGGAGGCCAAGTCCAATGCTCCCAAGTAATCATAGATTTTATGCCCTCCAATCTAGAGAAGATCAAAAGTGATCTCCTCATGTCCCTTCCAGTATGTGCTTTGTGCTTTAGTAAATTTCTGGATTTCTTGTCTTTTGTGACTTGTTATGTTGGACATTGAAGTTGTTTTTAGTATGCATGATGTTTAGAAAAGTTTGTGTAGGCTTACTCCCAAGTGGGGGATAGTGTGCCTATCTAGTGGGGTTATTGTGTGCTTTATGTGTTGCCATGATTTCCTTATATGCATGTTCATGAAGATGCTTAGGTCTTGTTAGAAATGACTTATATGCATTGTTTTTCTCATGTTGTAGTGCTTTGAGTAGATTGGCATACATGCTTCATGAGTTGATAATGAGCATGCCTTAGTTTGGAGTTAAAAGATCCTCCTTAAATAAATTCTTTATGAAATGAACCTTGAATTTTGGCTCCATGAGGGAGTATTGAGCATGTTTTAGTTAGGAGATGTTAGTTCCTCCTTGAAAATGAGTAAAATATAGAATTTTATGCATTCTGGGTAGGTAGATGTACTTCCTACTCCCTTGTGTTGCATTGAATGAGTTTGGTTCTGAATAGAAGTTTTCTTGCTTGGTTGTGTGCATTTAGATGTAGTGCATGCATAATGGGCTGCTAAGTTAGATTTTTGACTTTAATAGGTGTTTAAAGTGTCATTCGAGGATGAATGTTCCCAAGTGGGGGATATTGTAACACCGCGAAATTTAGTGAGTTGAACTACTGAGTTCTAGAGCCTTTGGAAAGAGTTTTGGAGTGTCGTATGAGGGTTAAAACTTGTAAAAATGGTTCCCATACTTAGAATAGGGATTTTAGGGGTTGAACGTCAGGGTACGACTCACCAAGGACCACCCAAGGGGCCTTGAGGAGGACCCCAAAACAGTCCCTAAATCTGTAAAAACATGAGTGAACTATGGTTGCAATCTACTGGGCGTAGACTGAACCACACCCCTTAGGTCATGGGCATAGGTCAGGCCTGCAACTTATAAGCTGCATACCTCAACCACGAGACCAAATGATGGACAGTAGACCCATCCACGGTCCATGGATGGGTGATCCGTAGATGCTGCCAGTTTTGTGACTTTTAGTTTTAAGTTGGGGGTTTGGGATTTGATTAGTTAATTAATTAGTGGTTAAGGGAGGTCGGTTAGTTAGTGAATTAACCACCTATATAAGTATAATACACCCCTAAACTAATCAATTTAACTCATTCATCAAAGACCCCAAATCACTCTCCAAATATTCTCTCTCAAGAAGGAAAGAAGAAGAAGAAGAAAAGGGGCAGCAATTAGGTCGAATTCACCATTGATTCAAGCTTTGTTTAAGAATTTGATTGAAGGTATGCGAAGCGTAATCATCCATGGGTTATTTCACCCATGGAGCCTCCATAGTTTTCCCCACTTATGAAATCAAAAACCCCAATCAAGCTAGGGTTGTGCTTGCATTGTGGGTAGGGCTTGGGTGTGATTCCAATGTAGTGGATATCACCCAATTATGATTGAATTAGCTTTGTTTAATGATATTATGATGATTTCATGTGATTTATATGGTGAACCCTAATCTAAATTGATGAATGTGATGTTTGTGGGTTGATGCCATTAGAGGTGAAATTGAAGGTTCATGTGTGATCTTCCTAAATCAATGTTGTGTGTAGTAATTGATAATTTTAAGGAATACCTAGACATGAATTGAACTAGACTCTATACTACATGATTGATCTTGACTTGTAAAGATGAAATTGAACCTTTAAGAAAAATTATTACTAGAATCACCTAGTAGTAAAGAATGTGATTGAATGTCTTGTAATCTAGGTTAGTAATATGCTTCCATGATGTAGACTCATTGAGAATGAGGACTCATAGTGATGAATGATGATCATTAGGGCTTAATCAAGAAGCTAATATGATTAACTTTAGATCCTAAGGCTTTGAGAGTAAAATCTACATATGAATCCAAGGCTAATGAATAGAATTGTGTTGAGAGAACATTACCTACCTAGATTACCTTATAAATCATAGATGGTAGGAAGTGATAGAATCACTTAGGTCATGATGATATCCTT
>NW_006238997.1:997870-1046163 GCF_000226075.1 Solanum tuberosum | reverse complement strand
GTCCACCTAACTAATTGAGCCAAAGGCTAGCAAGCCTTTATACCTAGGTCATGGATGGTAATAGTTGCACCCACATGGTCTAAAAAGGGTATTAGCATGGATTGGTGTCAAGAACACCTTTCCATAAACTTAAGTCAAAGTAGAGACTTAATGATTATCTTGTGGCATTTATGCTTAGCACCAAGTGGATATTGAAAGGAGATGGAGGTTCCCACCTAGTTGAGTTTGGGCTTTCCTGGAGGTTCCCACCTAGTTTAGTTTGGGCTTCCCACATGGGATCTCTCACCTAGAGGAGTATTGATTTCCCCAAGTGTGTCTCCTGAGATGGAAGCCTCACCTAGTGGAGTTTGGGTGTCTAGTAGAAATCTCCGTATCCCATAACTACATGCCCCGTTGGAAGTTAGCTAGTGGATCTGACTAAGTTAACAAACCGGTCCTACCTTGGCAAGTGGACCAACCCATAATGGTCTGGGTAACACCATTAGAGATTATGTGATATCTCATATGTTCTCATGTCGGTTAAGGCTATATCCCAATTAAACAAGATTGGTAATGAACTAAGATTGTGCTCAATGTAGCATCTCCGAGAGTTCAAACCTCACGGGCTAAGATTATGCATAAAGTAGCATCTCCTAGAGTCCAATGTAAGTAATGGTCTAAGATTATGCTTGAAGGATCATCTCCTAGGGATCAAACTAAATGAACTAAGAGTATACTTTAAGTAGTATCTCCTAGAGTTCAAATATGATGAACTAAGATATACCTAGGGTAGTATATCCTAGGGTTAAACCTCACTGCACTAAGATGTACTTAATATAATATATCCTAGGGTTCTAAGTAATTAGGGACCAAGACAAGTTAGTGAAGGACCACATAATGTTTAAGATTATAAATGGACTTAGATATGCTTGAGTAGTGCCTCCTAGAGTCCATAATAATAATGAACCTAGACATACTAAAGGAAGTATCTCATAGGGTCCAACTCTATAATGAACTTAGATTATGCTTTAAGTAGCATCTCCAAGAGTTCAAGTCTAATGAACTTAGATTATGCTTTGAGTAAAATTTCCTAGAGTTCCAACATGGTGAACTAAGATGTACCTAGGATAGTATCTCTTAGGGTTAAAAACAAGAAGGAACAAAGATAGACTTGGTAAAGTGCCTCCTAGGGTTCCTATGCTTTATAAGAGGGCTAGTCTCTAATTAAGGAAAATGAGTATGGTGACCTAAAGAAGTACTTAGTATGAGTAGTAGTATGGGATTCTAATCACGCCTTGCACAAGTATGACTTAAGGTTACGTTATGAGTGTTGTCTTGCATGAGTTATGCTTGATGTATTGTTGCCATAGATGCTTTTCAAGATATGTTTGACTAAAGGTGATAGTGTCCTTGTCTACATGAAGTAAGCTACTAGTGATACCAAAGGAGGGTGAATATGACTAGGATGACTTCAAGGTGATGCTTAGTGTGAAGGGTAGATGCATTGCACAAGTGTGCCTTGAGGTTACTGAGGAGGATGGTACCCTTATGGTAGAAAGGTTTAATACTTAACTATGCGTATAGACCATGATTAGGATGACCAAAAAGGGATACTTGGCTTGGGTAGTATTATGGGATGCTATTCTTGCTTTGCACATATATGCTTTTGAGATTACTTGAGAATGGTTCTATTATGGTATTAATGACCAAGAGTCAATTGTGCTTATATTATTATGACTTATCTCCTATGCTCATTAACTATGTATTATGTTGACTTATGTTTATATAATGTTTAAATTTGAGATTTTGCTATTGACTATGATTATTATGTTATTATCTCTTATGCTTATGTCTTATGATGACTAACCATTCGAGATGCTCTTTTGATGTTGTGCTAGCTTCCATACTTGGTACATTTTGTACTAACGCATATGCCTACATTCTAATCAAATGTAAGGTTGAGGAGATTGAGTTGCTTTTGAAGGCTAGGTTTCCAAGGATCTAGAAGAGTTGAAGATTTTGGTGAGTCCTCATAGCTTTGAGGACAAAACCCACCTTACCTTTATGTCTTTTATTTCCATGTTAAGACTATTGTATGGGTTGTGTCCCATGAGTTTATTTTAAAAAGTTTTATTAGATGGTTTGAGACAAAGTGTAGAAAGTCTTCTGTTTCCATTTATGAAAAATTACTTCGATTGTAAAAGTTTTAAATTTTCCTGTATTTTCTATCATCTTATGTTCAGGATATGCTAAGGGCTTGTATGCGAACCCTTCGGGATCAAATACGCTGTGTTACGTCTAGGGGGTACCCCTGGGTCATGACAATATGTTGAATTTTTTAGGTTTATATTGAATTAGTTATTAAATCATATTAATTCCCTTATCTAATGTAATATTCTAGATGTTTGGGTTGAGATTGATTCATAGCCTTGGAGGGTAATTTCATGAAGGTTGTATGTATGATTATGATGTTAATATATGTATGTGACCTAAATGAAAGTATTATGATTATGTTTAGAATGTAATTGTGTTATGATTAAAAGTTTATTCTCAATTAACACTCATGAATGATGATGATAGACTGTGAAGGGTTTCTATAATGTAATGTTGTATCTTGAATTGGTAGGCTTAGGCATCCTTTTCTTGAATAAATGAAAGTAATGTGGATAGATGTGTCTTGAATTGGTAGTCTTAGGCATCCTCTTCTTGTGTAATGAATGTGTCTTGACTTAATGAACATGGAATCGGTAGACCTAATGTTGGTAGCCCTTTCATAAATGAATAATAAAGTATTGTAAGGCTTTGCCTTGAATTGGTAGACCTAATGTTGGTAGCCCTTTCCTAAATGAATGATGAAGTATTCTTGGCTATGTTTTGAACCGGTAGACCTAATGTTGGTAGCTCTTCAGGATGAGTCTAGAAACTATTGTGATGATAAACCTTGAATGGATAGACATAATAATGGTGACCCTTTCTTGTGTGAAACGATGAACCTTGAAGCGGTAGACCTTATATTGGTGGCCCTTTCTTGAGGATTCAATGAGCTATTCTCTAAATGTACCTTGAATCGGCAGATCTAATGGTGGTGCACCTTTCATGTGTAATGTACCTTGGGTCGGTAGGCTTAATGTTGGTGGCCCTCTCAAGTACAATAATATTAATGTGAATGAACTACTCTATGGGAATGGAGACTAAGTACCTAGTGGATATGGTAAGATGGAAGCTTTCCCTACTTTAGGCCGGGTTTCAATGAACATCTTTCTTATCCCATAACTCTGTGCCCACATAGGATATTAGCTAGTGGATCCTCCTAAGCTAAAATGTTACCGGTCCTACCTTAGGCAAGTAGACCACCTTCTTTCAGTGTGGGGTTATACGACACCAGATTCCATGGTTTGTTCTCATGGTATATGTCGGTTAAACGCTTATTCCCATCATGAGAGATGTGCACATGCATTGCACGAGTAGGCTTCGAGATGCCATCCATGCATTGCACGAGTAGCCTTTGAGAGGGCTATAGTGAGTTCTCTAATTTCTTAATGGCTAGTGAATGAAGGTGTTCTTAATGAAGCTAATGAAGAATGTTGACTTACATGCTTAATGTGATGATGCATGCTTTACTAGGATTGTATTATGAGTTATTTCCTTGTCATGACTTATGAAGTGTTTATGTTCCTTATGTATGAGTATTGTCTAAAGATGAAAGGAAGAATGGCAAGTTCACTTTTGGTGGCCTTAATGTGGTACTTAGTGTGGAAGGTGGTATGGGACGCTATTCATACATTGCACAAAGTATAGCTTGGGGTTACTTAAGGTGAAGGCTTTAATGTGATGAAATGACATAGATGTTGATTATGTTCTAAAGTGATGAAATGGCTTGTATGTTGATTATATTTGTATCTTATGCCTCCTATACGTATGTTCATGAAGTTTTCTCAAATTTGGTATATGTATGGTTTTCAACCAAAATGTCCTTTTTAAGCATGGTTTTTGCATGGATATCATACTTAGTACATTAAATGTTCTAACCCATATTTCTTCTATTTTATACAAAGTGTAGATTCCGGCAAGTGAGTTGAGTTCTTCTAGTTCAAGCTTGGATTGAGTTCTTCCAAGGCTAGTGGTATGTCCTTATGGATTCGAGGATAAGTACTTTTGATGTTTCATGTATTTCATTGTAATACTCTTTTTAGACTTTCTATTGTAAAGGGCAATGACCCTACTTTTGATTCGTAGATTGTTTTTACATGGCCATGTGAGACTAGTAGACTTTCGCTGTTTTAAATGATGTTTTCGATTGTATGGATTAAAATAGTTATAAATTCTATACTATTTCTATTGTTTTATGTGATGACATTCTATGAGGCTTGTATGAGACTTTTTGGAGTCTTGTATGCCGTGTCACGTCCGGGTTGTAGGCTCGGGTCATGACGAACATGGTATTAGAGCACAAGATTTTGGGATGGTTTTTAGGATTGATGTCTCACAAGCCACGTCGAGTAGAGTCTTGTTCATGAGTGTGAATCGCAACACATTTATGAATAAGAGGCTATAAGACGTTAGGAAACTTCACTTCTTTCATTACTCTTTAAGTCATGCCTTAGAGTTTTAACTCTATGAAGTCCTTTTCCTACCCTTTCTCTTGTGTTTATAGGATATGACTACAAGAACGGCAAACACAAGAAGGATGGAAGAGGAGATTATGAATGAGGGAGTTTCTCCCCAAGTTCCTCAAGGTGACTAAGTTACTCAAGGCAATCAAGTTCCGGTTGATCCTCCGGCCATGTCTAATGAAGAAGTTAGGTTGGCTCTTTTGATGATGACTCAAGCCCATGCCATGGCGGCCCAAGCTACTAGGGGTGTTGAGACCCATGTGAACCCTATTGTGAGCACTATGGCTCTAGGTTGAGACAGTTTGTGAGAATAAATCCTCTAGTATTTCTTGGTTCCAAGGTGGGAGAGGATCCCCAAGAGTTTGTGGATGAGGTGTATAAGGTAGTGAATGCTATGAGGGTGACTTATATAGAAAAAGTGGATTTAGCCGCTTATCAATTGAAGGATGTTGCTCAACGTTGGTTCACTTAATGGAAGAGTAATAGGCCAGTAGGAGTGGGGTCTATAGGTTGGGAAGTGTTCAAGGAAGTATTCCTTGGTAGGTTCTTCCCCCGTGAGAAGAGGGAGGCTAAGGTGACGGAGTTTATCAATCTTAGGCAAGGTAGTATGAATGTTCAAGAGTATTGTTTGAAATTTACCCAATTGTCTAAATATGCCCCCATCTTTGGTGTCTAACCCGAGGGATGAGATGAGTAGATATGTGACGAGTTTGTCCGACCTAGTTGAGGAAGAGTGCTGTACGACAATGCTCCATGATGACATGAACATCTCTAGGATTATGGTATATGCTCAATCAATTGAGGAATCAAAAATTAAGAAAAAGAATAAGGAAATGAAGAGAACTAGGTCAGATGAGCAAGGTCAACCAAGGTTCAGAAAGAGAGCTTTTAACCAAGATTCTTCAAAAACTCCTAGGGTTAAGCAAGAGAAAGGAAGTGGACCTCCATTTCCTAAACCTGCTTGCAACACTTGTGGAAAGAAGCATTATGGGAAGTGCCTAGCCGGTACTAATGGGTGCTATGGTTGTGGAAAGAATGATGACCAAGTTAAAGATTTCCCTACTCTTACGGCCAAAGGAAGAGAGGCCAAACAAGCTTCTCTTAATGGCTCGGATCTTAATGCTCCCAAGACTAATCGTTTCTATGCACTTCGGGGTAGAGATGACAAAGGAGCTCTTCTGGATGAAGGCACTGGTAAGTGATGATTTCTTATAGTTGTGAATGTCTTGTTAAGGTCCCTATGTTATTTTCATGTTAGCCTTAGTTTGTGTTTACTCATAAGGGGGAGATGGTTTGTTGAACAGTAAGGTTATTGAGAGTTGCAATATCCTTATCTCTTTCCTTCTATTCCAATTAAGGCTTGAGACCAAGAGTTCCTTGTAGCTTGTTTCATGTTTTGGAGTCATGTGTGATTATGTGTTTCCATGGTCTCCTTATGTTATGCATGTTCTTGATGAATTCATGCTTAAATGAGAAAGTGAGTTTTTATGATTTATGTTCCTTATGTTGACGTGCATTTAATATGAGTGGTCTATATGCTTCATGAGGTGATTTATTGAACATGCCTAAATGTTCTTTTAAGAGAAATTGCATAATGTTCTTAATGATGTTATGATGAGCATGATTTGAGTTGGAGAAGGTAATTCCTCCAATGAAATGAGAATTTTTGAAAATTTCATGCATAATGAGTCTGTAGATGTAGTTCCTACTTTCTTGTGTTGCATTGAGTATGTTTGAGATGCAGTTGATGGTTCCTCCTAGTTTTGTGCATTGTTTATGATGTTGCATGCATCATGCATGATGGACCTACGCCCCATAGGTCCTTCCACTCACCGTGGAACCCATCCGTAGGTCAAGGGATAAGATGACATGCTCCATACCCAAACCACGAAGTGCCAGTACAACTCATGGACCCACCCACGGTCTGTGGGTGGTGTTTCATGAGTCATGCCTGCAATCTGTCCATTTTCAGCCAAGTGGAGGGACAGCTTTGTATATTCCTTTTAATGTTAGTTAAGTTAGGGGACGGTTATTATTGATTAATTAAAGTATTTTAAGGCTTTTAAAGTATTAAAACACATTTTCCAATTCATTATTCCCAAACACTCAAAAATTAGAAACTACCTCTCCAAATATTCTCTCTCTAGAAACCACCATTGGAGAAGAAGGATTCAAGCTTTCAAGCTCAAGATCTCACCATTATCACTCAATTATCGTGCATTTTTTTCCATAAAGGTATGGTAGTCTTCATCCTTAATTAAGTTTCATTCAAGGAGCCCTATCAGAAGATGATTTCAAGTTTCCAAAATCCCCCAAAAACCTAGGGTTTTCAATCTATGCATGGCTTCAATTCCTAAACGTTTTCAAAGGTTTATATATGATGAATTGTGAAAGGATTGTTGAATTAATGAAGAATTATGGTGAATTACCTCTATGAACCCATGTTTCCCCCAAAATCCTAAGTTGTGAATTATGATTGGGAATTGATTGATCATCAAAATATGTTGAATTGTTTATGTTTATATTGAATTAGTTATTGAATCATGTTAATTTTCTTATCTAATGTAATATTCTAGATGTTTGGGTTGTGATTGATTCATAGCCTTGGAGGGCAATTTCATGAAGGATGTATGTATGATTATAACGTGAAGTATATGTATGTGACCTCAAGGAAAGTATTATGATCATGTTTAGAATGTAATTGTGTTATGATTGAAAGTTTATTCTCAATTAACACTCATGAATGATGATGATAGAATGTGAAGGGTTTCTATAATGTTATGTTGTATCTTTAATTGGTAGGCTTAGGCATCCTTTTATTGTATAAATGAAAGTAATGTGGATTGATGTTTCTTGAATTGGTATGCTTAGTCATCCTCTTCTTATGTAATGAATGTGTCTTGACTTAATGAACATGGAATCAGTAGACCTAATGTTGGTAGCCCTTTCATAAATGACTAATGAAGTATTGTAAGGCTTTGCCTTGAATCGATAGTCCTAATGTTAGTATCCCTTTCCTAAATGAATGACGAAGTATTCTAGGCTATGTTTTGAACTGGTAGACCTAATGTTGGTAGACCTTCATGATAAGTCTAGAAACTAATGTGATAATAAACCTTGAATCGGTAGACCTAATGGTGGTGGCCCTTTCTTGTATGAAATGATGAACCTTGAAGCAGTAGACCTAATGGTGGTGGCCCTTTCTTGAGGATTCAATGAGATATCCTCTTAATGTACCTTGAATCAGTAGTCCTAATGATGGGGGCCCTTTCATGTGTAATGTACCTTGGGTCGGTAGGCCTAATGTTGGTGGCCCTCTCAAGTACAATAATGTTAATGTGAATGAACTACTCTATAGGAATGAAGGCTAAGTACCGAGTGGATATGGTAAGATGGAAGCTCTTCCTACATTAGGCTGGGTTTCACTGAAAATATTTCTTATCCCATGACTATGTGCCCACATAGGATATTAGCTAGTAGATCCACCTAGCCTAAAATGTTACTGGTCCTACCTTAGGTAAGTAGACCACCTTCTTTCTGTATGGGGTTATATGACACTAGATTCCATGGTTTTCTCTCATGGTCTATGTCAGTTAAACGCTTATTCCCATCATATGGGATGTGCTCTATAGTTTCTGAACAAGTTCTATTAAGTGTCGGTGGTAGTATGTGATGTCATCCATGCATTGCACGAGTAGGCTTGGAGAGGGCATTAATGAGTTCTCTAATGTCTTAATGGCTAATTAATGAAGGTGCTCTTAATGAAGCTAATAAAGAATGTTGACTTATATGCGTAATGTGATGATACATGCTTTACTTGGATTGTATTATGAGTTACTTCCTTGTCACGACTTATGAAGTGTTTATGTTCCTTAGTATGAGTATTTTCTAAAGATGAAAAGAAAGAATGGTAAGTTCACTTTTGGTGGCCTTAATGTGGTACTTAGTGTGGATGGTGGTATGGGACGCTATTCATACATTGCACAAAGTATAGCTTGGGGTTACTTAAGGTGAAGGCTTTAATGTGATGAAATGGCTTATATGTTGATTATGTTCTAAAGTGATGAAATGGCTTGTATGTTGATTATACTTGTATCTTATGCCTCTTCTACTTATGTTCATGAAGTTTTCTCAAAATTGGCATATGCATGGTTTCCAACCAAAATATCCTTTATAAGCATAGTTTTGCATGGGTATCATACTTAGCACATTAAATGTGCTAACTCATATTTCTTCTATTTTCTATAAAGTGTAGGTTCCAGCAAGTGAGTTGAGTTCTTCTAGTTCAAGCTTGGATTGAGTTCTTCCAAGGCTAGTAGTATGTCCTCATCGATTCGATGACAAGTACTTTTGATGTTTCATGTGTTTCATTGTAATAGACTCTTTTTAGACTTTCTATTTTAAAGGGCCGTGACCCTACTTTTGATTCGAAGATTGTTTTTAGATGGCCATGTGAGACTAGTAGACTTCCGCTGTTTTAAATGATGTTTTCGATTGTATGGATTAAAAGAGTTTTAAATTCCCTATTATTTCTATTATCTTATGTGATGACATTATATGAGGCTTGTATGAAACTTTTTGGAGTCCTGTACGCCATGTCACGTCTGGGGTGTAGGCTCGGGTCGTGACACCAAGTCATTTCCTCGACAATGTTATTTCTCCATAACACTTTCACATAAGCTACATCTTTAGTTCAAAGCTTTCTTACTTGCCGATCTAAAATCGCTATTGGTACCTCTGGATAAGATAAATCTTCAGCGATACAAATATTTTCAATGGGCATAATACATAATGGATCTCCAACGCACTTCTGCAACATAGAAACATGAAATACATGATGGACTGCTTCCAATTCTGAAGGCAAATCAAGCTTGTATGCAACCATACCGATCTTCCGAATAATCTTATATGGTCAAACGTACCTAGGACTGAACTTCCCTTTCTTTCCAAATCGCATGATGCCCTTCATAGGCGATACTTTTAGGGAAACCCAATCTTCTACATCAAACTCTAAGTTCCGTCGGCGAACATCAGCATAAGACTTTTGCCGACATTGTTCTGTATGAAGCCGATCTCTAATAAGCGTAACCATTTTAATCGCTTGTTAGACTAGATTGGGACCTAGAAAATCTGCATCCCCGAGCTTAAACCAACCGATCGGGGACCTACACTTCCACCCGTGTAGTGCTTTGTAAGGGGCCATCTGAATACTAGCTTGAAAGCTGTTATTATAAGTGAACTCGATAAGAGGTAATGTTGACCCCAACTTCCTTTAAAATCCAGCACACAAGCACGTAACATATCCTCAACCGTCTAAATAGTACGTTGTACCTGTCCATCAGTTTGTGGATGAAAATCAGTGCTAAGATTTACTGAGTGCCTAGACCCTTTTGAAAGGATCTCCAAAAATATTCTGTAAATTGAGCTCCTCGATGTGAGATAATAGATAATGGAACTCCGTGAAGGCGAACAATCTCCTGAATATAAATCTTGGCATAATATTCAGCTGAATATGTCGTCCTAACTGGAAAGAAATGAGCAGATTTTGTTAGCCTACCGATAATTACCCAAATAAAATCACACCTTCGTGGAGTGTGAGGCAAACCAGTGATGAAGTCCATATTTATTATATCCCATTTACATAACAGAAGCTCAATATACTGGGTTAGGCCTCTAGGCCTCTGATGGTCTGCTTTAACTTGTTGACAGTTGGAACATTCAGCTATCATCTCCGCAATATCTTTTTTTTCATGACATTCCACCAATAGATCTGTCAAAGGTCCTAATACATCTTCGTCACTCCAGGGTGAGATGCATATCTAGAATAATGGGCCTCTGAAAGAATATTTGTACGGAACTCTCCAACTTTAGGTACACATAAGCGACCCTGGTATCTAAGGACTCTATCTCCAGTTAGCTCAAATAAGGGTTGTTGCTGCTGTGGAATCTTTTCCCTAAATTTCCTAAGCTCAGGATCTTCATGTTGCCGCCTTTTCACTTCAGTCACAAAGGAAGATTATGCCATATTCTTAACGACAACACTTCAACCTTCTGCATCTACCAAGCGTACTTGCAAATTAACTACCTGGCATAGATATTTTGTAATTCTAGCCTTATCAGCTTCAACATGACTTAGACTACCCATGGACTTCCGGCTGAGCGCATCAGCAAAAACATTAACTTTGCCGGTAGTCCTTTAATAATTATAGCCATCTCCTTTGTTGTAGGTTCAACTCCCTCTACTTAAGTAAGTACTTAAGGCTCTGATGATCGGTGAAAATATTTGTATGAACCCTGTATAGATAATGCCGTGAAATTTTAAGGGCAAAGACAATTGCTGCCAACTCAAGATCGTGTGTTGGATAATTCTGCTCATGCTTCCACAACTGTCTAGAGGCGTATGCAATAACCTTACCATGCTTCATAATAACACAACCTAGGCCAATTCTTGAGGCATCACAATAAACAACATAGCCCTTATCACAATCTGGAAGAGTTAGGATAGGTTCAGTGGTAAGTTTTTTTTTTAGTTCCTGAAATCTCTGTTCGCATGCCTTGGTCCACTGAAACTTAGTTTCCTTATGTGTCAATTTTGTCAGTGGTACAGAGATAGAAGAGAATCCCTCAACAAACCTTCGGTAGTACCCTGCCAAGCCTAAAAAGCTGCAAACCTCTGTTGGATTCAAGGGCCTCGACCAAGTCATCACTGCTTCAATCTTTTGTCTATCAACCTTAATACCCTCACTTGTACTAACATGACCAAGAAAAGCGACAGAAGTAAGTCAAAAATCACATTTAGATAATTTAGCATATAACCTGCAAACTTGGAGAGTCTGCAATACAGCTCGCAAGTGGTCTGCATGCTGAGCTTCTGACCGTGAATATATAAGAATTTCATCAATAAGAACAATCACAAATTCATCCAAGAATGGTTTGAAGACCCGATTTATAAGATCCATAAAGGCTGTTGGGGAATTTGTAAGCCCAAAATACAGGACAAGGAATTCAAAATGGCCATACCTTGTCCTAAATGTTGTTTTTGGGAGATGAACTTCCCTGACTCGCAGCTGATGGTAACCAGACCGCAAGTCAATCTTGGAAAAACATTTGACACCTTGTAACTTGGTTGAATAAGTCATCAATACAGGGATGGTGATATTTAATCATTATAGTGACTTTATTTAGTTGTCTATAGCCAATACACATCCGTAAGGATCTATCATTCTTTTGAACAAAGAGCACTGGGGCACCCCATAGGGAAGTACTTGGCCTGATAAAGCCTTTATCGAGCAAGTCCTTCAGTTGTTACTTCAATTCTCTTAGCTCTGAAGGTGCCATTCTATAGGGAGAAATCAATATAGGTTGCGTATCAGGAAACAAGTCTATAGTGAAATCAATTTCCCTTTCTAGGGGAATTCCTGGAAGATCATCAGGGAATACCATTTGAAATTCATTCACAATAGGAATTGATAGAACAGTCATGACATCCTTATCAGTATCCTGTACATGAACCATATGGTATATACAAACTTTAGCAATCAACTTCCGAGCCCTAAGGTATGAAATAAACTTACCCTTAGGTATGGCTGCATTACCCTTCCACTCAAGGACTGGCTTACCTGCAAGATAAAATCTGACTATCTTTGCATAACAATCAATGTTAGCATAGCTAGCTGCCAACCAATCCATACCCATGATAACATCAAAATCTAGCATAATCAACTCAACTAAATTAGCGGGGGTTGGACGATAATTGATTAACACCGTGCAACCTTGATAGATACTAAATTAGCTGGGGTCGCCAACCGGTGTAGACACCTCAACTGGTTGTGGAAACAACTCAGATTTCATGTCAATCTTACTAGCAATAAATGGAGTAATATATAAAATTATAGAGCCAGGGTCTATCAATGAGTAAACTGCTTGAGAAGATATCGTCAGTATACCTGTAACAACATCAGTGTATGCCTCTAAATCTTGTCATCCTATGAGTGCATATAAACAGTTCTGGCCACCGCTCGAACCTGTATCTCCTTCTCCTCTCCCTCTACCATGACCCTGAGTAGACTGTGATCCTGGTTATGGGGCACGAACTGAGGGTGAAGATGCTGTTATTAATCTTGAAGGTTGAGCTAGATCACCTCTACTCAACCTCGGGCACCAACTAATAAAATGTCCTGTCTGCCCACAATGAAAACATACATCTGAACCCTGTCTACACTGCCCAGTGTGTGGCTTACCGTACTCTGTACATAAAGGAGTAGGATGTCTTAAATGTACGAAACGATCTTGTCAATGACCCTCAGGCTGGCCCGAGCTATGACCTGGTCCTGACTGACTATAACGATCAAACCGTGGTCCCTGCACCTATGGTGAGACATTACCCACTAGCCGAGGTAGATATCAATGGAATGGGGGCCTAAAATTATCATGTGGATCCCTATAAGACCCCATAGTATGGGCCCTCTTACTATGCTCCCTATCCATGCGGGTATCATGAATCTGTTTAGAAAGGCCCTCTGTAGTTTGAGCAAAAGTCTGTATGCGGGAAATATCTACATCATCTGATTGGGATGCTACCCTAAATCTCTGATCAAATGATCTACCAAACCATCAACATAATGAAGAACTCTAGCTCTCATGGTATGTACAATATCTGGTGCATATGTTGCCAAAAAATTAAACCTGTGGCTGTAATCCCTCACACTCATGGTTCCTTGCTTCAGATTGATAAACTGGTCAAGACGGGCCACTCGAACTTCCCGTGGTAAATAGTGGGCAAGAAAGGCCTCAGAGAAGTCCTCCAACTCTACTGGTGGAGCATCAGGTCCTCTAGATCTCTCACATGCCTCATACCAAAGGATGGCTACATAACGTAGCCGAAAAGAAGCCAACTCCACTTCCTCTATGACAGCGGCATGCATCACCCTCAATACTCTATATATATGGTCTATAAAGTCCTAGGGATCCTCAGTAGGACTAGATCCTATAAATGACAAATGGGACAAATGAAGAAACTCTCATACCTTCGAACTTTCTGACCGGTCTCTCCGATTATCTACTATTGACTCCAGTTGTCGCTCATGAATAGGAACCATCCTAGTCAGCAACTGAGCTTCCTCTCTCATCCCCTGCTCCCCAGTCTATTGTGGATGAACAATAGGTACTGGAGGTCTTGTGTCCCTAGCTTCCTGAGGTACCAATGGAACTGGTGAGGCTGGGGTACTGTATCTTCTCGGGCTTCAACAGGTGTCGCGGAGGCTGGTACTAGGGGTACTAGAGATTCATCCTATGCCTCTGAGCTAAAATCTATCCCTTTGACCCTATGGGGAACGACTAGTACCTTCCCTTGGATCCATACCTTTCTCTCGATCTGCCATATCTGGAGCAAGTGTCGCTTGTTAGATAAGAAACATAAAGCATGATTTAGATTTCAAATTTTCTTATACTTTTGTACTATAGCACAATCTATCAGTTTAATGAAATGTAACCATTCCTAAATGCCCTGTAGCCTCTTGATTATAAGTGTGGTGCACAACATAGCCATAAACAAGACTCTACTAGACACGACGTGTGGACCCTTCCTGGGATACGACCTGCTCTAATACCAAGTTTTTCACGCCCCGAAGTAGGGGTGTAACTGGCACTAGATACCCTATTAGAAAAAGTTACCCACTAAAACATACTAGCTAACCAAACTGTGAGACAAAAAGATTGTGGAGCATACCTGGAGAGCTGGGTGAACTTCAGCCCATTCTCTTGGATCGGCATTGAACCCTACTTCAAGTTCATAAACTCTTATGCCTTAGTTTCTCTCAACTCCCTTGAGAAGAACCTATCCAGAAAAGCTCCAGTAAAAAAATCCCAGGTCACAGAAGCTGCATCCACAACCCTGTTGTTGAGTGAACCAGATATAAGCCACATCCTTAAGTTGGTAGGATGCCAGCTGCACCCTATCACTTCCGATCACTTCCATTACCTCTAGGATCTTCTTTACTTCATCAATGAAGTTTTGTGGGTCCTCACCAACCTGCGATCCTAGAAACTCAAGTGGATTCATCCGAACAAAGTTTCCAACCTTAGCTACAACTAATCCACCATTAGTGTTTGCAGGAATTGTGGCCTACTGATTGTTCTGATTCTCCACACTTTTAGCCAAAAGCTAGATCACATTCCGAAATTCTACATTCGTAACCTAATAGTTTGGGACTAGAGTGTCACGCCCCGAAGTAGGGGGCGTAACTGGCAATAGATACCCTATTAGAACAAGTTACCCACTAAAACATACTAGGAAACAAAATTTTGAGACAAAAAGATTGGGCAGCACAACCTAAAAAGTGAATCACGTACCCTGAAGGTCATGACTTGAATGAGAATAAACCATGCAAACAGTGGTAGGCAAGCCAAAAAAAATAAAGATGTAGTAGCTAGCCGACGAGGCCACAAGTGAAGACATACCTACTTACAAACACACACATATATATATATATATATATATATATATATGCCAAGTCTATGGGATGTAGATTGAAACATACAAAAGAAAACCCAGAATATTGTGTCCACAAAAGCCTCTAAGAGTGATATAAGCACTGTCGGGACAAGGCCCCGACTATACCCAAACTGTACAACAAAAGTAAACATCCCTTGATAGCCCCAGTATAAGATGGATCTTACCAACCCACAACTGAACCTAAATCCTAGCGGGTAGGTCAATTAGAGTCCTTGCCTGTACCTTCTCCCATGAAACAAAAAGCAGTGTCTCCAAGCAAAGGGACGTCAGTACAAATAAAAATGTACTGGTATGTAGAGCAGAAAGTAGAATCATAAATATTTACTGTAAAAGGGTAATAGAGATACCACCTGAAACTGAAACTCAAATAATCTCCATGGCTGACATTTCCCCCCCTACTATTTAAATATACATGGTCTGCTCATATAATTGTATGTCGTGAATACATATATATATATATATATATATATAGAGATGCAAATGCATGACATACCTAACCAAATGCTAGCAATGGTTGTGCCTTCCTGTAGAGAACCGACATCATATTCGCCAACTTGTGACCATATGTGTCTCATACATATAAATATAGGCAATAGTCCCTATACCTCCCGATTATAGCTCGGGAGTAGAATGCATAGCATGTCATGTCATGGATTTATAACACCTATAAGTTATTGTTGTCATATTGCCAATCTTGGCCTGTTTGTAGTCTTGTTCTCATAACCCCATAATCACTTCCGTATAACATGTAACCATCTCATGGAACTCCATATGTTCTTCCAAATAAGATTGAAAAGTTAAGTCAAATTTTAGAAAGATAACCCAACCTTGCAGATATTCATAAGAAGCTTAAGGTGATTTACTTAGTTCCTGAACTGGTTCTTAGATAATTTATAAAAGAAGTATTTCAAAAATCAAGTGTTCTAATAGTTTAAACTTTTAAGATATATTACAGAGTTTTGAAGATTGTGAGTTACTTTAAAGATTTTTCATAATAACTTTTGTGGGGAAAGAGGGCTGGTTACAAGTAATAAGGGTCTCCTGTGATATTTTAAGTCACATCACCCAAAGAAGAATAGAAATTCATACATGCGGACATATAATCAAGGAAACCGATAAAATGACATGTAGATGTCAAATACTCTATTTATCTGAATGAGTGGAATATCAAAATAATAGAATTATGAAAAATAATTCAGCTGAGATCCTAATGCCTTTCACTGAAGGTCTTTCTAGCAAGAGAATAGCAAAATATCACATTCGGCGTTTTAGGATTTTTCTAGGAGTGGTGCTAAAATGAGGGACGTAGCTTAGCCTTAACATACCTTTCCAATGAATGCTCGAATGGCTGTATCTTCTTGCCGAAACTTTTTCCTTACGTCCTAAGCTTCGCAAACACTATATATACACAGTTGGTACGCACCTATAAATAGTTCATAGTTGATCTTAACTTAATAAAAGCAATCATAAAAGACACCCGAGATGATTACCTTAGTTAACCAAGTGTAAACCTTGAATAAACACCAATAACTACAAATTTATTTCTTTAAAAACTAGCTCCAAACGCTGCTAATAGAAGGGGAAAACAATTGCCACGTGTAGAGATCAAGTTTCTAGGCACGGGTGCAACCTTTAATGGTAGAAATCGTCGAAAACTAACCTTCACCATGCAAAAAATCCATCAAAACCATCTATTAAGCTTTCTTTATGGTTAGGGAGTGAAAATAAATGTTTTTGTGGCTTAAACTGTTGAGTAAGCCGACATACCACATTGATTGACCCGACCTGGATCGTGATCTGGATTATGCCCTGACAGTCTGTGGTAAAACCCTCATAACTCTTTACTCCGATGTCGGTTGGATACAGGTTTTGTGCGTTGCAAACTAGCCTTGCAGGCCTTCGATTTAATAGGTGATTGGCCTTCTAACTCTTTATATATTAGGAGAAAACATCCAAGATATTTGACCAAAAGTTAAGAAAATATTAATAGAGAAACTTCAATAACTTTTACCGACCTTAGTTTCACTAATTTTCTTGACTTCAAAACTTAACATACGACCCTTATGCTATTATAATACCTCATAACACACTATTCTTATCATGTTGTACACTCATAGGATTATCCACAAGGTATGGGACAATTTAAACCTTTTAAATGTGCAAAGTTCTACCCGAGCCATTTCTTTAATCACGAACTTTGTTTGAGGGGTCCCTTTGACCTAAAACTTTAGTTTAGTTCCTTGATATTGCAACCTATTTTCAATCTTAATGTCCAATGTACGATACAAAGTCATATACATCTCATATAGGATCTTACATAGAGGAACTGCGTTATCATTGCATGCATTAGCATTTCATGCGTTAGCTCTACGATGAGGCATGATCTGAAATGCATAGAGACATATTAGAAAGGAGAAGTTGAATCATACCTCACGCACGATAAGAATAACAAAGAAATTGAAGTTTTTTATAAAACACTTTGTAGCCTCCCCCTCCTAGGTGTGGCATGTTTCACACTCATGAAAGGGACTCTACTTAGTGCGAATTTCAGACACCCTAGGACCCTTGAACGTAATGCTCTGATACCAAGTTTTTCATTCCCGGAGGCTACTCCCTTGACGTAACATGAACCCCAAGCTAACCATGAGTCTGACATATCATAAACATACTAAAAATAACTAAGTAAATCATGAACTATGCGGAAGCTAAATCAATAGATAACTGAAGAGGGGAAAAAACCCAACTAGTCTGAATATCAATTATATAAAAAGAGTGTAGTGATGACTGAAACAACCACTTGACAACTCAAGCTGAATCTACTACTATGTCTGTAAAGCCTCTACTGAGTTGAACTGCTGGGACATGCCCCCAGCTAACTCTAACAAACTGTAAAGACAAGAATGAAAGCATGCCTATTGTCCTCGGAATATGAGGACTCACCACTGAAGTTGCTGAATGCGGATCGAGAATTGATCTATGCGTGATTTGGATGCTGAGTGCCTGAACGTACATCATGAAACAATGTGGAGCAAAGTATGTGTCAGTACTTGGAATGTACTGAGCATGCATGATATATATATACTAAGTTGAACAAGGATTTATGAGCTGAACAAGGCATATTGAGCAATGACCTAATCCGAGTAAGAATATAAATACTGAAACATAATTGAAAAGCGAAGCTGAATACAATGACCAAGTACTGATCATGAAGATAACATGATGAACTGTATACTGATATAAATGCTAAAAACCTGGTCAATACAATAAGAATCTGACTGTGGGAGCTACTATTAACCGACATAAACCACGTGAGCTAAACGTGGAATCCCATGTATACGCCCCATCAAGAGGATCTAATATACCTTGCCAGGGGTATAAAGGCATGACTATGGGGTGATCACTAACACTGATGCGCAATAGAGGGGACTTATAATCCTATGCGGGCACGTAGTTCTGGGGCATTTAGGGTACGCTGAACTCTAGTCCAATTTGGTGCTGAGTCTACTCCCAACTGAATGTATATGAGGCTAAAATGCACTAAGTACCGAGTAGATCAAAACTTACATGTTAACTGAGAATGCAACATTTATATATACTGAAAATGTGACATTCGAAATCTGAAGCATGATTCTCTATCTAACTAACCTAGTAAGTATAATCCATGAACTAAGAGAATTTACACAAACTAGGGTTCTGAGTTTTATACAAGGAATTATGCAACGTTTCTAAGAAAGTATGTTATTTAGACTATGGATAATATGCAACTGAAATCATAGCAATTCTCCAAGATTTTACAATCCCTAAGTCTAAACAAGCTATGTAGAATAAAGGAACTAACTGAAATCTAGGGACCTAATGGGTGAAAGGAACCCACTAGTCAAATCCCACATACCTGGTGATGAAATATACGGAGGAATCCTCTGGATTTCGAGGTTGAACTTTCAAAAACACTGGTGCTTGTTCTTTAAAGAAACAAGGGCCTCTTTCTCTTCTTTTCTTTCTAACTTCGATGATTTTTGGAGAATGAGGGTTCGGGGTATGTCTGACTAGCTTATTAGGCTTAGATTGAGTAAAACAACGTAGTTTAGGCATCCAACAATGCAGTTTGAGTGCCTAATGCATAGGGAAAAGGACCAAAATGACCCTAACTTAAAAGCTGACGAAGGCCATCCATGGTGGGACTGACGGTCCGCCATTTGAACTACTACCCGTCAACTGGGTCGTGGTTTGTGATCTTCCCGACAAAGCTTCACTAAAATGAGCATAAATTTTTACTCCGAGCTTGAATTTTACCAAACTTGGTGGTGTTGGAAAGATGATTCAATTATTTTTAATTTTCTAAGTTATGGGCCACCTAATTAATTTTGTGCTAAAAGATATGACTGTTGGAAGTTGACCCAAAAGTCACTTTCCTCTAAATAGCTGCTGACCCTGACACCATATCCTAGAAAGCGGCATTTTTCCATCTTTTCGAATCTGAAGTGTTACACAAATACTCCATAGCAATAGCAAATAAATAGAAAGTGATAGGGTCTCCTTGTCTATGTCCCTTAGAAGCATCAAAAGGTTCAATATGCTCACCATTTACTATGATTAAGTAGTGAACAATTTGCACACACTCTAAAATCCAATGAATGAATCTAGTAGGAAAGCAAAGTGCTTCTAGCATCTATTTCAAATAGTTCCAATCTATAGAATCATATGTTTTATTTAGATCAATTTTGATCATGCACCTAGGTGAGATATGGTTTCTAGCACAGCCTCTCACTAGTTCATTGGCCAGAATTATGTTGTCAGCCGTTTTCCTACCAGGAATAAATCCAGATTGTGCTTCACATATTATTGTAGGTGATAAACGCTCACCTAAACCTCATGCAATACTAGGTGTAGACAATCGAAATCTAGTATAAAATCAAACAAATGAGTTGGTGTCAAAACCACATGTAGCGGTACAAGTTCGAATTCAGTTATGGAGTTATAAATATGATCTACTCGGTTATAGGAATAAAAATTGTCGAATTCAATTAGATAAGTAAAAGTGTGAAACGAATGTGAGGAAGGGGAAAAGGTATGTCAACTAGATACTAAACCAATTACAAACAACATGGGATTAATTAAGTAATGAAGGGGTACTTAAGGGTGTGACCGAATAACTATCAATTTCGCTGAATGGGTGATCGGTAATTACTAAAGGTTTTTAAATCTTAGCAGGTAGGCTGGACCTTAGATGTAATCTCGAACAACTATTATGATTCAAGTGAGTTCTCTCGAACCTCGACAAGCTTAACACTATAAATAGCCCAATACCTCACTTTATCTACCCTCTCGAGCTAGATAGGCATAATTGAGATTAGAATTTACTCTCTTGAGCTAAACCCACAACAAACCCAATCACTACAAACACTGATTTACATCCTTGGATTTACACCTCTCTCTTAAGCAATCATAAAACACTAAATTAAAATTAAAACAAACATTCCAATTCTTCAATTGAGCAACAACTATAAATCAAACCCACTTCAAAACAACAACAAAATAAATAATCCCTAACACCCATAAACTAAATTAGACAATTAGTCACATGGTTACACCCCCAAGAATGGAGTTTTAACTATTCATCATAAAAAGTAAGAAATCAATACCTATTACATTCTCCATGTCTGGGTAATAATTTCCAAACCCTTACAATGATTCAATGTAGCTTCAATTCCAAAACCCAATTCAAAATTTACTTGTACAATGCTTCGCAACTAAACAAAAACAATGTCTTCGTTCCAAGTATGAGTTTTCACAATGATAGGATGCCCTGATATCTTTTCAAAAATCAATTTGTACTCTTTCAAAATTTGGCCTTCGGGGTAAATCGGCGAGATAAGTTGTGTGCCGCCAACCGATCGGCGATTCGCCAATCGCCTCAATCCATCTCCTTCTTATCTTGAGATTTCACCTATTTTTTACTATGACTCTAGGTGGTCTACATCGGGATCACTGATGGATTTTGCGATGCGCTATTTGCTCATTTGGATCGCCGTTTTGCTTGCACTTTCATTGATCATTCTGTAATAATCGGCGGACTAAACCTTCTTCGCCGATCCAATCAACGCGTCGCCGATAGGAACTATCTCTCGCACAATTTCTCTCATTCCAGGGGAAGCATACTATAACTTTCGACGAGTGAAGAGGCCACTCGGCGGACCGCTGAGTGGATTTGGCGATCTTCAGCTTTTGCGTTCTTCTCTATTTTGCCAATTAATGTTCTTTTATTTCTCTTTTGTTTTCCTAGCTACAAATCAATACAGAAGCATCCGTTTATAGCATAAAAATTGGCATATGAGGTCATTAAACTATGATGTTCCTGCCCTTAATGAGTCAAAGTCTCAGACTCATCAATACCCCCAACTTAAATATTTGCTTTTCCTCAAGTAAAGCTTCAAATCAATTAGCTTAACAAGGATGTCTACAAATAGATCTACCCAAGACTCAATACATATGCACACAAGAGGTTCAAACTAAACATACAATGTTTAATTGTGCACTCTAAATTTTAAATTGTTACTCACCATTATCAAATATACTCAAGCTCACAATACTTGCTTTCAATGCAAGTTTAAGCTCAACAAAAACATTCAAATGCCATCACAACAAGGATGATTCCATGCTCACACAAAATTCATCAACATTTATAATTTTGGAATCATATACAACTGTCATGCTACACAAAGATGAACACATGCATGATTCTACCCATAGGCTTTCCCTTATTTTCCAATCAACATTCTTTTTAGCTCACTCAAGATGACAAAGGTCTTTTCAAGGCTTGTAACGAGGCTGAGTGTAAATGTATGATCATTTTGGCTTAGTGGCTTCTACCTTCATGAAGTATGGCCTGAAAATCACTTCTTCTCCTTCTATTTCACATTCTAACATGTTGATAATCCACCCTCTTATTCACTTAAGCAAAACTCATTGGATACCCCATTTGTATTACTCATTTCACACACTTTATTTCACAAACTTTTCTCTTTTTGAGTCTTTTTTTTCTTTTTCACCTTTTTATTTTTTTCTTTTTACATAGAGGGGTTTCGTCTTTTTCAAACCATTGTTTCTAAGGGAAATTTTTCACACTTCATGACTTTCCTTCTTTTTCACCACACCCCGAACAAAGGCTTTTGGCCTAAGTTGGCAATTCAACTAACATATACTTCATGAAAATTATAGGTGATAGGACAAATAGGTAAAAGTTGTTCAAGTTTCTTCCAAGGAAAAAGATAGGCTCAAAGGGTGCAAAACAAGATTAACACTTCTCACAAGGTAGCTAAAAAGAGGTACAATATCAAATTAGGTTCACTCTTCACAAATTTTTCCTAAGATCATTTCAGTTGCTTGCTTCAATCAATCAATTGAACTAACGGGGCAAGTTCTAGGTCACATCAAGCACAATATACAAAACAACCTCCCCACTCATGGCATTTGATACAATTATCAAACAAGACTCCACACTTTCCAGCTAGTGTGCAATGATCATCACAAGGGATTGAATTGACAACTGGCTAGTCACAACGAGATGCTAGGACTACACATATGACCTATGTAACTCAATTTACCTCATCGTAGCCGCACATTCATATCGTTCAATTAAGAGCATGATTCAAGTCAACGGTATTGCTCAAAACCAACACTCAAATTTGAAAGAGAACAACCACATTCAAACACATCCAGAAGTGGTATTCCAAACAACTCCCCACCCCACCAAAAACATCTAACATTGTCCTCAATAGAAAGAGAAATGAACATGAAATAAAGACATAGATACAATAGTACTGAATGAATAGAACAAGTTTAGGGAGATTCTTCATTGTGTGGCCAGTCGGTGAAGTGCTGTGGAAAGTGCCGAACCATTCGGCCCACCGCTTAACTGTATGCAGCTCGCCGAAATATCCAAAACACTGGATCTCCAGTTGAGACAAAAAGGCAATTGGGATTGGGCTTGCCGAACAGCATAGATGCATCGCCAATTGTGCTTTAGTTGTCGCCAAACTTTCCAAAACACCGGCCCTTAGGGAGAGGTCAAGGGGCCGTGGAGGTTGGGCTCGCCGAACCTCCTTGGCGCATCACGGATTGACCTGGTTGCTTTGCCAAATATTCTAGAAGACCTATACCTACACATTCGACACACATTATTCAAAAGTAACTAAAGCTTGGATTGCCTTCCAAGAAACGCCTTAGTTAACGTCGTGGTATGACGTAGAAATGCTTTCAAGAATCTTCCAAATACACCACTTCGGTTACCAAAGTCTTATGAAATTCTCCATAATAGAGTTTTAGACATTGCCTATTCACCTTGAAAGCTGGACCATCCTTGCCTTCAATTTTAAATGCTCCATTTGTGAACACTAGAGTCACCTTGAATGGACCAGACCACTTCGATTTAAATTTATCTAGAAAAAGTCTCAAATGCAAATTGTAGAGCAACACAAGATCACCTACTCAGAATTCGCGCTGAATGATTTTGGCATCATGCCACTTCTTCAGCTTCTCCTTATAAAGGGCTAAACTTTCATATGCTCTCAATCGAAACTCCTCCACTTCATAAAGTTGATTTACTCTCCCTTTCACAGCCTTCTCCAAATTCATATTTAGTGTCTTCAATGACCATAGAGCCTTATGTTCAAGTTCAATTGGCAGGTGGCATGACGTTCCAAACACTAATTGGTATGGTGATATATCAATCAGTGTTTTGAACGTAGTACGATACGCCCACAGAGCATCATCCAATTTTCGGGACAAATTCGACCAATTTTCATTAACTGTTTTGGCCAAAATACCTTTAATTTCTCGGTTTGACACTTCAACTTGGCCACTTGTTTGTGGATGGTATGGTGTTTCAACTTTATGCTTGACCCCATATTTGCTCAACAATGAGGCGAATACCCGATTGCAAAAATAAGATCCTCCATCATTAATGATAGCATGCGGGGTGCCAAATCGTGCAAAAATATATCTTTTTCAGAATTGCACCACACTCTTGCCCTGATTGTTGGGTAATGCTACAGCTCCACCCATTTAGAAACGTAATCAATCACCACAAAAATATACTTGTTTCCAAAAGAACTCACAAATGGACCCATGAAATCTACACCTTAAACATCAAACAATTCCACTTCTAAGATAGGGTTGAGAGGTAATTCATGATTTCTTGATACCCCTCCTTGCTTTTGGCAAGGTATGCAATATTTCACAAAGTCATGCGCGTCTCGGTATAGAGATGGCCAATAGTAACTACTTTGAAGCACTTTTGCTGCTGTTCGAACTCCCTATGATGTCCGCCAATAGGTGAAGCATGACACACATTGAGAATTTCATTGAATTCCTCTTCTGGTACAAACCTTCAGATAATATGTTCTGCACATTCTCTGAAAAGATATGGTTCGTCCCAAAAACATTTCTTTACATCAAACAAGATTCGCTTTTGTTGATAAAAATTTAGACCTTAAGGTACTATTCGACACACGACATAGTTAGCAAGATTAGCATCCCAAGTAGTTTTGCTTTGAATCACCCTCATCACTGCTTCATCTGGGAATTCAGTCACAATGTCCCTTTCTTTGGAGTCGACCATATTGGTTTTTAACCGTGACAAATGATCTACCACTTGATTTTCACATCCCTTTGATCTTTTACTTCAAAATAAAACTCTTGCAATAACAAGATCCACCTAATCAACCTCGGCTTTGCATCTTTCTTTGCCATTAAGTACCGCAGCGCTGCATAATTAGTTGAATTATCACTGTAGTGCCCAGCAAGTAAGCCATCAACTTTTCTAATGCATAAACTACTGCAAGTAGTTCTTGTTCAGTAACAGTGAGTTATGCTGAGCTCCATTTAATGACTTGCTGGCATAATAAATTGGATGAAAGGTCTTGGTGCGCTTTTGCCCTAACACGGCTCTTAGAGCGGTACCACTTGCATCACACATTACCTCAAATGGTTTAGACCAATCCGGGCTAATGATCACTAGGGTAGAGATTAGATTTTCCTTCAAGCACTCAAAAGCTTTTGAGCAATCGTTATCAAAAAGAAACTTCGCCTCTTTCTCCAATAGCTTACACAATGGGTGTGCAATTTTTGAGAAATCTTTGATGAATCCTTGATAGAACCCTGCATGACCCAAGAAACTCCGGATACCTTTTATACAAATAAGTGGTGGCAACTTTTTAATAACCTCGATCTTTGCTTTGTCTACCTCCAATCCCTTCTGTGACACCTTGTATCTTAGGACTATGCCTTCCTTGACCATGAAATGACATATTCCCAAATTGAGGACTAAGTTGGTTTCTACACACCTTTGAAGAGCTTGCCCAAGATGAGACAAAAATGTCTCAAATGAATCACCTACAACCGAAAAATTGTCCACGAAAACTTCCATTGAGTCTTCCACCATGTTAGTAAAAATAGAAAGCATGTACTGTTGGAATTTTGCCGGAGCATTGCACAATCCAAACAACATTCTCTTGAAGGCAAAAGTCCCATAGGGACATGTGAAAGTGGTTTTCTCTTCGTCTTCCGGTGCAATAGAGATTTGTTTGTACTAGGAATAGCCATCCAAGTAACAGTACTATCCACGCCCCGTAAGTCTATCGAGCATTTGATCCATAAACTTCATTGAAAATGGTCTTTCTCGGTCTAAGAATTTAGCTTCCGGTAGTCCATGCATACTCTCCATTCGGTGACCGGCCTCATAGGTACAAGTTCTCCTTTCTCATTTGGGACCACCGTGATGCCTCCTTTCTTGGGCGCACATTGTACGGGACTTACCCATTTGCTATTCGCTATAGGGTACACCACACCTACATCTAGTAATTTAATGATCTCTTTCTTCACCACCTCTTGCATAGGTGGGTTTAGTCTTCCTTGATGCTCAACACTTGGTTTGCATTCACTATCCAATTGGATTTTGTGAGTGCGAATTCCAGGTGGAAGACCTAGAATAGCAGCAATTGTCCATCCTATTGACTTGATGTAACGTTTCAACACTTCAAGAAGCAATTTCACTGGCCACTCAAGCAAGTCCGCTTCAATGATAACGGGCAAGGTATTATTTCCCCCTAAAAATTCATACCGAAGATGAGCGGGAACACTTTTAACTCTATCTTTTGAGAAAACTCTATGGATGGTTTAGCGGGAGGGCTCTCTCGATTCTTTAGATCAATATATAGTTTCAATGGGTTTCTTGAGTACACACCTAGTCCTGATAGAGAAGCTATCACTTCATCATACCCTTGCACTTCAATCTCATCATAATTCGAAAGAACAGCCTCAAGAGGTTCATCCATACACATCATTTCAGTCACACTAGCCACTGCTTCATCAATCACATCAATCATTGAAACTACATGAATGTCACTAGGTTGCTTTATCCATTTACACACATTGAAGGTGACCTTCTCTTCATCAATCACATCAATCATTGAAACTACATGAATGTCACTAGGTTTCTTTATCGATTTACACACATTGAAGGTGACTTTCTTCCTTACGTGAGTTCCAACCTTGATTCCCACCCGACCTTAAATAGCTCGAGTGAGAACCCTCCTCAAGTATAAACTCTCTTGTTACTTCTCTGGGTTAACAAATGCTTTCTAACACTTAATTTTTTAACTACTTTCTTTGGGACATCAATTTGCTAATATTCTCATCCCTCTCTTTCGTCATTCTAAAATTTAATGGAGACACTTGGTCTTCTTGAGTAAACCACGCCCGATTGATCTTTGTCATTTCATCAAGAAGGGACAAGGCTACCTTAAATGGTTGTAACATTATCCCTCCTTAGGCCAGCTAGTCGGCTACACCTTTGTTTACTGATTCTAAACTCTGGTATAAATATTGAAGTATCTCTTTACCCGGAAGTCCATGAGTAGGACACTGTAGTAGTAACTTTTGAAATCTCAACCAAGTTTCATGAATCAGTTCCCCTTCTACTCACTTGAAGTTCTGGATGTTGTCACAAAATTTCACCATTTTAAAGGTGGAAATAATCTTATGTAGAATGCCTCGGTAAGATCTTCCCCTGACTAAATGGAGTCCCTCGGTAGACCATCTAACCACTTAGTTGCTTCCCCCATCAAAGAGAAAGGGAACAATTGGAGCCAAGCTGATTCTTCTGAAATATTCTTGAGTGAGAACGGACTACATATATCCACAAAGTTCCGAATATGTTCATGGGAATTTACATGATACATCCCTCCAAATATACCCTTAACTTGCAAGAGTTGCCGCATCGTGTTTGTCACATCAAATGCAACATGACCCACAACCGAAGGTAGCCGAATATCACCTACGCTCCCCAATTGAGCTTCATTGGCATGAAAATAGTCACCACCATCATCTTGGTGACCAAGTTGGTTCACAGTGCTTTCATTTGCACTCATCTTGTCACATGATCACAAACAACTCACAACACAAGGTAAGTCAATTAAACTACAACACAAAAAGATCACGATTCAAACTTCAATAAGAGAATTCTAAACACCACTCCCCAGCAGTGGCACCTTTTTTTGATAAATACTCAACTACACCTCATCCAATACTAGGTGTAGACTATCAAAATCTAGTATATAACCCAACAAATGAGGTGGGGTCGAACCCACATGGAGCAGTACAAGTTTGAATTCAATTATGAAGTTATAAATATGATCTACTCGGTTATAGGAATAGAAATTATCAAATTCAATTAGATAAGTAAAAGGGTGACATAAATGTCAGGAAGGGGAAAAGGTATGTCAACTAGCAACTAAAACAATTACAAACAATAGAGGATGAATCAAGCAATTAAGGGGTACTTAAGGGTGTGTCCGAATAATTGTCAATTTCACTAAATGGGTGATCGGTAATTACTAAAGGTTGCTAAATTTGAATGGGTAGGATGGATCTTAGATATAATCGCTTTCTCTGAAATAACTATTACGATTCAAGTGAGTTCTCTCGAACCTCGAAAAACTTAACACTATAAACAACTCAATACCTCACTTTATCAACTCTCTCAAGCTAGATAGGCAGAATTAAGCTTAGAATTCACTCTTTCAAGCTGAACCTACAACAACCCAATCACTACAAATGCTGATTTACAACCTTGGATTTACACCTCTCTCTCAAGCAAGCATAAAACACTAAATTAGAATTGAAATAAACATTCCAATTCTTCAATTGAGAAACAACTATAAATCAAACCCACTTCAAAACAAAAATAAAATCAATAATCCCTAACACCCGTCAACTGAATTAGACAATTAGTCACATGGTAACACCCCTAAGAATGGGGTTTTTAGTTATTCATCATAAAAAGTAAGAAATCAATAACTATTACATTCTCCATGGCTGGGTATTAGTCTCCAAACACTTACAATGATTCAATGTAGCTTAAATTCCAAAACCCAATTAAAAAAATTCTTGTCAAATGCTTACCAACTAACCAAGAACAATGTCTTCTTTCAAAGTATGAGTTTTCACAATGATAGGATGCCCTGATCTCTTTTCAAAAATCAATTTATACTCTTTTAAAATTTGGCCTTCGGGGTAAATAGACGAGAGAAGTCGCGTGCCGCCAACCTGTCGGCGATTCACCAATCGCCTCAATCCATCGCCTTCTTATCTTGAGTATTCACCTATAATGTATAGTGACTTTAGGCGGTTTACATCAGGATCGCCGATGGATTTCGCGATGCGCCATATGCTCATTTGGATCGCCATTTTGCTTGCACATTCATTGATCGTTCTGTAATAATCGGTGGACTAAACCTTCTTTGCCGATCCAATCGGCGCGTCGCCGAGCCAATCGGCATGTCGCCGATAGGAACTATCCTTCGTATAATTTCTCTCATTCCAGGGGTAGCATACTGTAACTTTTGGCGGGTGAAGGGGCCACTCGGCAGACTACCTAGTGGATTTGGCGATCTTCAGCTTTTCTATTGTGCTCACTTTTGACAATTAATGTTCTTTTATTTCTCTTTTTTTTCCTAGCTACAAATCAATACAAAAGCATCAGTTTATAGCATAAAAATTGGCATATGAGGTCATTAAACTGTGATATTCCTACTCTTAATGAGTCAAAATCTAATACTCATCAGTAGGCATAACTTGCTACAACCTTGTAGCAATAATATTGACAACTATATTGTAAAGGGTAGAGCAGCAACCAATTGGTCGATAATTTTTGATGCAACATTCTTCGAAATCAAGCTTCTCATAGTACAATTAATAGGTCTGTGTATTTTCCCTGATTGGAAAAAATCCATTTAACATCACAAATGTCCTCTTTAATTTTGATCCATGATCTTTTAAAGAAATATACATTTTATCAATCTACTCAAGGAGCTTTATCATTTCTTATTGCTTTCAGTGTTTCATGTACTTCGTTTTCAGTGATATTTTTGCATAACTCCACTCCTTGATCATGAGAAACGTTGGACCCTTTTGCATTACCTATATGTTGACACTAGGAAGAATTGGTTTGGTTTCTCCCATAAGTCCTTTATAGATGCTCATAACCTACTATTTTATGTTGTCCCGATCAGTCTATTTAACCCCTGTGATAAATTTAAGATCATGTATTTGTTTCATAGTATTCTTCTCCCTCATCACTGCTATTTTTTTTGTGTTGTCATCTCCTAGCTTTGTTCAATATTACTCAATCTTTCAATGTCCTGCATATATTGTTTTTCTTTAAGGAGTAGATCATCTAAGCATTGTGCAACTATTTGACTTTGGACCTGGGCAATATCCATTCTGGCTTTGTTGATCTTTTCAGTAATATTCAAGAATTCTTCATCATTCAATATTTTAAGCGCATGCTTGAGAGCTTTGATTTTTTCCCACACTTTAGCCATCTTCCCTTTTGGACTCTATTGATTCCAGATTGATGCTACAGTATTATCAAAAGTTGAATGATAAGCCCAAATATTAAAGAATTTAAAGGAAGTGTTGGCTCTCCATATAACCCTTTCCATTTTGAGTAGCACGGGAGAATGATTAGAGGTATTAGGAAGATCATACGTAGTAATTAGATGTCCCCATTGAATCATCCAATCAGAGTTCCCACATACTCTATCAGTTCTATTACAAACTCTATTTGTTCCTAGTTGTATTTTTCTCCATGTATAATAATATCTCCTCTATGGTAGTTCATGCATCTGTATATCTTGGATGCACTCATTGAAGTCTCAGATCTATGCAACTGTGACAGGAGCCCCATATATTCTATCATTCTTGTGAAGTATAGCATTAGAATCACCTGTTATTTCCATGGATGTGCAACACTTTGGCTTATCTCTATTAACTGATCCCAAATGGATTTTCTATGGTTTATAGTGTTGAATCCATATACGACAGTAAAGAGACACTGAAGATCACTAGTAGTGGTAGTAATGTGACAGTTTATAATTTGGTAAGTAGAGCATATGTGAGTAATCCTGTAATAATTTGGATCCCAAACTATCCAAATCCTATCATTAACTACATCATGATAGTTCTGTAGGGTGTTCGAGTTAGGAATGATATGATTGGCTACTTTGATTGAGTTGTGTTATTTAACTCTCATTTCCACCAATCGTGCAACCTTAAAATGATTATTCTTCAAATAATGCTTCATCTCCTTTTGTTTGTGCCATTTATTAATATCTCGCACATTCTAAATCATCCAATTCACTGAAGGGATTTAGTAAGGTCTACTTTATTAGGAGGGTGTTTGTTGCTGCCATATGTATCTCTCTGATCACTACTATTTCCCTTCCTCTGTGGTATAGTGCTTAATGTTGGGAAGTTCATAAAATCATCCACTAGACCAATTTTTAGAGCTTCATTAGTTTTCTTTTGGGGAGTAGTGTTAGTACCAATTTGATCTATCAAAGTTCCTTGAGGAGCATGAGAGCTAGAACCTGCAACATCTATTATGCCACTTGATGTTTGGGGGTATTGAGCATATTTGCTAGTAACCTCATTTTGATCTTTTGTGATGGTATTAGAGGGAATTACACCTTTAGCCTTCCATGTTTTCTCAATCTTCCTCGGCTTAGGTTTCTTTCATTGTTTTTCTACTAGAGCTTTTATACCCTGTGAATTGCAGGAGTGTCCAACTATAGAGCATACAATACAACAGTTAGGGTGCCAGTCATACACTACTTGCTGCTCAAATTGATTACAATTGGGATTAGAAACTATTATCTCATCTTGCAAGGTTTTACTTATATTCACTTCTATCAGCATTCATGTGAATGAGATTCTAGTTTGTTTTGTTGTGCACTCGTTAGCATAAACAGAATCCCCACCACACTTGCTATTCTACTTAATGATTCGCTGCCCCAACACGACATTGGCAAATTTAACCCATAAGGGAATCAATGTAGGAAACTCTTTGCAGAAATAAAAATCAAGAGTCCAATCTTTCAGAATAACATGCTTATTATTCATTGTGTATGGACCAGAAAAGAGTATCTAATTCAGATCTTTAGTGGATTAGAATCTGACTACGTAGTATCCTTCTTCATGGTAGCAAAGCTCCGTTTCAGTACCACATGCCCATAATTGCCCAATGTATCTCTTAATAGCATTATACCCTAGTGTTTCTCCTATAAAATAGACAATTAGAGATGATTTCCACTTGGTTACTTCTCTATAAACACCTCGTGGATTAGTGGTACCACTGGTTGCTCGTTCACAATTTTTAGAGGGATATACTTGAGAGCTAAACCACTAGTTGCTTCCGTATTATTAGTGAATTAGAAGTTCCAAGTAGCATTTTGTTGTGGATCGTTAACCCCACAACCTACAAATTTGTGAGCAGGTGCATATTTAGATCCTCTATTTAAAGATCTGGGTACCACTGTTCCATTGAATCCTTGGGTCTTCAAGCCTGGGTTGCAATCACTATGCATCGATTCATATAGCAGGATTGAACTTAGTTGTACCCTTCTCAAGGGTCTATCATCGCCAGAGGAGGTGCTAGCGTCATGGGTGGTGTTAAAATCAGTGGGTAGTGTCGTGCTGATTTGTTTCCCCTTATCCTCATGGTTCATAAGATGTGTAGAATTGTGTATCACAGAGCTAGGTTGTTTCCAAAGTCTTCCTCGACCTATTCCATGACCACTAGGCATAGTAGCCACTAGCGACGCACGTTAAATGAACATGAATTGCCTTTTGAATTATTCTATTTCTTGTGTTCATTATATAATAACGCTAATTCAACACAACTTTGAAATTTTGGTTTGATGTTGAAATTCTCAAGTATTGACTAAATTAATTTTGTTAATTTTGCAAAGGAAGAAGCTGAAGTTGTTAGGGTTGGAGCTGGTCCATCAAGTATAGCTGTTTCAGCTTGTTTGAACAAATTGGACACAAAAAATGTTGTGTTAGAAAAAAAAGATTGTTGTGGCTTATTTTGATCTTTTCCTTTACGCACTAGCTTAGAAACTTTTCTTCACCCTTTTAGTCATTCTAATCGAGCATATGGATTTTCTAGAGAGAAGTTCAAAAGGAGAAAATATGAACGTTCAAGATTCTTGCAAGCTTTGAGGATTTTCGCCAAGAATTTGGTTATTTCAAGGTATGTAAGCTCTGATAGTGTTGGGTTTGTTCACCCTCACACAAATCATGTCATTTTTATCCATAAATTCGTTCTTGAGGTTGTTTGATTTGAACTCTTGAGAAATTCTTAAGGTTTTAGCTGCATTCTTTAACAATAGAGTCTTGTTGACTTCTTGAGGTGAGGCTCTTCTGAATGAGTGTTGTTCTTAATGGATTTGTGTGGGTTCTCAATTAATTTTTCTGGGTTTAGGAATCCAAACGAGTTTGGGAGGGAATAATTTGATTCTATATGATTTAGGCATCGAATTAAGCAAGAAAAATTCATCAGGTTTTCTGGGCACAAGGTGGGGTGGCGCACCACTAAGGCGCCAAGGGGGCTGGTTCCCCATGCCTGCAGTGCTCGAGAAAGTTGCTTCAGGTGTTTAGGGGCTGGCTCCCTACATCAGAAATATACAAGGGTCGCCTTCCTCCATTTCTCTTATGTCGTTCATTCCGTCTAGGTTCTTTAAGATCATTTATTCTCTCTCTTCTTAATTATAACTTTCTAAAAGTTCATTAATCATTAAGAGATCCTATATATTTAATCAAAACTCTTAAATCTTCATTTTAAATTAAAGTAAACATTAACAATAAAGTTTGAGAAAGTCTTTTTGAGTCATTTTGAGAAGTCTTCTACAATTATTTGTAACTTGTTTTTAGACTTGAGTAAATGAGTATGAAAATAAGGAGAGTTGAGTTCATATTTCAAAATGAGTATGAGGGGACTAATTATTCCCAAGTATGTAAATCGTTTACGTTTAAAACGAGAGGAAACCTTGATTTCTAAATGAATTCACGAGGAGTTTTTGAGCAACATCTCTTTAAGAGAACCTTCTGAGTAAATATCTGAGGAAGATTTATGTTTTTAAACATTTGAGCATGAGTTATATATTATCGAGAGTAGTATTGAACAACGATATGGGGATGAGTTCGGACAACTTAAAATCCTCATAAACCATGTATGCTAACATGGGTAAAGGATCATATTTTTAAATAATTCCTTATTGCTTTTAATCATAGCTTAGTGGATCCACTTAGTTGAGTATGTTCTATACTCCGGCAAGGTATAAGATAGATCTGGCAGCGTGCGCGAGATGTTGTATCATTACGTACCTCATAGTGATGGGTGTCGGTTAGGGAATCTCCTAAATAAGAGTAAACAGTTTATTGATATATTTTTATATACAATTGAGTTATTATATACTATTTTAAAATCTTTATATATATTTCATCTTTATTGTTGCATTCATATTGAGTTGAGATGAGTTGAGATGAGTCGAGGTGAGTATGTTCTCCTTTTTATCAGTTCAGCTATCTATCCCTATGTTCAATTTTCCCCTAACATACTTGTACATTCAATGTATTGGCGCAATTTGGCCTGCATAATTTCATGATATAGATACATGTATTCAGGATCATCAATCGGCACTCAGTTGATCCGGTCGCATTCCAGCTAGCTTTGGTAAGCCTCCCTGCTTTCCGGAGGGCCTCACATTTAGATTTCAGTTTTGTTAGGATGTCGTGGGTTTTGTCTCGACTTCCATTATAGTATTTTAGAGGCTTAATAGACATTAATTTTGAGAAGTCTTTTCCCTATATTCGGTTATGATCTTCTGAGACCTGAAGTAAATTGTTTATGTTTAATCATATGCTCTCAGACTTTTATTGTGTTAGTCTATTATTGAGATAGTATGAGTTAATGTTTGTATTTGAGTTCTTATTTTGTCAAATAAGTCTTTCGTTGAGTATTGAGCTAGGACAAGGATTTGCTTAGGGACCCACAATGGTTCTCGGGTGCCGGCCACATCCAGGGTGTAGGCTCGGAGCGTGACAAACTTGGTATCACAGCACAAAGTTCAAGATTCATAGCGTGTCTATGAAGCCATATCTATAGATTTTTGTTTATCAGTGTGAAAAGTGACACATCTATAATTAGGATGCGACGACATTTAGGAAAATTTCTCTTCATTCTTACTCTTTTTTTGTGCTATAGAGTTTAACTCTATAAAATTTCTTTCTAATTCATTCTTATGAGTATCTTTTCAGATCATGCCTCGATGAAGTGTTTTTCGAGGTAGTCTTACAAGGAAAAATGTTGATCCACAAGACCAAATGGTACCCAATTCACCAGAATTGAAACCCCCTCAAGGAGAGGTCACTAATGCTGAGTTCCGAGATGATAACTGGATGTTGAGTCAAGTTGTAACTAATCAATCTGTTAAAAACATAGTGGTTCATCAGGATGTGGCTGATACGTCCAAGATGCGTGAGTTCTTGAGGAAGAATCCCCTAGAATTCACAGGGTCAAATGTCACTAAGGATCCAGAGAAGTTCATGGAGGAGCTACGTAAGGTGTTTGAGGTTATGAAAGTAGCTAATGGTGAGCGAGTGGAGTTAGCTGTATACCAAGTTAAAGGTGTTGCTAGGATTTTGTACGACCAATTGAAGAATAGCAGGGCTGAAGGGCACCAATTGTGAGCTGGACTGTGTTTGAAAGTGCCTTCGTGAGGCGTTTCTTTCACCGTGCGATAAGAGAGCCAAAGGTAAGAGAATTTCTCACTCTTAAATAGGATTCCATGAGTGTGCATGAGTACAACCTCAATTTCACTCAACTATCCCGCTATGCTCCAGAGATGATTGTTGATATGAGCAGTAGGATGAGTCTATTTGTGTCTAGACTATCCCGTTTGTCAAGGGAAGAGGGTAAGGCAGCCACATTGATAGGGGACATGTACATAGCAAGGCTTATGATGCATGTGCAGTAGGTTGATGAAGACAGGTTGAGAGATAGGGAAGAGTTATGCAACAAGAAGGCTAATGTCGCTCCCTGAGGTTACGCCCTTGATGTAAACATGTGACCAAGGATCACGAGTGACCCCAAGCTAACCCTGAAGCTGGCATATCATAAGCATACTAAAACAGTCTAAATAAAGAGATACTATGCAGAAGCTAAATAGTAGATAACTGAAAGACGGGGAATACCCAATACTTATCTAAATATATATAAAACTACTAAGAGTTCAACGATACGGAGCATTCACTCAAATCTAAATTGAATCTAATACTATGTCTGAAAAAGACTCTATTGCCTAAAGTTGTTGGGAATGCCCCCAACTAACTCTAGCAAAATTAAAACTCAAATAAAAGTCGAAATACAGGAAATATATTTATCATCCTCAAAATATGAGGACTCACTATTAAAGGTGCTAAAATGCAGATCGGGAATCAATCTAAGCATGATCTGGATGCTGAACCCCTAAACCTACATCATGAAAGGATGTATCGCAGAGTATGCATTAGTACTTGGAATGTACTGAGCATGCATGATATATAATATAGTTGAACAAAATACATAAACTGAACGAAGCATGCTGAACAATGATATAATCTGAACTGAATGTAAATGCTGAAATATACTGAAGACTGAGCTAAATGCAATGACTAAGTACTAATCCTAAACATGACATACTGAGACTGAATGCAGAGGTATAACTGAAAACCTGGTCTAATGGACAAAATTTTGACTGTGGGAGCTACTATTAACCGACATAAAACCACGTGAGCTAAGCACATAGTCCATTGTATACACCCCATCGAGAGGACCCAATATACCTTTCTAGGGGTATACAGGCATGACTGGCGTGATCACTAAATCTGATTCCCAATAGAGGGGAATCATAAACCTATGGGGGCACGTAGTTCTAGGACCATGACGGTATGCTGAACCCTAGTCCACTCGGTGTAAAGTCTACTCCCAACTGAATATGTATATAACACATTATGACTGAATAGATCAAAATACTGATAGGAAAAATCTGAGAGTTTAACGATTATATAATGATAATGATTACAATATAAACTGGAGCATGTATATCTTTTTAACTGACCTAGCTAATGTAATTCATGAACTAAGAGAATCTACACAACTAGGGTTCTGAGTTTTATGCAAAGAACTAAGCAACAATTTAACGAAAACCTGATAATCAGATTAACAATACTATAACAGCTAAATCACAACCAATATCTAAGGTTTTAGAAACCGTAGGTCTAAGCAAGATATAGCGAATCAAGAATCTGATTGAATTCAAGGGACCTAGTGGAAGAAAGGTATCGACTAGTCAAATCCCACATACATGGTGACAAAATCTACGGAGAAATCCTTTGGATTTTGGGGCTGAACTTTGAAGAACACTGCTGCTTGTTCTTGGGAGGTTTGGTTGACTTTTCCTCCTCTTTTTGCTCTAAGTTTGGTTGATTTTTGGAGAATGAGGGTTCTACATAAGTCTGACTAAGTTATTAGGCTTATTCTTAGTAAAATGACGTAGTTTAGGCATCAAACGACATAGTTTAAGTGCCCAACGCATAGGGGAAAGGACAAAAATGACCCTAACTTAATTCTGACGAAGCCCATCCACGGAGGGAACGACGGTCCGTTGTGTGACCTACAGGCTATCGTTTGGGTTCATCGGTTAAGTCTGTCCGACATGGCTTAACTAAAATGAGCATAGATCCCCCATATTTTCCCCATTTGTGAAATCAAAAACCCAATTCTAGCAAGGGTTGTGCTTGCATTGTGGGTAGGGTTTAGGTGTGATTCCAATCTAGTGGATATCACCCAATTATGATTGGTTTAGCTTTGTTTAATGATATTATGATGATTTCATATGATTTCTATGGTAAACCCTAATCTAAATTGATGAATGTGGTCTTCGTGGGCTTATGCCTTTAGAGGCAAAGTTGAAGGTTCTTAGGTGATCTTCCCAATTCAATATTATGTGTAGTAATTGATCAAAGTTAGGATCAGATAAGCATGAATTTAACTAGACTCTATTGTATATTATTGATCTTCACTTATAAATTGAGAATTGAACCGTTATGGTCAATTATTACTAGAATCACCTAGTAATGATGAATATGATTAGAATTCCTTGAAATCTAGGTATGCATGAAGGTTACAAGAAGTAAAGCTTGAATGTAAGGCTTGTAGTAATGAATGTTGATCACTAGGGTTTGAAGGTAAATCTAATATGATTGAACTATGAATGTTAAGGCTTTGGGAGTAAAGTCTATATGTGAGATTAGAAGATTAAAGTATAGAATAGTGGTAGAAGGCCTATACCTACTTAGTTCACATTATGAAGGCTTATATGCACAAAGTGATAGACTCAGTTGATCCATGGTGATACCAATGTCTAATGTAGAATTCTAGATATGGCTTTAGCCATGACTATGATATGACATGAAGGATTCTCTCAAATAGAGTGATTCTAGGTTGAAAGGTTTGCTCACTTAAAATGAATCTACGTCTTTGGACTATTAAATGTGATGAGGCTTGTATTGAATCTAAGACCCCAAATTACTCTCCAAATATTCCCTCTCTAGAAGCAAAGAAGAAAAAGAAAAAGAGGGGCAGCATCTAGGTCCAATTCACCATTGATTCAAACTTTGTTTAGGGCTTTGATTAAAGGTATGTGAAACTTATTCATCTATGGGTTCTTCCACCCATAGATCCCCCATATTTTCCCCATTTGTGAAATCAAAAACCCAATTCTAGCAAGGGTTGTGCTTGCATTGTGGGTAGGGTTTAGGTGTGATTCCAATCTAGTGGATATCACCCAATTATGATTGGTTTAGCTTTGTTTAATGATATTATGATGATTTCATATGATTTCTATGGTAAACCCTAATCTAAATTGATGAATGTGGTCTTCGTGGGTTTATGCCTTTAGAGGCAAAGTTGAAGGTTCTTAGGTGATCTTCCCAATTCAATATTATGTGTAGTAATTGATCAAAGTTAGGATCAGATAAGCATGAATTTAACTAGACTCTATTGTATATTATTGATCTTCACTTATAAATTGAGAATTGAACCGTTATGGTCAATTATTACTAGAATCACCTAGTAATGATGAATATGATTAGAATTCCTTGAAATCTAGGTATGCATGAAGGTTACAAGAAGTAAAGCTTGAATGTAAGGCTTGTAGTAATGAATGTTGATCACTAGGGTTTGAAGGTAAATCTAATATGATTGAACTATGAATGTTAAGGCTTTGGGAGTAAAGTCTATATGTGAGATTAGAAGATTAAAGTATAGAATAGTGGTAGAAGGCCTATACCTACTTAGTTCACATTATGAAGGCTTATATGCACAAAGTGATAGACTCAGTTGATCCATGGTGATACCAATGTCTAATGTAGAATTCTAGATATGGCTTTAGCCATGACTATGATATGACATGAAGGATTCTCTCAAATAGAGTGATTCTAGGTTGAAAGGTTTGCTCACTTAAAATGAATCTACTTCTTAGGACTATTAAATGTGATGAGGCTTTTATTGATTTCCCTATATGACCTTTGCGTGATAGGAATGTGTGGTGAGTTCCCTTACTCCCTATTAATTAAGCATGGGGGAGTGTGAGGTGATTACCATTTTGTATGTGTGACTCCTAAGGCAATCAGTGATTACCCATTAGCCTTTATGTTGGTCATGAAGACTATTACCTATGATCCTTATGTGGTGATGTGGAGGAGAATACCTACATTACACATTAAAATTGATATGGATATGAATACCTATATCACCTTAAAATGAATATGGATGCGAATACCTATATTCTTCTTATAATGAACATGGAGGAGAATACCTATGATTCATTAATATGTATGACTAGAGGTGAGTATCCTTGATGTTATGATTCCATGATATGTGTGGCTTGAGTGACTTCCCATGTCCTTCATGATGAACTAAATATTTATGCCTTGAGGTGATTTCCCCCTTGCATTTATGAAGAGCAGGACTAGTATGGGATAGTAGGTCTAGATACCTCTCCACTTCATGCATGACTAAGAGGTGATTACACTTGTCTTTATTATGTTAAGAGATGATTAACATGAATGAAGAACCTAAGTGCCTAGCTTAACATGGGTAGGATTATGGCGTCTTGTCCATGCATGGCACAAGCTTGCCTTAAGGTGACTCATGAGATGTTTGCTCTTATATGATGTATGTTTAGATAGGATTGTGCTATATTTGCCTTCCTTGACATGATATGATTGATTAGGGTGGTAGTTCCCTTGTCCTTATGAAGTGAGCTAGTATTGAGACCAAGGTAGGGTAAATATGACTATGATGACTTTAAGGTTATGCTTAGTGTGAAGGGTAGTATGGGATGCCTTTCATAAATTACATAAGTGTGCTTTGAGGTTACTTAGGAGTATGGTTCCCTTATGGTAGAAAAGCTGAAAGACTTAGACCATGTATATAGACTATGATTAAGATGACCAAAATGGGATACTTGGCTTGGGTGGTATTATGGGATGCTATTCATGCTTTGCACTTGTATGCTTTTAAGGTTACTTGAGAATGGTTCTATTATGGTAGAGATTACTAGCCAATTATGATTATGAGATTATTATGTTGAAGACTTGGCTTATTATGATTATGACTTATCTTCTATGCTCATTAACTATGTCTTATGTTGACTTATGTTTGTATGAAGCTTATGTTGGAGACCATGCTATGACTATGATGATTATGATATGACTAAGATGATTATTCTACGACTATGATGATTATGTTATGACTATGTTATTTTCTCTTATGCTTATGTCTTATGTTGACTAACCATTTGAGAAGCTCTTATGATATTGTGCTAGCTTCCATACTTGGTACATTTTGTACTAATGCATTTTGCCTACATTCTAATCAAATGTAGGGTTGAGGAGATTGAGTTGCTTTGCAGGCTAGGTTTCCAAGGATCTAGAATACTTGAAGAATTGGGGAGTCCTCATAGTTTTGAGGACGAACCCTTATTTCCTTTATGTCATTTCTTTATGTTTTAGACATTGTATGGGCTGCGTCCCAAGAAGTTTTATTCAAGAGTTATGTTAGATGGTTTTAGACATACATTTAGTAAAGACTTCCGTTTACTTATGAAAATGTTTTCGATTATACGGTCTTAAAGAAGTTTTAAATTTTCCATACTTTTCTATTACCTATGTTATGATGCTAAGGGCTTGTATTTGACCCCTTTGGGGTCGAGTACGCCGTGTTACGTCTATGGAGTACCCCTGGGTCGTGACAAACTTGATATCAGAGCCCAAGGTTTAGAATGGTTCTATGGTAGTCTCAAACCATGTCTAGTAGAGTCTTGTTCATAAATGTGAAGCGTGCCACATTTATGAAAACGAGGCTATTGGATGCTTAAGAAATCTCACTTCTTCATTCTCTAGGTCATGACATAGAGTTTGACTTTAGTAGGCCTTTTTTCTAATCTGTGCCCTATGATTTTTTCAGGGTTTGGCTAATACAAGGGCTAATGCTGGGAGAAATGAGGAAGGTGATGAGGAGCAAGAGGTTCCTCTCCAAGTTCCTCCACAAGGTCCTCCTCAAGTTCCTAATGATGAGGGGAACATGACCAATGTGGAGATAAGGCCGGCTCTTCAAACTTTGACCCATGTTTTAGCGACTAAAGTCACTAGGGATGCTACCGTTCATGTGAACCCCAATGCAAGTACAACGACTTCAAGGATTGGGGACTTTACAGGAATGAATCCCCCTACATTCTATGGCTCTAAACTGGATGAGGACCCACAAGGCTCTATAGATGAAGTGTTTAAGGTGGTTGATGCCATGGGAGTATCTTCTCAAGAAAAGGTGGGATTAGCCTCCTACCAATTGAAAGACGTGGCTCAAGTTTGGTATGAACAATGGAAGGATGAGAGACCCGTAAGAGAGGGCCTGGTTGATTGGGGAGTGTTCAAGTCGGCCTTGCTTGATAGGTTTTCCCCCCTAGAGTTGAGGGAACAAAAAATGCAAGAATTCATCAACCTTCGCCAAGGAGGTATGAGTGTGAAGGAGTGTAGCTTTAAGTTCACCCAATTGTCTAAGTTTGCTCCAACCTTGGTAGCGGACTCTAAGGCCAAGATGAACAAATTTGTTATGGGGATATCTGACCTGGTAGTTAATGAATGTCATTCGGCAATGCTCATCCCAAGTATGGATATTTCACGTCTTATGGTTCATGTCGAACAAATTGAGGAACAAAAGCTCAAGCAAGGGAATAGGGAGGTAAAAAGGGCTAGGACCGATGATGGTGATTTCTCCAATGCTAGATCCGATGGATATGGTCAACATAGGACCAAACAAAAACTTTCCAACCAAAAGAGGGTGTCTAACCCCAAGTCTCAAGATTATGGTAGTGAGATTCTATTATCGGGATATAGTAAGTGTAATAGGAGACATGAGGGTGAATGCTTAGCGGGCTCTAATGTTTGTTTTGGTTGTGGTGAGTTGGGCCACAAGATAAGACATTGTCCTAAGATTTCTAGAAATGAAGAGGATAGTCGTCGTAGGTTCCAACCCTACCCTTCTTCCGGTCCACTTGGTTTGGGTGGCAAGGCTCCAAAGAAGAATAGACCTTACACTCTCCAATCTAGGGAAGATCAAGAGTGATCTCCTCATGTCCCTTCCAGTATGTGTTTTATGCTTTAGTAAATTTCTGGATTTCTTGTCTTTTGTGACTTGTTATGTTGGACTTTGAAGTTATTGTTAGTATGCATGATGATTAGAAAAGTTTGTGTACGCTTACTCCCAAGTGGGGGATAGTGTGCCTATCTAGAAGGGTTATTGTGTGCTTTATGTGTTGCCATAATTTCCTTATATGCATGTTCATGAAAATGCTTAGGTCTTGTTAGAAATAACTTATATGCATTGATTTTCTAATGTTGTAGTGCTTTGTATAAATTGACATATAGGCTTCATGAGTTGATAATGAGCGTGCCCTAGTTTGTGTAGTTGAAAGGTTCTTCGTTGAATGAATGCTTTATGAGATGAACTTTGCATTTAGGCTCCATGTGTGTGTGTTGAGCATGTTTTAGTTAGGAGATGTTAGTTCATCCTTTAAAAAGAGTAGATATGGATTTTGATGCATTTTTGGGTTGGTAGAAAGAGTTCCTAGTCCCTTGAGTTACATTGAATGAGTTTGGCTTTGAATTGAAGTTCTCTTGGTTTGTTGTGTGCATGTAGATGTAGTGCATGCGGAATGGGCTGCTAAGTTATATTTTTGACATTATGAGGTGTTTAAAGTGTCATTCGAGGACGAATGTTCCCAAGTGGGGGATAATGTAACACCCCGTAAATTAGTGAGTTCTAGAGCCTTTCGTAAGCATTTTGGAGTGTCGTATGAGGATTAAAATCAAAATAAATGGTTCTCGTACTTAGAATAGGGGTTTTAGAGGTTAAACGTCCGGGTACAACCCCCCAAGGACCACCCAAGGGGTCCTTGAGGGGGACACCAAAAATAGTCCCCAAAACTGTCAAATTTGTGACCTATGGATGGCCATCTACGGCCAGTAGATCAAACCATGCCCCGTAGGTCAAGGCCTGTAACTTCAAAGCTGTAGACCCCAACCACGAGACCAAATGACGGACAGTAGACCCATCCACGGTCCGTGGATGGGACGGCATAGGTCAACACTGTTTTGTGACTTTTAGTTTTAAGTTGGGGGTTTGGGAATTGATTAGTTAATTAATTATGGGTTAAGGGAGGTCGATTTGTTAGTTAATTAGCCACCTATATAAGTATAATACACCCCTAAACTTATCACTTTAAGTCACTCATCTAAAACCCTAAATTACTCTCCAAATATTCCCTCTCTAGAAGCAAAGAAGAGGAGTGGCAACAACTAGATCTAGGTATGAATGAAGGTAACAAGAAGTAAAGGTTGAATGTAAGGCTTGTAGTAATGAATGTTGATCGCTAGGGTTTGAAGGTAAATCCAATATGATTGAACTATGAATGTTAAGGCTTTGAGAGTAAACTCTATATGTGAGATTAGAAGTTTAAAGTATAGAATTGTGGTAGAAGGCCTATACCTACTTAGTTCACATTAAAAAGGCTTAGATGCACAAAGTGATAGACTCACTTGATCCATGATGATACCAATGTCTAATGTAGAATTCTGGATATGGCTTTAGGCATGAGTATGATATGACATGAAGGATTCTCTCACATAGAGTGATTCTAGGTTGAAAGGTTTGCTCACCCAAAATTAATCCAAGTCTTAGGACACAATTAAATGTGATGAGGCTTCTGCTGATTCCCCTAAATTACCTTTGCCTGATAGGAATATGTGGTGCGTTCCCTTACTCCCAATTAATTAAGCATGGGGAAGTGTGAGGTGATTATTGTTTTGTATGTGTGACTCCCAAGGCAAAAAGTGATTACCCATTAGCCTTTATGTTGGTCATGAAGACTATTACTTATGATCCTTCTGTGGTGATGTGGAGGCAAAAACCTACATTTCACATTAAAATTGATATGTAGGCGAATACTTATATCACCTTAAAATGAATATGGAGGCAAATACCTATATTATTTTAATAATGAACATGGAGGCGAATACCTATGATTCATTGATATGTATGACTAGAGGTGAGTACCCTTGGTGTTATGATTCCATGATATGTGTGGCTTGAGTGACTTCCCTTGTCCTTTATGATGAACTAAACATTTATTCCTTGAGGTGATTTCCCCCTTGCATTTATGAACATGAGCATGACTAGTTTGGGATAGTAGGTCTAGATACCTCTCCAATTCATCCATGACTAAGAGGTGATTACCCTTGTCTTTATGATGTTAAGATATGATGAACATGAACGATGAACCTGAATGTGTAGCTTAGAAGGGGTAGGATTATGGCGTATTGTTCATGCATGGAACAAGCTTGCCTTAAGGTGACTCATGAGATGTTTGCTCTTATATGATGTATTTTTAGATAGGATTGTGCTATAGTTGCCTTCCTTGACATGATATGATTGACTAGGGTGATAGTTCCCTTGTCCTTATAATGTAAGCTAGTATTGAGACCAAGGTAGGGTAAATATGACTATGATGACTTCAAGGTTATGCTTAGTGTGAAGGGTAGTATGGGATGCCTTTCATACATTGCATAAGTGTGCTTTCAGGTTACTTAAGAGTATGGTTCCCATATAGTAGAGAAGCTTAAAGACTTTGACCATGTATATAGACTATGTTTAAGATGACCAAAAAGGGATACTTGGCTTGGGTGGTATTATGAGATGTTATTCATGCTTTGCACTTGTATGCTTTTAAGGTTACTTGAGAATGGTTCTAGTATGGTAGAGATGACTAAGAGCCAATTATGCTTATGACATTATTATGTTGAAGACTTGGCTTATTATGATTATGACTTATCTCCTATGCTCATTAACTATGTCTTATGTTGAGTTGTGTTTGTATGAAGCTTATGTTGGAAACCATGCTATGACTATGATGATTATGTTATGACTATGTCATTATCTCTTATGCTTATGTCTTCTGTTGACTAACCATTTTGAGAAGCTCTTATGATGTTGTGCTAGCTTTCAGACTTTGTACATTTTGTACGAACGCATATTGCCTACATTCTAATCAGATGTAGGGTTGAGGAGATTGAGTTACTTTGAAGGCTAGGTTTCCAAGGATCTAGAAGAGTTGAAGAATTGGTGAGTCCTCATAGCTTCGAGGACGAACCCATATTTTCTTTATGTTATTTCTTTATGTTTTAGACATTGTATGGGATGCGTCCCAAGAAGTTTTATTCAAGAGTTATGTTAGATGGTTTGAGACAAAGATTTAGTAAAGACTTCCGTTTGCTTATGAAAATGTTTTCGATAGTATGGTCTTAAAGAAGTATAAATTTTCCATACTTTTCTATTAGCTATGTTATGATGCTAAGGTTTTGTATTAGACCCCTTCAGGGTCGAGTATGCCATGGTACGTCTAGGGGGTACCCCTGGGTCGTGACATCCTGGTATTCCTCTACTTCATCACTGCATTAAAGTATTTATTGTCGGATCTTGATTCTGTCTTAGGGCACTTTCTTCAATATTACTCCATCTTTCAATGTCCTGAAAATATTAATTTTCTTTATGTAGTAGATAATCTGAGCATTGTGAAATTATCTGGGACCAGGGCAATACCCATTCTGGCTTGGGACCTGGGCAATACACATTCTGGCTTTGGTGATCTATTCTATAATATTCAAGAATTCTTCCTTATTCAGTCTCTTAAGCACATGCTTTAGAGTTTTGAGTTTTTCCCACACTTTTGCCATCTTCCCTTTTGGACTCTGTTTATTCTAGACTGATGGTACAATATTATCAAATGTTTATTCTAGACTCCATATAACCTTTTCAACTTTGAGTAGGATGGGAGAATGATCAGAGGTATTAGGAAGATCATACGTAGTAATTACATGTCCCTATTGGATTATCAAATCTCAGTTCCTAAATACTCTATAAATTCTGCTACAGATTTTACTAGTTCCCAGCTGTTTATTGCTCCATGTATAATAATCTCGCCTCCAAGGTAGTTCATGCATCTATATATCTTGGATGCACTCAGTGAAATCTCTGATCTCTACAGATGTGACAGGAGCCCCATATATTCTATCATTCTAGTGAAGTATACCATTATAATCACCTAGTTTTATCCATGGTTGTGAGACATCTTGGATAATCTCTATTAACTTATCCCAAAAGGATTTTCTCTTTTCTATAGTTTTGAATCCGTACACGACATTAAAAGAGACACTAAACATCACTAGTAGTGGTAGTAATGTGACAAAGTATAATTTGTGAAGTAGAATATATGTGAGTAATCGTGTAACAATTAGGATCCCAAACTATCCAAATCCTACCATTAACTACATCCCAATAGTAACGTAGGGTGTTCTAGTTAGGAATGATATGATTACCTTCATTCATTGAATCATGTTCTTTAACTCTCATTTCCATCAATCGTCCAAGATTAATATGATTATTCTTAAAATAATGCTTCAACTCCTTCTGATTGTGCCATTTACGAATACCTTACACATTCCAGATCATCCTATTCAGTGAGGGGATTTAGTAAGGTCTCCTTTATTAGAAGAGTGTTTGTTGTTGCCACAGGTATCTCTCTGATCACTACTATTCCCCTTTCTCTGTGGTATAGTTCTTAATGTTGGGAACTTATTAGGGTAATACACTACACCAGGTTTTAGAGCTTCCTGAATTTGCTTTCGGGGAGGAGTGTTAGTACCGGTCTGATCTATCAATGTTCCTTGAGGAGAATGAGATCTAGGGCCTTCAATATTTATTCTGCCACATGAAGTTTAAGGGTGTGGAGCATGTTCTAGTAACCTCATGTTGATCTTTTGTAATGATCTCAGAGGAAATGACACATTTAGTCTTTCATGTTTGCTTAATCTTCCTCGACGTAGGTCTCTTTCATTCTTTTGCTACTAGAGCTTTTATGTCATGTGGATGGCTCCAACAACAGTATACAGTACAGAAGTTAGGGCGTCATTCATACACTAGTTGCTCCGCAAAATTGATTATTGTTGGGATCCAAAACTATTATCTCTCCGACAAGGTTTTAGTGATATTCACTTCTATCAACATCCTTGCGAATAAGATTCTAGTTTGTTTTGTTGTGCACTCATTAGCCAAAACAGGAATCCTCACCATACTTCCTATTATACTTAATGATTCTCTCCCCCAACACGATATTGATGAATTTGGAAATTTAATCCATAAAGGAATCAATGTAGGAAACTCTTCGCTGAAATCAGAATCTTGAGTCCAACGTTTCATAATAACATGTTTATTATTCATTGTGTATGGATAAAAAAAGAGTGCTTTCATAATAACATCCTTATTATTCATTGTGTAAGGACCAAAAAAGTGTACCTCATTCAAACCTTCAGTGGATTGGAATCTGATTACCTAGTATCCTTTTTAATGGTAGCACAACTCTGGTTCCACATCACATCCCCAGAATTGCCCAATGTATCTCTTAATAGAATTATACCCTGGTGTTTCTCTTAGAAAATAGGCAACTAGTGCTGGTTTCTAGTTGGTTACTTCCCTATCAACCACCTCTTGGATTAGTTGTACCACTAGTTGTCCTTTCAGAATTTCTAGAGGGATATACTTGAGAGACAAACCACTGGTTGTTGCTCTATTATTAGTAAATTAGGAGGTCCAAGTAGCATCTTTTTGTGGACCGTTAACCCCAACACCTACAATGTTGTTAGCATGTGGAGATTAAGATCCTTTTGTTGGAGATATGGGTACCACTGTTCCATTAATTCCTTTGGTCTTCAAGCATGGGTTGCAATCACTATGCATCGATTGAGCTAGCGGGATGGAGCTTAGTCCTAAGATGTAGATTCATTTTAAGTGAGCAAACCTTTCAACCTAGAATCACTCTATTTGAGAGAATCCTTCATGTCATATCATAGTCATGGCTAAAGCCATATCTAGAATTCTACATTAGACATTGGTATCACCATGGATCAACTGAGTCTATCACTTTGTGCATATAAGCCTTCATAATGTGAACTAAGTAGGTATAGGCCTTCTACCACTATTATATACTTTAATCTTCTAATCTCACATATAGACTTTACTCCCAAAGCCTTAACATTCATAGTTCAATCATATTAGATTTACCTTCAAACCCTAGTGATCAACATTCATTACTACAAGCCTTACATTCAAGCTTTACTTCTTGTAACCTTCA
>NW_006238997.1:996204-996362 GCF_000226075.1 Solanum tuberosum | reverse complement strand
ACTAGGGCGCACCTTTTCGGGCTGAACCTCATGTCGACCCACTCCATAGGCCATCGTCTAGTGGTCTTGGTTTCACGACCTCTCTCTCGATCAAGCCGAAAACACATCGGTGGTTTTGTATTTGCAACTATAAACCCATTAAATTAAACCACAACCAG
>NW_006238997.1:967658-995965 GCF_000226075.1 Solanum tuberosum | reverse complement strand
TTGATTTAAGCAAAGGAAGAAGAATGGAGAAGACCCACTTCCAACTTGGGGAAGATGAACTCCTTCTTTCTTCAAGTCTTCCAAAACCCTCTCCCAACTTGAGAGAAAATACAAGAAAGATAATATTCTAAATTAAAAAATACAATAATGTCCAGATCTCTCTAAATAATAACTAAGGCTAGTATTTATAGTTTTCAGATTTAGTGCTGCGGCGGACTGATCGGTGAGGTTAGTGGGAATCGCCGATCGACTCGGCGATTCGCCCATTATCTGGTTCATCGCCTTTTGTGCCTGCCTACAACATCTCTGCGTCCTGGACCATTGGGAGATATTGTACTGCTTCGTGGAACTGTTCGGTGACTCATCGACGTCTCCTTTTTATCGCTGATTTGATCCTCTTCTTTCTGGGCTCCGCATACTGGAACAAAGGGCGAAGTACGTCCCTTCGGCGATTCGCCAAGTGTGTATGCCGAAGCTCAGGCTTCAGTTTCTTCGTTCTTTTCACCCTTTTTGTTCCTTTTTGCGCCTAAGTGTCCATGCTTCCACTCAAACTTTAAATACCTGAAACTTAAGAGTTTTTATCCGATATTGGGATAAAAGAAGCATTTGAGGACACTAATTCTATTAAAATATGGCCCTAAATGAGTCCAATTTGTGGACTCATCAACACCCCCAACTTAAACTTTTAGCTTGTCCTCAAGTAAAACTCAATTTCAGCAGTTCAAATAGGATGTCTCAAATAGTGCTACACAAGACTCAATCATAAACATACACAACAAGACTCAAATTACTCATGCAAAGATCAATTGTGTACTCAAAGATTCAAGTTGTCACACACCACTACCAAAGATTTCTCATGCTAACGATACTTGCTACTAAAGCAAGGTCAAGCTCAACAACAGTATCTGAATGCCCTCACACAAAGAATGATTTCATATTCACGCACATGGGTAAATCCATTTAAGATCAGGAATCAGATGCAACGCTCACACTCAAAAAGAGGAACATAATGCATGTTTTCACCCATAGGTTTGCCCTTATTTTCCAATCAACCTTCGGTTTGGCTTGCTCAAGACCAAAAAGGTGTTTCTAAGGCTTGTAATGGGGCTGAGTGCAAAGGTATGGTCATTTAGGCTCAATGATTTTTTCCTCGTGAGATTTGGTATTCTCAAGGCATTCCCTTCTTTTCCTTTATCAATTCTTTTACTAGTGCTTCTAAGTCATCTTTTTATTCACCTACATGGATTGCTTGGAAACCCGATTTCCTTTGTACTTTATTCCACACATTTTTTTTTTGATTTTTTTTTTGAGGGGGTTCCATTTTTATGCAATACCATGGGTTAAAGGGGGACTTTTCTTGCAGTTCTTCACTTCTCCTTTTCCTTTTCACCACACCCCCAACTTAGGCTTTTGGCCTAAGTTGGCTATTCGCTAAACCACAAATCAAAAGGATTATAGGTAGTGGGTCAAGTAAGGTCTAAGGTTCATCAATGTTCTTCCAAAGAAAGGTAAGGCTAAAAGGGTGTTCAAAAAGAGTTTCACACGCTCATGGGTAGGCCACAAAAGAGGTATATGTCAAATTTGGCTCACACTCTTTAAAGTTGCCTAAGATCATCTCAAGATGACACCTTTCTAAATCAATCAGACCAACGGGGTAAATTCTGGGTTTATTCATGCATGGTTCAAAGTAAGCTCATCACACATGGCATCAACACTTAAGTCAAACACGACTACACACTTTCGCTAGTGTGCAAGGGTCATTACAAGAGAATCACTTTGAAAAATGGCTAATCACAACGAGATGTAAAGAGTTCACATATTGTCTATGCAACTTCATTTCTTCCCGTCGTAGCCGCACATTCATATTTGTTCGATTGAGAGCACTATTCAAGTCATCGGTATTGATCGAAACCGAGACTTGAATTTGTACAAGAACAACAACTTTCAACACAAGAGGTGGCTTTTCGAACATTTTTTGGAAGGGTCAATTTTTTTTTCCAATTAAACCCAAAAGAGAGCCATAAGCTCAAAAAATCGCAAATCAGTTTTTAAAAACACAATTAAAAAACAGACAACCCAAATGTACACCAAAACACTAGTATCCGAAACAAGCAAAACAAGGTGGGCCTCACCCCACCAAAAATAAAAACATTTGTCCTCAAATGCAAATAATTAAAAAAAATCATTGCAAATGATTACAAAATTGCTAAAAATAAATTTGGGGTTCGAAAAACCATCCTTAGATGCCGATTAAAATACTTTTGAAATGCTAGGCGGCAATGTAATCCACTCCAAGCACTAATTATCGACTACAATACTAAAGGCCAACAATAATCTAGAAAATATTACCTTGATGTGAAGTTGAGAGGTTTAAAAGGAGGGAGAGTGGGAAAATTTAAAAATTCTGAGATTTTTGGCACTTTATAACCGATCAGTTCTCGTTCATTCGACGATGTTAGTCAACTCGTCGACCCACTCATCGGTCCGCTGAGTGGTCATTTATTTCTCCCTTTCTTCAAAATCTTCAATTTTCTGGGGTGATATCGGCGGTCTACATCGAGATCACCAAGTAGGTTGGCTATGCGTCGAGCTGCTTTTCGAGTTCACCGAGTTTTACAGGCTCTGTACAACTCTTGTATAGAGCCAAATGGGGGATCCTGTTGGGCTCGCCGACCTATTTAGCGACTCGTGGAATGGACTTTCTTCTCGCTGACCTGAGATTTTCCACACGACTGCTAGACTGATGGCCTAAGGAATGGGTCGACATGAGGTTCATCCCGAGAGGGTGAGCCCTAGTCCCATATCCTAACACTCAGCTCGAGAGAGTGAGTGGGTTAAGGAGTAGGCTGGCGTTTATACGGCAAATGGGTGTCCGAGATAAACCCATTTGAAACGGGGTAAGTTGCCCGAGATGGAACTTATTTCCATCTAAAGCTTAGCCTAGTCACTATTATATTGCAACTTTCCTATCGAAATCATGTACCCAATGATTTATATCAATACATATTGCGGTCACACCCCAAGAACCTCTCTTCAAACTTGATTTTCTCTTTATTTTGTTGTTTTAGCTGCTTGTGACAAAACCCCATTTGATATTTGACACTTTGATGTCACGCACTTGAATTTACTTTATTTTTATTCAATAATTTCTCAAACTACAGCTAACTAGCACAAAATTCTAGCCTAACTACTATTTTCACTACCACTCCCTTGGGACACGACCCCAACCCTTGGTTGGGTTACTATATTATCGACGATAGTAGACACTCATACTGTAGGTTAGTGTCGTTGGTCACGATAAGCATCAAAATGGCACCGCTGCCGGGTAGTGGTGTTACGTGAAGATCTAGTTCTCATAGAGTTTTTTTTCTTTTTTGTGTAGTTTTTACTAATTTTACTTTTAATTTTGTTTTCTTTGTTTATTGTTTGTGTATGCAGGTCTTCTACCAAGAGCTAAAAGAAGGGCTGCCTCAAGAAAATGAGGTAAACCTTACTAATGGAACTTGAGTGAGGAGTTCAGTCGTGCCACGATGTTAAATAAAGCGCTTCTTGGGAGGCAACCCAAGGTCATAAATTTAGGATTTTACTTTTATAAATAATAGTGTGTTGATGTTGCAGATAAACCGAGAATACGTATATGATCTAACTAGATATAGAAATAGAAATTATCGAAAAAGACATGAAACAAGTCAAAAGGGGTAGGTATGGAAATACCTCACCCCACCCACAAAAGAAAATTAGTTGTCCTCAAATGCAACTACACAAAAAAAATCAATAAAAACAATAGAGAGGGAGAGAAAAAAATGATCTTGTCTACTCAGTCACTCCGTATGACACGGCATTAATGCCCGGGGTAACTCTCTGAGGATGGGCGTAAATTCCCGGTGTAGCATCAGTTGTGGCTCCACTGGGCCTGGCATAGGGGTGTCTCTCAATGAGGCCTGTCGTCATGTCTCGAGCATGGCACCCTCTAAGTCGGCCAGATCCTCATAAATAGCTGCATCTCGCTCCCCAAGATGCTCCTCATCGGTCTCAGCCTCATACCTAGCAGCAATAACATCCTCCATAATATTATCTTTGGTGGTAGCCAGAGGTACCTTAGCAAAAGCTGGAATCTCAGCACTCAGATCATCGTGGATATCCACTGTCCCAAATAGAGAAGTGAAGACTGTGGACTTAAGCTTGTCAACTTCCTTCCTCAGCTCAGAAACATTAGCTTACAAAGCCATAACCTCAATAGAAACACCGTGCCCTCTCTCAAAAACGTCAACTCTTGTTGAGAGGGCATCAATGGAAGCCTTGAGAGGAGTCAACACATCAGTAATAACTCTTTCAATCATCCAGGGCACCTCGGCCTCTATCCGGGAAGCCCGCACATCTGCAGAATGGGCTAGGTGCCCCATCTTGAGAAGCATAGCCTGAGTAATCGGAGTCCTGATCGCAGTGGTACCAGCAGCAGCTCTAGGGGGCAGGGAAGCAGCAAAAAAACTCGGGGCCTGGGAAGGAGTGGAAGTAGATGTACCTGAAGGCCCAAGGGCCGGAGTAGGCAAGGCTTCCTCTGCAGGTAAAGAATCAATATCAACCTCTAGGGATGTATCCACTAGAGCTGCTCTCATGCTATATGCCTCGTCCCGTGTGTACTCGACCTCTATGCACTAGATGTCGGTGGAGGATGTGGGTGTAATCTCAACATCTCTCTTCTCGTCACGAGGAACTCTAGCCCGATAGTATAATTGTGTAATGAGTACTGGAAATGGAAGGGCCGTCTGGCTTTGTTTGGCCCTCATGGCCATCTCCTGCTCTATAATCAACCCCATGTTCAGACTCTTCCTGGCTATGAGAGATCCGAGACAGGCCGCCTTTGGGTGGTGGAGAATGAATTCGTTCTGCGATGGCACAACATCTGATGAAATCAAACTAGTACCAGCCTTCTATGTTCAAATCCTTTTTCTCGATAGGTGCTCCGGCCTCAATCCACCTCAAGGTGGTCTCAGAAATGAGAGGAGTTAGCCAGCCCTTCAGGTCATCCAGAGTCTGTGAAGTAATCATCCTCTGGTACTCGTGCTCAAAACCTACAGCCTAATCAAACACAACATTGATATCATCGCTGCCGCATCTCACCATCCTCCCTCAGACTATCATAGACTCTACCGGTTTAAAGGCAGTGGCCTGCTTCTTTTCCTTTGCTACCAGGTCACTATAAGTCGTATAAAACTCCCGGACCCATGTAGGAATGTAAGGTCCACGGGGCCTGGTGAAGATCTCAAACCTGTGGAACTGGAGAGTGTCCCACAAATTTGGGTACCTGTCCACTACACCATCCGTGGAAAACCTCTTTTCTTTTAGAATGGTCCTCACACCCTCGACCTTTAATTTGTTGAATAATCGGAGAGGATGACCCTGTACTGGTGGTGCTGGAACAACCGTTTGTGCCAGAGCTTGCACTAAATATGCAGTAGGAGGGGTCGGCTCCTGAATCCTAGACGGGTCTTGGAGAGCTTTTGTACGATTCTCTGCTCGTCGGATCTGTAGTAATTGATCATCTTCAGGCTCAGATAATAAACCTTGATAATCAAAGGACTCCCCATCACTGCTAGAGTTGTGCTCTGGTCTTTCAAATACGAGCGCCTTGCCCTTGCCTTTTCCTCCCATAGGAGGTGCTTTCTTGCTCTTTATGGTGGAAGCAGTTGCTTCCTCGTTAATCACAATACCCCGTGCCCTTTATAAGGGTGGCATACCGCTCTCACCCAAATTTATTATAGCCATATCTGCAAAACATATCGAAAAGTGTTAAAAATTGTTCAAGAAAATTGCAGAAATCAAGTCGTAGAAAGAATCGCCGAACCAGTCGCTGAGTCGCTTAGGCGAGTCAGATCAGGCTTCCCGAAAGGACTAACTCAGAAAATTTCAAGAATGAAGGAATGTCAGCGAAGTTCAGGACCCTTCGGCGAATCCCTGACACCAATCGGCGAGCTTAAACTAGCCCGCCGAATATTACAGTGTATTTTAAGGATTAGGGCACAGAAAAGGCGATCTAAGAAACCTTTCGGTAAGTCACCGAGTGAACTCAGTGAGCTCAGGCTTCCCGCCGAAATTTACAGAACCAACAGAGCCAAAAGATGAAATTAAGGGCGATTAAAGAAGGACTTTGGTGAACCGCTAAACCATTCGACGAGCTTAACGCAGCTCGCTAAACGCCCCAACATGCCAATTTTTAATCCCATTTCCCAAAATCAAGTCCGTAGCCTCCGAATTCAAAATCAAGAAAACACACCATGCAATTAGTACAAGACCCATATGAACCATGCCCTCGGGGTACTCAGACTTCCCTCGATTTGGCAAAATTGGCCATTTGACGACTTTTGCTCTTAAGAATAATGTCAAACGCTCCATCATTGGGTAAATTACATCACGCGGCACAATTCAGGGTTACTCAAACTTCACCTAACTGCACCAAATACAACATAACCGCAACCCAATAATTTAGCACCATTTTTAACGTATAAAACATGCGAAATCGTCGATTTAAGCATATAGTCACAAGTTCAAACACATTACGGGTAATCCGACGCATAAAACACAATTAAACAATTACCCAAAACAATTCATCATATATTTACCTATTGCATTTGAGTTTAACCACTAAACGGAAGTACGGGGTTCGAAAAACCAACATGTCTGCCAAATTAAAAATTTGAAAACCTAGGCGACAAAGTATTCCAATTTCGAGTATGAGATCACACACAAAATGAGAATAAAATAGAAAAATAAGAAAGATTTAAAGTTCGGGTAAGAGTTCACGGGGTTAGAAATGAGAAAATATGAAAGATTTTGAAATTTTAATCGTTTGGCCTTTAAAATCTTTCAGTTTGCATCACCTTCTGCAAGTAAGTCGTCCACGCCGAACCACTCAAAGATGCATCGAGTGGAACTTTACCTCGCCGAGCACTACAGGACCTCCAAGGAATTTGGTGGTTCAAACGGCGGACAAAATCGGGCTCGTCGACCTGTTCAGCAAGTCACCGATTAGGCAATTAGCCCGCCAAGTTTTACAGACTTCCACTTCAGCCTTCGTGGGTCCAATGGCTTTCCAAGTCGGGCTCGCTGACCTCTTCGACTAGTCGCCGACTGGACTATTGGTTCACCTAACTGCCTATTTGCAAACACACTTCACTTTTCAACCTGCACAATAACCACCCGTTATTCAAAATCGAAACTTAAAGCATTAAAAACTTGGGTTGCCTCACAAGAATCGCTTTAGTTAACGTCGTGGCATGACAAAAGTACCCATTCAAGCTTCATTTTTAGGGTTTTCTATTGTGTCAGTAGGCAACCCCCCTTGTTGTCTTGGATTCAAATGTGAAGAAATTTGATCCATTTGGGTCTCCAACTGCTTAATAGAGACTGAGTGAGAGGTCACCATCTGATTGAGAGTCGAGAGATCCTCTTTCATCTCTTTCAAAACTTTGTTGTATTCTTCAACTTTTTTAAGAAACTGTGAGAGCATATCTTCTGTCTGGTTACCTTTAGACTCCTTGGGCTTTTGACGTTGATGGGTAGGAACATACCTATCCTTCTCCCCTTCTCTGTCCTTCCAAGTGGCGTTACTATCACGCCAATCTCTATCACGGCCTCTCCAGCCCTCATCTCTATTCCATCCTTGATTTCCACCCGGTCTTGGGTAGTTTGCACGATAACCTCCTCTTTGAATTGCTAGGAAGTTCACTTTCACATTGTAAAGCGCTTCTAACCTTGCTTCATCGGGGTTTACTCCACCAACACCCACAACATTAACACTTTTTGCACAAGCACCCATGACATTTTTAACCAAGATATCCAGTTGGGTCATCATTTTGGCCATGTTTTGGTCTCTCTCTCTTGATGTTTTTCGATATGCTCTTTTGTCATTTTGAAAGTGAGAGGAGAGACTTGGTCTTCATGAGTGCACCATACCCTGTTAATCTTGGTCATGCAATCAATGAGTTGGGATGCCACTACATATGGTTGTTGTATTATATCACCAGGTCCGAGTTGATCAGCTACTCCTTTGTTTACCGAATCGAGGCTCCTTTAGAAATGTTGCAGCAGCACATTATCGGGTAGTCCATGAGTTGGACATTGAAGAACCAACTTCTTAAACCTCAACCATCTCTCATGGATTTGCTCACCTTCCTAGCTAATGAAACCTTGGATATTATCCCTTAGGTCATCATCTTCGATGAGGGAAAGAATCACACTTGAAATGTTGTGGTTAGCTCTTCCCAAGAGGTGATAAAGTCCCTCGATAACTCAGCCAACCATTTAGTAGCTTCTCCTATCAAAGGGAACGGAAACAACCTGAGACAGACCGAATCCTGTGATTTGTTCTTAAATGAGAACGGTCCACAGACATCTACAAAATTCCTGATATTCTCATGGAGATCCTCATGAGCCAGCCCCCCAAATAATCATTTTCAATTGTAGGAGCTGAAGCATTGTGCTTGTGATGTGAAAAACAACATTTCCTTCAGCCGGAGGTAAATGAATAGCACTAACACCACCCACTTGGAGTGGGTCATTGACATTATTAAGGTTCCCAATGTCGTCTTGGTGGCCCACTTGGCTACCATTACTTCCGTTAACACTCATCCCTTCTTCTGTTTAACATAAGTAACACAAAACCAAAAATTAAAATAAGTAGATTCAACTATAATTACAAATATCACAATTCAACTTCAATAAGAGGCTTGAAGAGCCCTTCTCCATTGCAGTGCAAAATCACCGGAACCCTAGGATACTTTGTCGCCGGCAACCATGGGTATCTCTCGTGATTTGATGCACAAGAGACATGCCACTGGAGGCAAGAAGAAGGCATGGAGGAAGAAGCGAAAGTATGAGATGGGAAGACAGTTTGCAAATACAAAGCTGGTGCCTAATGCTAAGACTGTTAGGAGGATCAGGGTCCGAGGAGGCAATGTGAACGTGGCGTGCTTTGAGGTTGGACACTGGAAATTACTCTTGGGGTAGTGAAGTTGTTACTAGGAAGACCCGTTTATTGGATGTGGTCTACAACGCCTCAAACAATGAGTTGGTTAGAACACAAACTCTAGTGAAGAGTGCTATTGTGCAAGTTGATGCAGCTCCATTTAAGCAGTGGTATCTCCAGCATTACGGTGTTGAAATTGGTTGCAAGAAGAAGAGTGTTGCCAAGAAGGAAGGAGAGGAGGCTGCTGAGGCTGCTGCAGAGGAGAAGAAAAGTAACCATGTCCAAAGAAAGCTGGAAAAGCGTCAACAGGATCGCAAGATCAACCCACATGTTGAAGAGCAATTTGCTAGTGGTCGTCTATTGGCGGCAATCTCATCACGACCTGGCCAATGTGGCCGTGCTGATGGTTACATCTTGGAGGGTAAGGAACTGGAGTTTTATATGAAGAAGCTACAGAAAAAGAAAGGGAAGGGTGCAAGTGGTGCTACTGCTTAAGAGTTATAACTCAGCATCAGAAGTTTTATATGAGATTGCCTCTGTTATTACTCTCCATAGAATGGGAATTAAGAACATCCTTTAGCTATTATTAGAGTTTAAGATCATACTTTTTATTTTTGTAATGTGATGTCACATGATTTTGACAGGTTCATCTTACGTCACTAATGTTTTCTTCAGATACATTAAGATAAGTCTTGTGTCAGCTTTCAGATTTTACATTGTTGAGAACTTTGCATACTATGAGTTCAATTATTTTTTTGGTTTTCCGAAAAAAAAAAAAAAAAAAACTTCAATAAGAGAATTGCAAACAACACCACTCCCCGGCAGTGGCTCCATTTTGATAATTTGAGATTTTGTAAAGTTTATCAAATACACTTCATCCAATTCAAAGTGTAGACTGTCATTAAGCAATAGATAACCCAACAATTGAGTTGGAGTCAAATTCCACACGGAGCGGTACATGTTCAATTTCAATTAAGAAGTACGAATGTGATCTAACTAGATATGTGAATAGAAATTATCGAAAAATACATGAAAGAAGTCAAAAAGGTTAACACGAATGTCAGAATGGGGGGTTTTGGTATGCAATTATCAACTACAACGCAGTCACAAACAATTTGAAATAAGAATAAGGAGAGGAATTCTCGGGATGTGATAGATTATAGGGAAATTTTGATGTATGGGTGATTGAAACTACTAGTAAATAGCTAAGTGGATAGGATACACTATAAGGGAGATAGATTTTTCTTGAACAACTATCCCGAATCAGGTGATTTCTTTCGAACATCAACAAGCATAGCAATAAAGAGCAGCCCACACCTTAATTCATCCACTTTCTCGAACTAGATGGGTAGGATTGGGTTAAGGATTCACTCTCTCGAGCTGAACCCATTAACCCAATACCTACAAATCATTAATCAATAATCTTAATTCTAAAACCTCTCTCTCGAGCAAGTCAAGGATACCAAATTAGAACTGCATTTATAACTACAATTCATAAATTAAACCACAATTAATTATTAAACCCACTTAACTATAGCATTTAAACTAGTAATTAACAATACCTATAAACAAATTCAATCCATAATCACATGATCACACCCCAAGAATTGGGGTTTTTGTCAAATATCATAAAAGAGTAAAACCGGTTACCAAATCGATTAGCCATCAACTGGGTAAGAGTAATTTATTCTTTACAATGTTCCAATTTGCAGAAAAGTCAAAACCCACTTACAAAATCTCCAAATTGAATCTCCGAAATTCTTTAAGTTTACTGAGAAACTGTGAAAAACTCAAGAGAAAAGTGTTCTAGACTAATTCAGCTCTCTATATTAAATGTTCAAAATCTAATTTATAGTCGCAAAAAATAAGCCACGAAGGGCCATTAAGCGAGAAAAGTTGGTTTCACTGAACCACTTGGTGATCCACCCATTGCTCTTTTCTATCGCCTTTTTTGCCTTGGCCTTATGTATCCCCGTGTCCTGTAACTTTGGGTGATCTCTCTTTGCATCGCGGAACTGCTCGATGATTCGCCGACTGCCCATTTTCTTTCGCCGACTTGGTTTCTTCTTTCAGGGCAGGCACACTGGAACTTTAGGCGGTCAAAATTGCCACTCGACGATTCGCTAAGTGCCATTGGCGATCATCAGGCTCGCCTTTCTTTAGTTCTTCAGTTTGTTTTGTTCCTTTTTGCCTGTTATAGTCCTTTCTTTTCTCCTCAATTCATACACCTGAAAATCAAGGCTTTAACATCAGTTTCTGGCACAAATTAAGCATTTGAGGACACTAAATCTATATAAACAAAGCGCCAAATGAGTCCAAATCTCGGACTCATCAACACTCCCAACTTAAACTTTTGCTTGTCCTCAAGTAAAACTCAAGATCAACAGTTCAAAAAGGATGTCTCAAATAGTGTTGCATAAGACCTAACATAAATACACACAACAAGGTTCAACTTACTCATGCAATGATCAATTGTGCACTCAAAGATTCAAATTGTGACTCACCATTATCAAAGATGCTCAAGTTCACAATACTTGCTTCAAATGCTAGTTCAAGCTCAACAAAAGTGATCAAATGCTCTTACAACAAAGATTATTCCCTATAAACACAAAGTTCTTCAACAATTTATAGTTCCAGAATCACATACGACTCTCACACTCACAAAGATGAACATATGCATTACTTCACCCATAGACGTGCCCTAATTTTCCAATCAACATTCGTTTCAGCTCACTCAAGATCACAAAGGTCTTTTCAAGGCTTGTAACGGGGCTGAATGTAAAGGTATGGTCATTTAGTCTTAGTGGTTTCTACCTTCATGAAGTGTGGTCTGAACATCACTTTCTTCCTTTTCTTTAACATTCTGCTCATGCTCATAATCCACCCCATTATTCAACTTCAAATGAACTACCGGATACCCCATTTCTTTTGCAACTTCCACTACCTTATTTCACAATTTATTTATTTTATTTATTTATTTTATTTTATTTCTTTTTGTTTTTCTTTTGCTTTCTTCTTTTCTCTTCTTTTTTACATTGAGGGGTTCCATATTTTTCAAAACCATTCCTAAAGGGGGGATTTCTCACACTTCTTGATTTTTCTTCTCTTTTTACCACACCCCCAACTTAGGCTTTTGGACTAAGTTGGCTATTCAAACAAACCACACTTCATGAAAGTTATGGGTGAATGGATAAAGAGGGATCACAATTGTTCAAGTTTCCTCCAAGAAAAGGATAAGGCTCAAGAGGGTTCAAGAAAGGTTCACACATCTCACAAGGTTGGCCACATAAGAGATATATTGTCAAATTATTTCACTCTTCAAAATTGTTGCCTAAGATATTTTCAATTGATTGCATCACTTAGTAAATCGGGCCAATGGAGCAAATTCTAGGTGTCATCATACACAATGTTCAAAGTAATCTCATCACACAAGTTATTGACACCAATATCAAACAAGACTCCACACTTTCTAGCTAGTGTGCAATGTTCATCACAACAGACTCATTAGATAATCGGCTAGTCACAACAAGATGCTAAAATTTCACACATTGTCTATGCAACTTCATTGACCTCATCATAGCCGCACATTCGTTTCGTCAATTAAAAGCACTATTCAAGTCATCGGTATTGATCATAGCCGATAGTCAAATTCGCATAAGAACAACCACAATCAGACACAATAGAGGTTGCACAAATTTTAAAAATAGGTTCAAAACCATTTCCATTCAGAACAAGAGGCCACAAGCTCAAGCATCCACAAGATTAAGATCAAAACACAATCAAACACAAATATAGATTGCAAAAACCCAATTTATACAAATAAAATGTAATCACAAAAGGTAGCTATGGAAATACCTCACCCCACCCACAAAAGAAAAGCAGTTGTCCTCAAATGCAACTAAACAAAAATAATCAACAAAAACAACAGAGAGAGGTAAAAATGTCATCCTGCCAGGCTAAGCTTGGGGTATAGATCAACAAAAACCACAATATTCACAAACAAAATAGAATCACAGGAGGTAGGTGTGGAAATACCTCAACCCACCCACAAAACAAAATTAGTTGTCCTCAAATGCAACTACTCAAAAATAATCAATAAAAACAACAGAGAGGCAGAGAAAAAAATGATCTTGTCTACTCAGTCACTCCGTCTGTCGGGGCATCATTGCCCGGGGTAACACTCTGAGGATGGGCATCAGTGCCCGGTGTAGGATCAGTTGTGGCTCCACTAGGACCTGGCATAGTGGTGTCTCTCAAGGAGGCCTGTCGTTATGTCTCGAACATGGCACCCTCTAAGTCAGCCAAATCCTCATAAATAGCCGCATCTCGCTCCCCAAGATGCTCTTCATCGGTCTCAGCCTCATACTCCGCAACAACAAAATCCTCCATAATATCATCTTTGATGGTAGCCAGAGGTATCTCAGCACAAGCTAGAATCTCAGCAATCGAATCATCGTGGATCTCCACCGTCCCAAATAAAGTAGTGAAGTCTTTGGACTTATGATAGTCAAGTTCCTTCCTCAGCTCAGAAACATTGGCTTTCAAAGACATAACCTCAGTAGAAACATCGTTCCCTCTCTCACAAACCTCAACTTTCGCTGAGAGGGCACCAGTGGAAGCCTTGAGAAGAGTCAACAAATGATTAATAGCTCTTTCAATCATCCAGGGCACATCGCCATCTAACTGGGAAGCCCGCACATCTGTAGAATGGTCTAGGTCCCCCATCTTGAAGAGCATAGTTTGAGTAATCAGAGTCCTGGAGGTAATGGTACCAGCAGCAACTTTAGGGGGCTGGGAAGCAGCAGAAGAACTTGATGCCTTGGAAGGAATGAAAGTAGATATATATGAAGGCCCGGAGGCTGGAGTAGGCAAGGCTGCCTCTGTAGGTAAAGAATGAATTTCAACCTCCGGGGATGTATCCACCAGAGTTGCTTTCCTTCTATACGCCTCGTCCCGTGTGTACTCGGCCTCTATGCGTTGGATGCCAGTGGAGGATGTGGTTGCAATCTCAATATCCCTCTTCCTGTCACGAGAAACTCCAGCCAGACGACATACCTCTGTAATGAGTACTGGAAATGGAAGGGACGTCTGGCGCTATTTAGCCCTCAAGGCCATCTCCTACTCTATAATCAAACTCAAGTTTAGACTCTTCCTGGCTATGAGGATCTAAGATAGGCCGCCTTTGGGTGGCAGAGAATGGACTCATTCTGTGATGGTATGATATAGCTGTTGATGAACTCAAACCAGTACCGAGCTGTTATGTTCAGATCCTTTTTCTCGATAGGTGCTCCAGCCTAAATCCACCTCGGGGTGGTGTCAAAATTTAGGGGAGCTAGCCAGCCCTTCAGGTCATCCAGAGTCTATGAAGTAATCATCCGCTAGTACTTGTACTCAAAACCTACAACCCTATCAAAAACAACATTGATATCATCACTATCGTATCTCACGATCCTCTCTCGGACCATCACAGACTCTACCGGTCTGAAGGCACTAGCCTAGTTCTTTCCCTTTGGTACCAGGTGACTGTAAGCTGTATAAAACTCCCGGACCCATGAGGGAGTGTATGGGCCACGGAGCCTGGTGAATATCTCGAACATGTGGAACCGTAGAGTGTCACACACATTTGGGTACCTGTCCACTACACCATCCGTGGACAACCTCTTTTCTTCTAGAATGGTCCTCAACCCCTCGACCTTTAACCAATTACGTAACCGGGAAAGAGGACCTTGGATTGGTAGTGCTGGAACCACTGTTTGTGCCAGAGAACGCACTGAATCTGCAACATGAGAGGTCGGCTCCGGAATCCTAGATAAATTTTGGCGAGCTTTTGTACGAATCTTTGCTCGCCGGATCTGTAGTAATTGATCATCCTCAGACTTAGAGAATGAACCCTGAGAATAAAAGGAATCACCATCACTGCCGGAGTTATGCTCCAATCTTTGAACTATGGGCACCATGCCCATGCCCCTTGCCTACCTTCAGAGGTTCTATCTTGCTCTTTGTGGTGGAAGCAACTGCTTCCTTATTAATCACAATACCCAGTGCCCTTTTTCGGGGTAGCATACTACTCTCATCCAAATTAGTTCTAGCTATATCTTCAAAACACATCGAAAAGTGTTAAAAATTGTCCAAGAAAATTGCAGTAATCAAGTTGCAGAAAGACTTGCCGAGTCGCTTAGGTCATTCATGTTTGGGTCATTGACATTATTGAGGTTCCCAATGTCATCTTGGTGGTCCACTTGGCTACCATTACTTTTGTTACCACTCATCTCTTCCTTTGTTTAACACAAGCAACACAAAACCAAAAACTAAAAAACTAGTAAATTCAACTATAACTACAAAGATCAGAATTCAACTTCAATACACTTCATCCAATTCTAAGTGTAGACGATCGTTAAGCAATATATAACCTAACAATTCAGTTGGGGTCGAATCCCACAGGGAGCGGTACGTGTTCAAATTCAATTAAGAAGTATGAATGTGATCTAACTAGATATAGGAATAGAAATTATCGAAAAAGACATGAAACAAGTCAAAATGGGTGAAACGAATGTCAGATGGGGGGTTTTGGTTTGGAATTATCAACTACAACGCAGTCACAAACAATTTGAAATAACCATAAGTAGAGGAATTCTCGGGATGTGATCGATAATAGGCAAATATCCATATATGGGTGATTGAAACTACTAGTAAATAACTAAAAATCAGTGGGTAGGCTAGTTTATAAGGGATATAGCTTTCTCTCGAACAACTATCCCGAATTAGGTTATTTCTTTTGAGCATCAACAAGAATAGCAATGAAGAGCAGCCCACACCTTAATTGAATCACTCTCTCGAGCTAGATGGGTAGGATTGGGTTTAGGATTCACTTTATCGAGTTGAACCCAATTCAACCCAATACCTACAAATCATTAATCAATTATCCTAGTTATAAAACCTCTCTGTCGAGCAAGCCAAGAACATCAAACTAGAACTGCATTTGCAACTTCAATTCATAAATTAAACCACAATTAATGATTAAACCCACTTCACTATAGCATTTAAATTAGTAATTAATAATACCCATAAACTAATTCAACCCATAATCACATGATCACACCCCAAGAATTGGGGTTGTAGCCAAATATCATAAAAGAGTAAAAATGATTACCAAATCGATTAGTCATTAACTGGTTAAGAGTAATTTAGACATTACAATGCTTTAATTTGCAGAAAATTTGAAACCCACTAGCAAAATCTCCAAATTGAATCTCTGAAATCCTTCATGTCTACTGAGAAACTGTGAAAAACTAAAGAGAAAAGTGTTCTAGTTTAAGTCACGAAGGGCCATTACGAAATATAAGTCAGGTTCGCCGAACCGCTCGGCAAACCGCCCATTTCTCTCTTCTATCGCCTTTTTGGCCTTGGCTCTCAGCACCCTCGTGTCCTGTAACTTTGGGCGATCTCTCTTTGCATTGCGGAATTGTTCAGCGATTCGCTGATTGCACCTTTTCTATCGCCGACTTGGTTTCTTCCCTCAGGGGTGACACACTAGAACTTTAGGCGGTCAAAATAGCCACTCGGCGATTTGCCAAGTCCCATTGGCGATAATCAGGCTCGCCTTTCGTCACTTCTTCAATTTATTTTGTTCTTTTTTACCTATTAGTGTCTTTGCTCCTCAATTCATATACCTGAAAATCAAGGCTTTAACATAAGTTTATGGCACAAATTAAACATTTGAGGACACTAAATCTATATAAACAAAGCCCCAAATGAGTACAAATCTCGGACTCATCAAGCAACTAGTGGCGCACGTTAAACTCACGTGAACCACCTTAAGAATTATTCTATTTTTTCTCTTTATTATTGATTAATGCTAATTCAACACAACTTTGGAATTTTTGTTTGATGTTGAAATTCTCAAGTACTGACTAAATTAATTTTGGTTAATTTTGCAAAGGGAGAAGTTGAAGTTGTTGTGGTTGGAGCTGGTCCATCAGGTATAACTGTTTCAGTTTGTTTAAACAAATTGGGCGTAAAACATTTTTTATGCCCAATTTGTTCAAACAAGCTGAAGCAGCTATACTTGATGGGCCAGCTCAAACCACAACCACTTCAACTTCTTCTTTTAAAATATTAACCATTACAATTTCCAGATCCAAAAACCAATTCTTTCTTAAACACACCTAAATTTCAAGAGGGCTTTCATCGGAAGCCTTGAGAATATTTCACTCTGTTGGCAGAACGATGGATCTAAATTTTGAATCTTGCACCGAAGAAGAAGCACTACTAGTGTGTTCCCTCTTCTTTTTGTGTTGATGGGAGGTTTCTGATTCCATTTGTTTTAAAGAAAATCTAAGCTATATGAGAGGACTTAGGGTTTCGATGTTCTACTGAGGTGATGTCTAGATATATATTATAGAATTCTTTTCTAAAACAAATGGTCTTTTTATTTGTGTAATAGGTACAAAATTTAGTACCTTGATTAACACTTGAACAACTTTTATTCTATATTCACCAAAAATGAGCACTTTAAGACACCTCCTAGTAAAGTGCATTAAAGATGTTGCATCAATTGTACGCTCGAAAGAGTCTAAAATTTTAGCTTCCAAAATATCAGTCAAAGAAATCTAGTGTTGGATTAGAAGGTAATTAGTCAAAGACGCTCAAAAGAATCTTAAATTTCACCTCCTAAAATCTTTCCCTTTCTTTAAAACTGACTGGAACGATCCAACTTGTGCTTTGATTAACCTGAACAACCATAAGAGCAGACAACGTATATAAAATAAGGAAATTATTCCAAGAATGGAACAGTCAAATAATAATTATATTATATTATAAGTGGGAACAAATATTGTTAAACGTTGAATTACCAAATTATCCTTTAAAAGTTGAATAGTCATATTTTGTTATTTAATTAAGCACTAATCTTTTAATTTTTGATATAAAACGTAAATTTACCTATCCATTAATAATAATATTTCATTAAACTGAAACAAAAGAAAACAGATACATTCTCACTTATTACATTCATTGAATGTGGTGGAATTGCTTTCATATTCCATAGTTACTATAATATAAATTTGAAGTTTATATATGTATATATATATATATATATACTCAAACTTGAATGTTAAATTACTATACTGCCAATTAAAAATACTCAATTTATTTTATTTATTAGTTTAATTAAGTTTATTATATTGAAAGTAGATACCTTTTCAAATTAAAGGATTGTGACTTTTTTTGATGGGTTGTGATTTTTTCAATAAGTAGTAACTTTTCCGATGGGTTGTAACTTTTTCGAAGGGTTGTGACTTTCCTAAAGGGTTGTGACTTTTCTAATAAGTTGTGCCTTTCTCAAAGGGTTGTGACTTTTCCAATAAGAAGTGACTTTTTCGAAAGGTTGTGACTTTTTAGATAAGGAACAATGAACACCTATTCATACTATTATTTGGTAGCTATAAAAAGAGGGGTTTCCTCACACTTTTAAACTACAATTTCTTTAAGTTCTCTACTCTTCTTCTTCTTAAAAAATCTCAAGTGTTGTTTGCAAAAATTGATTAAGTTCGAAATTTGAGGTACCTCATAAGAAAAAGTTGGTGAAAAATTGTAGCAAATAATTCATCAATTCACACTCGTATTTTTTCTTGCCATGACTTAGTAGTGACAAAAAATTGTGGGAGGGACAATATTATTAAATAGAAATGAAAAAAGGCATATGATTTGGGTAAGATATTTCTTCTTTGTTTTTTTTTCTATTCTTTTCCCTCAAACGAAGGAGTTTCTTCCTAATTTTTATAAAATAATGGGTATCAACGTAGTCCATTGAATTATTAGTTTTAATGTTAGATTCACTATTCAAAAATAGATTTTCACTTTTACTTATAATATGATAACATAGCCATGATAGTAATTATTTTTTGATAGATATGTACGTAAAAATGAACGGAGAAAGTGTTGGTTGCAAGAGATTTAAATCAAATGGAACACTAGTGTGAATATAGCATGAACATATATTTTCGTCTTCCTTCTTCATTGGCTAAGTATCGTTCAATATATTTTTTATTTAAGTCACAAGATACACTCCTTACTAGCTATATAAAAATAGATAAGAAAATAATAATTGATCATAAAATGATCTTAAATCAAATTAATGATTCTATAAATAATAATTTACATTTTATGCATCTATTATTTTTTATTATTGAATAATTTAAATATTTAATATCATGATACAACTACTATAAGATATTAGATACTTTCATTAGACAACAACTATATGATATGTATGCGGCAAAGAAAAGGAGAAGACTACAATTCCACAAAGATAAGGTAGAAACTTAATGAAATGAAATATCTTTCACCATAGGTGATGTTATTCATATATTAAAATTAAATTATTCTACTGAAGTATGTATAACCATCATTCATTATAACAACCAAGTACACTTTTTTTGTAAAATTACCTCTCAATGATAGCCTTACTCAAATATTAATAGAGTAATAATATTTTGTAAAAGATATGTTACATATAAAGATAAATATGAAATACTTATAGTAATACTTATTTGTGTCATGCGCATGCTAATTACAAGTATGAATATTTAGGACAAAATTTGTACTTAAATGGTGTACATCACTTATGTTCATAACCTCAAGAGGAAAGACTATTGGTGACATTTTTTGAATGAATATTTTTTATCTATTGTGTTGGTTAGAATTATATACAAAATTGAGTGAAGTAAGAAATAATATTATTAAAGAAATGTCACTTTATCCCATATTTAAACTTTGAATGTATTTTGAATTGTTTTAATGATATCTGGTAATTTTGATCTCAAATACAAGTAACTCTATGACAATATGTATTAATAATTTAAAAACAGTTGTCCTATGTTCGTTCAATTATATTTTTTTACTAAAAAGCTTTAATTTAGTAATATTAGTTATATTTTACAACATCATATACTATATATACCATACACACGTGCAACACACGTGCCGTAAAACTAGTATATATATATATATACAAGTCCATGTGACAGACATATGTCTATGGTCAAGAAAATCATTTAATCTTTTCTTCCTCTTTTTAGATATTCAATAAATTAAAAATTAACATGATGCGTCTTGAAAAAAAATCAAAAGTCACTCTCTTAGTTCTTTTAGTTACCCATTTTAATTATCTTAATCACATATTTTCCCCCATCTACAATCGTTTTAACCTTCTTGAACTTAATGTAGAAGTTGAAACATATTTGTTTCAATTAATAAGACATTGAAAGGAGGCAATCACATAGTTACAAAATATCAGCAGTTTTTATCATTAAATTTTGAAGAATACTATAAAAACCTGCATTACATTAATCATTCTAACAAATGTTTTTATGATATGTCTTTTCTTCTACATTATCAGTAAGTCCAGGTTTTTTTATTTAATTTCTATTTTTTATTTTATACATAGATAATTGAAAGTTTTATTATTTACTAACAAAACATATCTCATAATTCATTTATTTGCTTTTTATTATCTTGAGTTTGTGATACTTTTATATAAAATTACTTGAGAATAGGAGTCGGATGAGAAGCAAAATACTTATGTTACGATTGTACTTTTCTTTTCACTGTATTTGTTGTTTATTACATTCTGATTTAATTATTATTTAAATAGTTTGTAATACTAGATAAGGGACTCACGTGCAACGCACGTATCCAATACTAGTATTCTACTAAAAGTGTGAAGCAAAAACATTATAAGTTCGATTACTAAAATGCCCTTATAAAGTCATAACATTTATGGATAAAAAATTAAATATAAACATTAATCCAAATAAAGTATATATTTTATTAACCACTATCATTATATGTTTATAAACAAAAAAATATATAGAGAGAGATTAAGTGCACTTATTATGAATGAAATCTAAATGATGCTTGTGTAAAGTCAATGTGTTCAATAGAACTCATTCACAATAGCCATTTTCATTCCTCCTTCCATCATATTTCTATTTTTTATTCATTTCACATCAATTTTAAACTTCTTTATCAATCATTTTTCAAGTCCACAAAGAGAGTAAAATTCCACCTTATACACTTAGGATTCACTTCAAGTCAATAAATACTCACAACACGAATCGAATCAAGAAAACTAAATAGTTGTTCACTTCTCTATCACAATGGCCACATGAATGGCGAAGTAAAATCTTCCATGACTTCTTGGTCCTATCCTTAACCCTTGGTTGTGGGAGAGCTGAACCTTAATTCTAATCCTCAAGATTCTTATACAGCACTGCTGAACCAATACAACAAATCCAAATATTGACTAAAACAATATCAAAACCTATTGAATATAAATAATCATGGGGAACCTATAGTTAAATTCACGATGGGTGAGTGTAGGAGAATAACAAATAATAACAAAGAAAGAAAAGAAAATATAACAAGGCAAAGTTGCGTTGGTTTATTGAAATAATGACTTCAATATAAATACATAGATTCATAACTTAAAAAGCTAAAGAAAAGGAGTAAAATAAGTTAACCTTATACCATAAAATAGCAAATGACTAATCAGATTCTAGCCAACACTACAGCCTTATTTATATGAACTTAATCCATTTTAAAGTTGTATACTGATACAACATAAGGTCGAACTAATCTCTAGAATTTAAGGCACCACTTTCAACACTCCTCCTTGACTAAAGAGCAGCAACCACAAGTCTTCTTCTATGAAACTCAAATCATGTTATAGGTTGGGCCTTAGTTAAAATTTCAGTAGTTTGAAAATCAGTTTTGTAGTGCACTTAGTCTATATCTCCATTCTTTTTCACCTCCCTCAAGAGATAAAGCCTGATATTGAAGTTTTATTTCTTTGCATGTGAAAAGGGATTATTTGCAATTGAAATTGCAGGTTAATTATCAACAAAGATTTCAGTACTCTTCTTTTGCTCCAAGTACAAATCTGCCAACAGCTCCCGAATCCAAAATGGCTTGATTTGCAGCTGATGCAACTGGAATGTACTCTACTTCAGCTCTAGATTGAGCCACAATATCTTTCTTCACTGAATACCAAGAGAACATTCTAGAATAAAAACTAAAACAGAAACCTGAGGTGTTTCTCATATCAACTGAGCTATCTCTTTTGATACTACTATCCACTGCTTATGTTTGTCTTAAAATGTTCTCTGATATCTCTCCATCCACGTGGCATGAAAAAATTCAGTGTACACTAATCTGAGGAGTTGAGCATTATGTGTCTTGCCTTTTGTGTTTAGAATAATCCACTAGGAATGTTGCTCCCATGTTGTTGCTTGATATGTTGATATGTTCATCCAGTTTAGTAATCTATGGAACATGCTTTTAGTGAAGTAAAGGGATACAAAAAGGTGATCTCTCGACTACAAATCTCCTTGACAAAGTTTACACTTCTGGTCAACGTCTATGCACATGATGTTAATCTATTAGTAATTAGGAGTCTATTTTGCAATTCCAACAAAAGCATGAATCTAGCTTTAGGTCTAGCTACATTTGAAAACACCATACCTGTCCAAGGAACTCTATCTCTCCCCCCAATAAGTTGTAAGTAGATAATCTTGATGGTAACATTTTTATGTCAAAGTAATTGAGTTTTTTCAAGTAAACTCTTCGCTACTATAATCTTCTTAACCACCAAGATGCATATTGTGGTAGTGGAGCTGATATGATATAATGGTTCTTGATGTAGAAATTGTGAATCCATCTAATCCAAAGCTTATCAACTTTATGAGCTAGATCCCGACATCTCTTTCTTATTCCTTCCTTGTTCCATATTTATAGGTTAATAAGATTTAGTCCACATGCTGGCTTGGCAAGGCACATCTCATCTCATGCTATTATGGCCCTTTTTGTAATAGTGTTGGTTCCTGATCAGATGTAACTTCTATAGTAGGCCTCAATAAGCGTTATGATCTTAGAGGGAATGACAAACAATTGAGCCAAACTAGTTGTGTTCTACCTGTATAAGAAAGTTTTTTTGTAGTCCAAGAAGAGATTCTTGCTACAATCCTATCAATAAGAGGAGCTAATTGGCCAACAGACATCTTCTTGGTGGATAGTGGTATACCTAGATATTTGACTGGTAATTCATCAAGGGTAAATCCAAATTGCAGTAATAAGCTCTCTTGTATTTGCTCATTGATGCCATCAACATAGAAAGAGCTCTTACCAATGCTTTCTTGGTATAAGGCAGCAATATAAGGTTGATAACCTCTTGCAAACAATAAAAGATCATTTGCAAAACATAGGTGAGTAATACAAAGTTTTGAGCACTTGGGATGATACTTGTACTGTCTATTTGCTTTGAAATTACCTAGACATCTGGTAAAATACTCCATAGCAATATCAAACAAATAGGGAGAGATAGGGTCTCCTTATCTAACTCCCTTAGCATAATCTAAAGGTTTAGTAGGCTCACCATTTACTATGATTGAATAGTGAACAGTTTGCACACACTCTAAAATACACTAAATGAATCTAGTAGGAAAGCTAAGTCCTTCCAGCATCTGTTTCACATAGCTCCACTCTACATAATCATATTCTTTATGTAGATCAATTTTGATCGTGCACCTGGGTGAGATATGCTTTCTAGCATAGTGTGACGTCCCGCCACCAACATAGGCAAATTTCACAGCGAAGAGGGCATAGAGGTTTCTAGAATAGGCTAGAAAACCTTAGATATTTCAAGAGAACTTTAGAGAAGTGTAGAATTCTCTAGATGGGGGCCAAAGTGTAGATAACTTAGGGACCTCCCATGTAAATATTAATTACACTTTAGTCCTTGGAGAGTAGTATAAATAGAGGTGCCACCATTTGCAAAGGCACCAAGCAAGTTGTAGCCATCTTCCAAAGCTTAATACAAAGCCTTCTTCAAAAAGCTCTCTCTTTGTTCTTTCCAAAACTTTCCTTAAACATTCTCTTAGCAAACCAAGTCCTAAAGGCTTCCTTGAGTTTACAAGAAGCTTGAAAGATTAGTGAGTAAACCGTCAAGGGCCGCACGGATCTTTAGCCATCACTCTAAGTCCGTGACAATAGGCTCTCACTAGTTCATTGAACATAATTTGTTGTCAGCTATTTTCCTACTAGGATCATATCCAGATTGTGCTTCACATAATATTGTAGGCATAACTTTCTCAAACATTGTAGCAAGAATCTTGTCAATTATCTTGTAAAGGGTAGAGCAGCACACAATTGGCCGATAATCTTTGATGTTATTTTGTGCAGCATTCTTGGGAATCAGGTTTATGATAATACAATTAATAGGTCTATAGATTTTCCCTGATTGAAAAAATCCATTATTGCATCACAAATATCCTCTTTAATTGTTCTCCATGATTTTTTAAAAATAAAAAGCATTGTATCAATCTACTCAAGGAGCTTTATCATCTCCTATTTCTTTCAGCGCTTCATATGCTTCCTTTTAAGTGACATTTGTTTCATAACTCCACTCCTTGAGCATGAGAAATATTGGTACCCTTTTGCATTGTGTGTATGTTGACACCAAGAAGAATTGGTTTGGCTGTTCCCATAAGTCCTTTATAGAAGTCCATAACCTGCTTTTCTATGTTGTCCGAATCAGTCAGTTTAACCATTGTGATAGATTTAAGCTCATTTGTTTCCTGGTATTCCTCTACTTTATCACTGCATAAAAGTATTTATTGTCGTAATCTCCTAGCTTTATCCAGTGGGATCTTGATTACTGTCTTAGGGCACTTTCTTCAATATTACTCTATCTTTCGATGTCCTGCAAATATTATTTTTCTTTATGTAGTAGATCATCTGAGCATTGTAAAACTATCTGGCTTTGGGCCTAGGCAATACACATTTTGTATATGGACCTAGGCAATATCCATTTAGGCTTTGGTGATCTTTTTCTGTAATATTCAAGAATTCTTCCTTATTTAGTCTCTTAGGCACATGCTTTAGAGCTTTGAGTTTTTCCCACAATTTTGCCATCTTCCCTTCTGGACTCTTTTTATTCAGACTTTTGCTACAATATTATCAATTTTTTAAGAATATAAAAGAAGTTTTGACCCTCTATATATCCCTTTCAACTTTGATTAGGATGGGAAAATTATTAGAGGTATTAGGAAGATCGTACGTAGTAATTACATGTCTACATTGGATCATCAAATCTCAGTTCCTAAATACATTTTAAATTCTTCTATAGATTCTATTTGTTCCTAGCTGTTTATTGCTCCATGTATAATAATCTCGCCTCCAAGGTAGTTCATGCATCTGTATATCTTGGATGTACTCAGTGAAATCTCTGATCTCTACAGATGTGACATGAGCCCCATATATTCTATCATTCTGGTGAAGTATACCATTAGAATCACCTGATTTTATCCATGGTTGTGAGACACCTTGGCTAATCTCTATTAACTTATCCCAAAAGGATTTTCTCTTTTCTATAATGTTGAATCCATACTTGACATTACAAGAGACACTAAAGATCACTAGTAGTGGTAGTAATGTGACAAAGTATAATTTGGGAAATAGAGCATATGTGAGTAATTGTGTAACAATTTGGATCCGAAACTATCCAAATCCTACCATTAACTACATCGTGATAATTACGTAGGGTGTTCCAGTTAGGAATGATGTGATTAGCTTCATTCATTGAGTCGTGTTCTTAAACTCTCATTTCCACCAATCCTCCAAGATTAATATGATTATTCTTAAAATAATGCTTCAGCTCCTTTTGATTGTGCCATTTATTAATACCTCGCACATTCCAGATCATCCTATTCATCGAGGGGATTTAGTAAGGTATTCTTTATCAGGAGGGTGTTTGTTGTTGCCACAGGTATCTCTCTGATCACTACTATTCTCTTTCTCTGTGGTATAATGCCTAATGTTGGGAATTTAATCAGATCATACACTAGATCAGTTTTTAGAGCTTCCTGAATTTGCTTTCGGGGAGGAGTGTTAGTACCAGTCTGATCTATCAAAGTTCCTTGAGCAGCATAAGAGCTAGGACCTCCAATATTGATTCTACCACATGAATTTTGGGGTTGTTTAGAATATGTGCTAGTAACCTCATTTTGTTCTTTTGTGATGATTTCAGAGGGAATGACACCTTTAGTCTTCCATGTTTGCTCATTTTCCTCGACTCAGGTCTCTTTCCTTATTTTGCTACTATAGCTTTTATATCATGTGGATGGCAGGAGTGTCCAACAACAAAGTATACAATACAGAAGCTAGGGCGCCATTCATACACTACTTGCTCCACAAATTATCACGACCCAGACGGTTGTGATTGGCACCCACACTAACACTCCGGTGGGAGAACCACTACTACAACCAAACCAAGCAAATAATCTAAAAACTAAGGCATTTAAATCAAACACAAAGGAAATTAAAAGAGAGTTCCTATAAACTCTAACAAAAGTCTAACAATAATAACTAACATTGCAGAAGAATAACCTAGAACCTGAAAGTCAATGTACCAAAAAATTCTAGCAATGAACCAAGTCTAAACAAGAAGGGATACAACCCCATACTAATGACCTAACAAAAAAAATGTCTAAGTACGGAAATGATGGACATAGACGAAAGATAATTCCATGCCAGTCCGGAAGTATTGGCTCACCCTTGAATTTGAACGACGATCACTGATCTTCTAAGCGAGGTTTGTCAATAGCCGCTTGAAGATGCCCTGTACTCAACAAAAATAAGAGCAGGTGCAGAATCAGTAAACAACCACAGTGTACTGGTAGGATCATGCGGCTATCCCACTAAGTGCAACAAAAACTAGTCAAACAACAGTATAATCACATGCACACATACCAACATATACAACATTATCAATAATTACGAATAACGAACAACTTCACATTTATATCAAATCATAAGTCCTCTCATGAAACCCAAACCCAAACAGTTACCACGCCGGAACGTGGCAACCGATCCCATATTTATACCGAAATGTCACAACCGATCAAATTTTTATGCCGGAACGTGGCAACCGATGCCAACCGATCCCATTCATACACCACAATCACAATCACAAGTATATGCTCACGATCATACATTTAAGTCATGATTTCATGGCATTAATCAATTATCCATCTCATTTTCAACAAGTGTGATCAACATTGCAACATTCATACATATACAAGTATCATAATGAAGCAACAACAACCATACATCACACAATCATAGAATCACAACCATTACCTACCTTGAAAAAAGCATGAAGCCCTAAGAAACTTGATCCTTCCCTTTCCGGATTCGTTCCGCTTGTTCTTGGTCTGCAATCAATCAATATAATATGGGAATCAATCAACAATCACTAACTACCCGAATTACTAACAATTCTATGAATCTTAGATCAAACCCATGATCCCAATTATCCAAATTAGGGTTGCTTCCACCAAAGAATTTATAACCAAACCCTCTCCCATCAATATTCACCCATTCTATTACGTTCTACAGATTGAAAAGTGAATTTGGGGAGTGAAAAACTTACCTTTAGCCTCAAGAATGGTGAAAAATAAGTATTAGTCGCCTGGGGGTCGTTCCTTAGCTCTAAAAGTCAAAAAGTGCATAATGAGGTCAATTAGGGGTTTATTAACAACTTTAATTCACGTCGGGCACATCATAGTGGCCACCACTCCGCCACTGCGGAGTGGTAAAAAACCCCGCCAAAGCGGCCAAAACGAAATAGAGAGCTATTTCAAGAATTCCAAAATTACTATTTCACAACACACATCTAACCCACGACGCTCAGTAAATACCCTTTACGCTAAGATCGATTCCGACAGTTCTACTTGCCCAATTTCAATTCCGTGAAGTCTTACGGATTCCTCAACGAGTTAGCTAACTACTCATATAATCAAAATCATAAATGATTCATCCAATTATTACTAGATTTCCCTACACCTCAATGACTCTGATTTCATCCAAATCTAGATAAGGTTGGGAAAATCCAAATACTACGAAAAAGTTTTTTGGGCCCCAAATTTTTCCCCTTTGGCTTTTCTATAACGACGGGAATAGTTCGTTTCAATAGATACCAATTTATCCATCACTCGTCCCCGAGTGACAAAACATAGGAAAATAGGCTAAGGAAGGAATGAAGTAGTACCTGAATCGACGAACAATTGGGAATACTTCTCTCGCATGTCCCTCTCGATTTCCCAAGTAGCTTCCTCAACTGGACGATGCTTCCATTGAACTTTCACAGATTTAATCTCATTGGTCCTCAACTTACACACATCACGATCAAGAATTGAAATCGGTTCCTCTTCATATTGGAGGTCCTTGTCTAACACAATTGAGTCCCACTTAATGATATAATCCCCGTCACCATGATACCTCTTCA
>NW_006238997.1:962523-967577 GCF_000226075.1 Solanum tuberosum | reverse complement strand
GATGAACTCCCGATAAATTAGGAGGTAAAGCCAATTTATACGCCACTGGCCCTACGCATTCGAGAATCTCAAAGGGACCAATGTATCGCAGACTTAGTTTACCTTTCTTGCCAAATCTCATCACCCCTTTAATGGGTGACACCCTAAGAAGAACATTCTCACCAGTTTGAAATGCCATGTCTCTCATCTTATGATCCGGATACTTCTTTTGTCTACTCTAGGCTGCTAGAAACTTAGCTTGAATACTCCTCACCTTATCTTGAGCATACTTCACTAAATCGACCCCCAATGGTTTCACATCTCTAGTCTCAAACCTTCATATGGGTGATCTACATCCCCTCCCATTGAGTGCCTCAAATGGTGCCATATCTATGCTGGAGTGATAACTATTATTATAGGAGAATTCACACAAAGGTAAGAACTTATCTCAATGCCCTCCAAAGTCAATCACACATGCCCTCAACATGTCTTCCAACACTTGAATAGTCCTCTCTAACTGTGCGTCTGTCTGTGGATGGAAAGTTGTACTAAAAGTGAGTTGTGTGCCCAATTCAGCATGTAATTTCCTCCAAAACTTGGATGTGAATTGGGTACCACGGTCTGAGATGATAGAGAAGGGCACCCCATGCAACCTCACTATATCTTTCACATAAACTTTAGCCAATTGTTCAGCTTTATAATCTATTTTTAGCGCAAAAAATGGACTGACTTGGTCAATCTATCAACCACTACCCAAATAGAATCAAACTTCCCCAAAGTCATGGGAAGACCAACAACCCAACTTCCATTGCGGAATTGGCATTCTTTGAAGTAAACCTGCAGGCCTTTGATGTTCATATTTCACTTGTTGACAATTTTTACACTTTGCTACAAACTCCGCTATGTCTTTCTTCATGCTCGACCACCAATAAATTCACTTAAGATCTTTATATATCTTGGTCACACCCGAATGAATAGAATATCGTGAACCATGAGACTCTGCCAACAATTTCTCAATCAAGTCATCTACTCTAGGAACACATATTCTCCCCTTAAATTTAGCATACCATCCGCATCAAGAATGGTCTCTTGTGCCTTACCCATCACAGTCTTCTTTCTAAGTTCCTCCAAATTTTCATCTTCAAATTGTTTGGCCTTGATCTCTTCAATGAAAGTGGCCCTTACATCAATACTAGATAGCACCCCACCTCTTTCTGAGATGCCCAATTGCATGAACTTAGACTCCAAGGTCTGAATTTTTTTAGCCAAAGGTTGCTTGGCTACACTTAAGCAAGCTAAACTACCCACACTTAACGCTTTCCGACTCAAAGCATCTGCCACTACATTGGCCTTGCCCGGATGGTATTGAATGGTCACATCATAATATTTAAGTAACTCCATCCACCTTCGCTATCTCATATTCAGATCCTTTTGAGTGAAAACATGCTGCAAACTACGATGATCTATAAACACTTCACAATTAACACCATAGAGGTAATGCCACCATATCTTAAGAGCAAACACTACCGATTTAACACCCCGAAATTCTAATGACTTAAGCTAGAGCCTAACATGTAATCTAGTGACATAAATAGGGTTAACATGAAGATAAAAGTCGTAAAACTCCCTCCCTAACCTAGTACTAATGTTTGAGGACCTACACGTCAAGGCATGGCCCCCAAGGAACCCCCAAGGGTCCTTGAGGAGGACCAAGGAGGCTGCCTAAAAAGATATCAAAAAATAGCTTGGTTCATGAGAGGGGCACCCACGCCACGTGGGTGGACTCATGCCCTGTAGGTGGGAGTCGTGAGTCAAGACTTCGTTTCCCCAAACTTCCCTCAAAACCTTCAAGTTCCAGTCCCATTCCACGAGCGTGCAGTACGGTCTGTGGACCAACTCACGGCTCGTGGAATGGATTCATGAGTGAGGCCTAGACCAAGGCCAAGATAGCAAGCCCCAGCCCCAAACCACTAATGACCAGTACGGTCCGTGGTTCCATCTACACCCCGTGGGTGGGGCTCGTGGATGGGGGCCTGGGAAGCTGCCTAAGTTGGCCAAGGGTCAAATGTTTTAATTAATTCCTAATTAATTAAGTAAGGGTGGGGACATTTGTTTTTAGTTATATTAGACCTATATATATAGTTTTATGTCATTTAACTCAACTTAACTCCTCATAACTCATAAGACCTAAAACTCAACCCACTTCCCTCTAAAAATATTCTCTCTAAACTCCATTGAAGAACTAGGTCAAAGCTTAAGTTAGGGGTTCAAGAACAAGTATTTCTTCTCCAATTTGCTGATGGAATTCAACCTAAGGTATCAATGCTTTTCATTCTTGGTTATCTATTGCCCAAGAAGTCCCTTCAAAGTGTGTTTTAAAGACTTTTAAAATCTAGGGTTTTATTCTAATCACGGGTCTTCTTCCAAAACGATTTCTATTGTTCAATTATGATCTATTATTATTAATTATGATAGTTTGTGGTTATATTATTGTAGTATTGATGGTTTTTTTAATGAAAATCTCTCTTGGACCCATGGTTTCCCTTTCTTCCTAAATTGTGAACTAAGATGTGACTTGATTGGTCATGGAAATTGATAATTGATTATGTTTATGTTTGTTAGGGTGTTGAATCATGAAATATATCTATCTAATGTTGTAATCCTAGAATTTAGGGTTGATGCTGGTTCATGGCCTTGAAGGGAAATTAGCTAGGGTTTGTATAGGTTGATGTTGATTCTAGTTGAGTATGTGATTTACTTGGATAGTAATGATCCTATATCTAATGTTGTGGTATTGATGTAAGATCCTTATTCCCTATACCCTATACACTTGATTATGTATGAAGTATGTATGTATGGTTATAATGAACTTGTTGGGTTGATTGAAAGGACATTCTCATGATCACAATACGACCACAATATGAAAGGTTTACTCACATGCTAATGTTTCTAAAATGAAATGAGCATTCTCACTTAAGGAACCTATGAGCTATTATGCTGATATGTTGGCATGAGTGCCTAGTGTGTTCTTTTATGAATGTGAACTTAAAGTAAAGACTAAATGTGACTTTTAAAGGAAGTTATGCATAGCACCGAGTGGATAGGAGTATGAGATGGGTTACTTCACGCTAGTAATTTAGTTCCCAATATGGTGTCTCATGACATGGAAACCTCCACGTTAGTAGTCAAGGTTTTTAGTAGCAATATTCATATCCCATAACTATATGCCCATATAGGTCTTAGCTAGTGGATCCACCTAAAAGCTAAAATGCACATTCTACCTTAGGCAAGTAGGACACCTCTTTTCGGTGTGGGGGTAGAATACCAGATTTCGTGCAGGTCACATGGTCTATGTCGGATAATGCAATTCTTCCCTAATGGTATGAATATGAACTATGGTAAGAACATGGACTTTAATTATGACTACTTAAGAGGCCCTGCTTAGTATGAGTGGGGTATGGGACTTCACTTATGCATTGCACAGGTAGACTCTAAGAGGGGTTGTGGTAAGGTTCTCTTATGATTATGATGTTATGATGAATTATGAACTATGTATGAAAAGATATAAGTATGAATTACGTATCTCTTATGTATGTTGGTTATGGTTATGGTAAAGCATGATATGTATGTTGGTGGTGGCCTAAATGTGATACTTAGCATTTGGTAGGGTTATGGGATCTTACCTTTGCATTGCACTAGTATGGCTTTGGGTTACTTATATGTTGGTTTGATTTATGTTTCTTCATAAGTGTGCATAATGGTTTTTAAACTTGATAAAGGCTTGTTTTCGACTAAATGTCCCTTTTGTGCATCTTTTAAGGTTTTTATGCATGGCTTCCATACTTAGTACAATTCATTGTGCTAACCCATATTTTCTACTTTACTATGAGTGTAGGTTCCGGTCGTTGAGACTACTAATTCTTCAAGTGAAGCTTGGGTCGACTATTCCCTAGGCTTGGTGAGTCCTCATGTTCGAGGACATGATGTTATTGATTCTAGTTTCTAGTTTACCTTCTATGTTCTAGACTATATTGGATTTCCTATTTTTGGAGACTTTATTGATGTAAAAGGCTTAGTCCCTATTGATATGCTCAAATTACACCTCCTTACAGAAGTATAAGCGATCGTTATCAAGTAAAGAACCCAACCTGTAGGTTGGGATCGATCCCACGAGGAAAATGGTTTAGACTTTTCTTTAACCAACAATTTTATTCAATTAGTCAAATTATTTCCAGAAACAGGTAATTAAAGGGGGGTTGTGTTTGTGTAAAACAAATAGTAAGAACTTAATAAGTAATCAATAATCAAACTCAACTTTGGTTGTTATCAAGATAAGAGAAATAACTAGGGTATATGTGTTCCCACAATCTCATAACGCAGTAATCCTAGTCATAGCAATCCTTTTCTAGTGTATTACATGCAAAGTGATAAGCTAGGTATCTCTAAATCCTTGGTCCGGCATCTAGAGAATTTCACCCCGCACCTTGGTCCGGCTACGTGTGTATAATTTACTAACCCTTACCTTTACCTCATATTAGACATCATAATCGATGTTTGGCTTAGTTATTACTTCGCACCAATCGACACTAGCCTATTAGATAGTATCACACTAAATCTATGTTGATAATTCTTTTCTTGTTAATTACCTCCTTGGTCCGGCAAGTAGTAACAAGGCGAGTTCTAACGTTGGCCACCGTTAAAAAGACTTCTAAACGAAAGAATTATCAATGCATGCAAAATACTAGTCAAGAATTGCTTATTTACTATTCATACTTTGTTAATCGATCATGGTTCCCACAACCCTAGTTGTGAATTTAGTTACTCATATTGGCAAGAACACAATTCATAATTGTAGATGAAGAAATCATGAACTTACGTAGAGAGAATAATAAACCCAGATTCAAAACACACTTGGGAGATCAATAATAGCTAGAGTTGCAAATTAATATCCAAAGTTCCAAAGCAAAAATAGAATAATAGCGTCTAACCCCCAAAAACGAGGTTTACATGCCCTATTTATAAAAAACAAGTCCTAAATTAAAAGGGAAACAAAATAAGGAAAGTTTGTTCAGGCA
>NW_006238997.1:949116-962329 GCF_000226075.1 Solanum tuberosum | reverse complement strand
TTTCCCTGATTTGTCCTCAATACCATGCCTGCTGATCTACGGTCATAACCTACGGACCGTGAATGGACCTACGGTCCGTAGATCACCTCCGTGGATGCCCTTTTTCTGCAATTCCTTCAGCTGTCTCTAAGTTTCCGCGCCTGAACACCTTTCCTGCAAAACATGATAAAAATACATAAAAACCAATACAAAAAGGCCCTAGACACACACAACTTGTAAGTGAAATGTATTAGAAATACCATAAACTCATGGTATATCACCTGTTTGTACTCTTATGTTCTAGATGGTAATTGAGACTAGTCTAGTATCCTATTTTCGTTATGAAAAGAAGTTGACTTCTATTATAAAAGTTCTAAATTTTTACACATTATTCTATGTCTTTATGTGATGATTGTGCAAAGGGCTTGTATGCGACCCCTTCGGGGTCAATTACGCCATGTACACATAGCATAAGGTTTTGGGATAATTTTAGGGTTGATGTCTCATTAACCACGTCTAATATAGTCTTGTTCATGAGTGTGAAGCGTGCCACACTTATGAATGAGAGGATATAAGAAGTTTAGGAACTTTCACTTCTTTCACCACTCTTTAGTCGTGTTTTAGAGTTGTAACTCTATGAATGTCCTTTTCCTAACCCTTTTCTTGTGCATATAGGAATATGAATACAAGAAGAGCGACGACAAAAAGAGTGGAAGAGGAGATTACTAATGATGATGGAGTTCCTCCCCAAGGGCCTCAAGTTCCTCAAGATCCTAATGATGAGGGCGATATGACTAATGTGGAGATAGGGATGGCTCTCCAAACCTTGACTTCTGCTCTAACGGCTCAAGTCAATAGGGATGCTAGAGTCCAAGTGAACCCCAATGCAAGCACAACCACTTCTAGGATAAGGGATATCACAAGGATGAATCCCCCTACATTTTATGACTCCAAAGTGGATGAAGAACCACAAGGGTTTGTTGAGAAGGTGTTCAAGGTGCTAGATGCTATTGGATTGTCCCCAAGAGAGAAGGTGGAACTAGCCGCCTATCAGTTGAAAGATGTAGCTCAAGTGTGGCAGGAGCAATGGAAGGAATGAAGATCTATAAAAGCGGGCTCGGTTGATTGGGGAGTGTTCAAGACGGCCTTACTTGATAGGTTTTTCCCCCTCGAGTTGAGGGAGAGAAAGATGCAAGAATTCATCAACCTCCACCAAGGAGGTATGAGTTTGAAGGAATATAGCCTCAAGTTCACCCAATTGTCTAAGTATTCCCCAACCTTGGTGGCAGACTCTAGGGCTAAAATGAACAAATTTGTTATGGGGATATCGGATCTAGTGGTGAATGAATATTGGTCGGCGATTCTTATTCCAAGCATGAACATCTCAAGTCTTATGGTTTATGCCGAGCAAATTGAGCAACAAAAGCTCAAGAAAATAAATAGAGATGTGAAGAGGCCTAGGTCCGATGATGGGAATTCTTCTAAGAGTAAGTTTGAAGGTCAAAGTGGACCAAGGTTTAAGAAGAGGTTTTCCAACCAATGTTCCTCCAATGCTCCTAAGGTCAACAAAGAGACAATTCCTACCCCTAAACCACAAAGTGGTGGTGGTTCTTATGTTGATAGACCTACTTGTGCAAAGTGTGGCAAAAAGCATGATGTAAAGTGTCTTGTTGGCACGGATGGGTGTTTTAGTTGTGGAAAGAGTGGCCACATGAAGAGGGATCATCCCATGTTAAGGGATCAAGGAAGAAAGGGCAATCAAGTCCCTCCTAGTGGCTCAAACTCTGATGCTCCCAAGAAGAATCACTTTTATGCTCTCCAATCTAGAAGTGATCAAGAGGGTTCTCCGGACGTTGTAACCGGTATGTTACAGGTATTTTCCATTAATGCTTATACATTGTTAGACCCCGGTTCTGCTTTATCATTTGTTACACCTCTAGTGGCTAAGAAATTTGATGTACTCCCCGTAAAGTTAGAGGAAGCTTTTTCGATTTCTACCCCAATAGTTGACTCGGTTGTAGCTAAAAGAGTTTATAAGGATTGTCCTATTTCTTTATCTCATAGAGTCACTTTGGTTAATTTGGTAGAATTAGATATGTTGGACTTTGACGTCATATTAGGGATGGATTGGTTGCATGCTTGTTTTGCTTCCATTGATTGTAAAATGAGGGTAGTAAAGTTTCGATTTCCAAATTAACCCGTTTTAGAATGGAAGGGGGGAAATTCTATTCCTAGAGGTAATTTTGTTTCATATCTAAAAGCTAGAAAAATGATTTCTAATGGGTGTATCTATCATATTTTGAGAGTTAAGGACCTTGAGTCTGAGACTCCTCCTTTAGAGTCGGTCCTCATGGTAAGGGAATTTATGGAAGTCTTTCCCGATGACATTCCCGAAGTCCCTCCAGAATGGGAAATAGACTTCGGTATTGATCTTTTGCTGGATACTCAACCCATATCCATTCCCCCTTATCGGATGGCTCCGGCGGAATTAAAGGAATTGAAGGAACAACTCAAGGATTTGTTAGACAAGGCTTTTATTCAAGCAACCATATCTCCATGGGGTGCTCCAGTTTTGTCTCTAAAAAGGAAAGACGGGTCCTTTAGGATGTGTATTGATTATCGCCAATTGAACAAGGTCACTATAAAGAATAAGTACCCTCTCCTTAGAATTGAAGATCTGTTTGACCAACTCCAAGGGGCGAGTTACTTTTCGAAGATTGATTTAAGATCGGTCTATCATCAACTTAGGATGAGTGATGCTTATCGTGACCAACGACACTAACATACGGTACAAGTATCTACAATCGTCGATTACATAGTAACCCAACTAAAGGTTGGGGTCGTGTCCCAAGGGAGTGGTTTTGAGAATTAATAGAAAAATAAAATTTAATTCTAATTAGTCGTAGCTAAAGCCATTAACGAAAGAAACATTGTTAATTAAAAGGGGGTGACACAAAAGTATCAAATATCAATAGGGGGTTTTGTCACAAGTAGAAAAAACAGCAAAAATTAACAAGAAAATCAAGTATTGGGGAAAGTTCTCGGGGTGTGACCGCAATACAAGTTGAGATAAATCTATGGGTACATGCTTTTGATAGGAAATTTACAAGATAATAGTGACTAGGTTAAGCTTTAAATGGAAATAAATTCCCTCTCGGGCAACTTATCCCATTTCAAATAGGTTCCTCTCGGACATCCACTTGCCACATGAAGACCAACCTATGCCTTACCCCACTCACTCTCTCGAGATGAGTGTTAGGATATGGGACTAGGGTTCACCCTCTCGGTCTGAACCTCATGTCGACCCACTCCATAGGCCATCAGTCTAGTGGTCTTGGTTTCGTCACCTCCCTCTTGGTCAAGCTGAAAACAAATGGGTGGTTTTGTATTTGCAACTACAAACCCATTAAATTAAACCACAACCACTAGGTGAAATCACCATTACAATACATCTAACCTATCAGCAAGCATGATCCAACAACAATATCAACACATATTTGCTAAATCACCCCCCAAGAATGGGGGTTTTTAGCCACATATCAAGAAACAACAATATACACCTAAAATGATACTAAAATTAAATGGGTATAAGAAATTAAACCTTCCTTTAAGCAAAGGAAGAAAAATGGGGAAGACCCACTTCCAACTTGGGGAAGATGAAATCCTTCTCTTTTCAAGTCTCTCACAAAACCCTCTCCAAACATGAGAGAAAATATCCCAAAAAGTACTATTCTATTATGGAAATTAAAATAAATGTTCGACTCACTAAAAATTAATAACTAGTTTAGTATTTATAGACTTCAGAAAATAGTGTTGGTGGATCTTTCTGTGAGGTTAGTCGATGTCGCTAAATGAATCGGCCACTCGCCCTTCATCTGTTTCATCACCGTTTCGTGCTTGCCTTCAGCATCCTCAAGTTCTGGACCATCGGGCGGTATAGTACTGCTTCGCGGAAATATTCAGCGAAGCGCCGACTGCTCCTTCATCGCCTTTTGATCTTTCTTTTTCAGGGCTTCGCGTACTGGAACAAAGGGAAGAGTGCGTCCTTTCGGTGAGTCGCCAAGTGTGCTTGGCGATGCTCAGGCTTCAACTTCTTCGTTCTTTTTCAGCCTTTTTTGTTCCTTTGTGCGCCTAAGTGTCCATGCTTCCACCAAAACTTCAAATACGTGAAACTTAAGAGTTTTCATCATATATTGAGACAAAATAAGCATTTGAGGACACTATTTCTATCAAAATAAAGACTCTAAATGAGTCCAATTTGTGGACTCATCAACACCCCAACTTAAACTTTTGCTTGTCCTCAAGCAAACTCAAGTTCAGCCATTCAAAAAGGGTGTCTCAAACAATGCTACACATGACTCAATCATGAATGCACCCTACAAGACTCAATTTACTTATGCAAGGATCAATTGTGTACTCAAAGATTTAATTGGTGACACACCATTACCAAAGATTATCATGTTCGCAATACTTGCTACTTCTGCAAGTTCAAGGTCAACAAAAAGTATCTAAATGCCCTCACATGAAGAATGATTTTATATTCACACATAGAGGTTCATTAATTTAAGATCAGGAATTAGATGCAACACTCACACTCTAAAAGAGGAACATAATGCATGTTTTCACCCATAGGTTTGCCCTTATTTTCCCATCGACTTCTGAATTGGCTTACTCAAGATCAAAAAGGTCTTTTCAAGGCTTGTAATGGGGCTAAGTGTAAGGCTAGAAAGGGGATGGGGATGGGGACGGGGACTGGGAGACGGGACGAAGGGGGACGGGACGGGACAGGGGACGACCTGGTCGGGATTTGGGGGGGACCAGGATTGGGGGGATAAAAATTCGTCCCAACCCGTCCCACTATATATAGAGGATGGGACGAGGTTTGGCGGGACGGGATGGGGCGGGACATGGGATTTTTATTTTCTTTATATGTTTATTTATTTGCATTGAAATTATATGTTATTGAATAGCATTTTTAGTTTATTTAGTGTTCAATAACATTTTTAACTAATAAAAAATGCTTAACAAATTTGACCTTCTCAAATTTCAAATTCCAAATTCCAAATATCAAGTTTCAAGTTTCAAATTTCAAATTTGAGAAGTTCAAATTTGTATTTTAAAAGAATTTAACTTGAAATAGTGATGTAGTCTTTTGTTTGATTTAATACAAAAAACATAAAATATTAGAAGTTACAATTTACAAATATTAGTGGAGTTAGTATTTTAAAATTAAAATGCAAGACAATAATTACATAAAAAAAAGACTTGAATAAAGCCTTCAAATTTATTCAATAAATCTAATTGCAACTTAGAACTTAGAAGTTACGATTTACAAATATTAGTGGAGTAACTAATCTACGCAGCCACCTTCTAGGAAGGGTTCTATTTCAAAAGTTCTCATATGTAAAACTAATATTTGTTACAAATATTAGCTGAGTAACTAATTTACGCAGCCACCTTCTAGGAAGGGTTCTGTTTCAATTAGTTCTCGGATGTAATCTAATATTTGTATTCTCCTTTAAAATTCAATTCTAACTGTCGCATCATATCGACGGTAACATCCTCCGTTGTTGGCAAACTTGGTAGAAACTCTTGTGACTCTAATTCATCATCACCAGATCCAATTACCGCATTAATCCAAGCTTCTTGTTTGGAACTTAACTTTGGCAAATTATAATTCCTCCTCTCGGTGTTGACCCAGTTTCCAAATAAAACTGTTGTTTCCAAACTTTCTTCCGCCAATGAATATCTATGATCGACAAGTTGAAACCTTGTCATACTAAAAGCAGCCTCTGATGCAACTGATGAAGCTTGAATAGCTAGAACATCACAAACCAGTTTGCTCAAAATTGGAAATGCAACGCTCCGCCTCCTCCACCATGCTAATAATTCTTCATTGCCATCTCCGTCGTCCACTGTTTCTAAAGATTGATTAAGATATTCTTAAAAATCATCATGGTTAGTAGAAATAAGACCAAGAAAACCTCGCATATAACTTGTAATTCGAGCTTTACTCTGAGGATTAGAAGTTTGACCAACTTCTCCTTTAGTATTTCCTGTAGTTATATATTTTTCATACAAAAATTTTTCTTCTACTTTTATGCTAGACTTACACATTTCTCAAGTTGGATTTTTTTCTGGTAAAATTTTTAAAGTATCATAAAATGTATCAACAAGTCCCTGCACACCTCGTAATTTATTGTCAAGATAAAGTAAAGTAGCAGTTAAACAAATTTGAGGAATAGGGAAAAAATATTTTTAAATTTTTTCAATCATACCTTCAATTGCAACTCTAAATTTTTCAATTTTTTTGTATTTAGAAAATTGAATTGAAATAGCACAAATATTTATTAATACTGATGAAATAGTAGGATAATAAATTCCAGAAAACATGATTGTAGCATCATAAAAAAGTCTTAAAAATTCTAATAGTTCATTAGTTTCTTCCCAATCTTCTTCACAAATTCTCTCTAATGGGTCAGCATTATGAACATTAAACACCATTTGTATGGGTCTTTTATATTTGTAAGCAACTGAAAACATTTCGTAGAAAGAATTACACCTTGTTTTAATATGTCTTGGAATTTTTCTTGGTGGCAAATCAAATAGTACACAACGTTCATTAAATTCCCTAATTCTAGCAGCTCTTTGAGCATAAAAATCCAGGCAACAACATATTCAATTTTCATACAACCACATTTAAATAATGAAATACCATCTTGTACAACTAAATTTAATACATGTGCAACACATCTAACATGAAAGGAATTATCATCAATTGGACATAATATAGTTTTTAATATACTAGCTGCGTTTATATTATTAGATGCATTATCTAATGCGACAGACATTACTTTATCTATAAGCATGTAATAATCTAGAACACTCAAATATTTGAAGCTAATAATGCACCAGTTTTTTTCTCTACACATTCTTTATAACTTAAGATTCTTTTTTGCAAATTCCAGTTATGATCAATCCAATGTGATGTAACAGTTAAATAATCACGTCCATTAACACTACGACCCATGTCCGAAGTTATAGACACTCTACAATCTAATATGCTAAACATACAACGAAGATATTGACAATGTTTACCTTGATATACAAAAACATCAGATTTAACAGTATTTCTTGAAAAACCTCTATAATTAGGATTATAAGTTTGTTGAATATATTCAATAAAACCGGGATGTGAAGGAAAACTATAAGGTAAACCACAAACAGAAACCATTTTAGCTAAATTTTCGAGATCTCTTTCCTTATAATATTTACGTTGTATTAGTGGACCACCGGGGTTAGAAGGATCTAATGTTCCCTGAACCATGTTAGAAGCCCATACCAATTCATTAACTCAAATTCCTTTTTTTTATATGCTAATGATTTAGCTTCTTTATATTGAATCGGCACACAAGATAACAAATGTCTATTTAAGCCCCCCGTCCCACCTTGACCTCCACCTTGTTTATGTTTAAAAAGTTTCTTACACTTATTACAAATAGCAATAGAGTTTTCCTTATCTAAAGTCATAAATTGCCACACAACAAAAGTTTTAGGGCGTTGATACTTCACCTTCTCCCTTGCAGGAGGTATAAGGGGTGGGCGTCCACAATTTTTCTCCGTTGAATTTGTAGTTTCATTTGGAACTTTTATCACCGAACTAGTAGGTGTATCTTGTAATTCCTCTTCTCCCAAACCAACTTCTACTTCTTCACCTGAATTTTCATCAAGATAAGGATTAATATCACCATAAATTTGTTGTAAAATTTCATGATCAAGTTGAGCATTTGAATCAATATCATAAGAAGTATCATCAACATAACTAAAATCATTTGTATTAAATCTAACTCTAGACATTGATTTAGAAGAAGTACCACCATATTTACTCTTATTTTTTTCCTTACTACTTTTTTTATTAAAATTAAATAATTTACTAACGCCACTTGGTTCTTTCTCTTTTCCTTTACCGGTATTTTTTTGCTAGAACTCATATTTAATTATATGTAAAGTGTAATATAAAAATATTAATAACACAAAAATTAATGACAAAAAATAAAATATAACTATTATGAAACGAATGTACCAAACGTCTGCCTTAATAGCAGACGTTATAATCGATTCTTGAAGCTTGTAGTTTGTTGTAACTTGTAATTTGGAACTCCAATACTTGATAGCAAATATGAGAATTATATATATTATGAAAATTTAAAATTGAAATATATGTATTATGATATAATATGAGACTTAAATGGAATAAAAAATTGAGACTTAAGATTGAGAGGATATAGAAAATAGATGAGAGAATAGATGATTTTGTAAGAAATAATAAGCGATAGAGGGGTATTTATAATATTAAAAATGGTTTAATGTGTATTTATGATAACTTGAGGGTTTAAATTAAAGTATTAAAAGTTGGGGGGTGGTAGGGGGTGTTGGGGAAGTGAAAAAGGTAAATAAATCCGTTGGGGGGGGCCACTAGCCGTTGCCCCAACGGTCCCCAACGGATATAATTTTAAAACAAAAAAAAATAATTAAAATTGAGGGGATCCCGCGAAACTGGCCGGTTCAGTCGGGCCGAGACTGGGCTGGTTCGACCGGGACAAAAGGGTGAACCGGTCCCCTATCCCGAACCCCTCCCAACCCGCAAGAACATACGGGACCGGGTCCAATGAGCCGGTTCTCAAACCGGTCGCGGGCCGGGGCGGGCCAACCCAGTCCTCCTACCAGCCCTAGCTGAGTGAAATGGTATGATCATTTAGGCTCACTGACTTTTTCATCCTCGTGAGGTGTGGTTTTCTCAAGACATTCCCTTCTTTCACTTTTTCAATTCTTTTTCTAGTGCTTCTAAGTCATTTTTTTATTCACCTCCATGGATTGCTTGGAAACCCAATTTCTTTTGTATTTATTCTGAAGGTTTTTTTTTCTTTTTTCTTTTTTTAGATTGAAGGGTTTCCGTTGTTCTGCAACACCATGAGTTAAGGGGGACTTTTCTTGCACTTCTTGACTTCTCCTTTTCCTTTTCACCACACCCCCAACTTAAGCTTCTGGCCTAAGTTGGCTATTCACTAAACCACAAATTAAGAGGATTATAGGTAGCGGGTCAAGTAAGGTCTAGGGTTCATCAAGGTTCTTCCAAAGAAAGGTAAGGCTCAAAGGGTGTTCAAAAGAGTTTCACACGCTCACGGGTAGGCCACAAATGAGGTATATGTCAAATTTGGGTCACACTCTTTATGGCTATTCATAAAACCACAAATTAAGAGGATTATAGGTAGCGGGTCAAGTAAGGTCTAGGGTTCATCAAGGTTCTTCCAAAGAAATGTAAGGCTCAAAGGGTATTCAAAAGAGTTTAACATGCTCACGGGTAGGCCATAAATGAGATATATGTAAAATTTGGCTCACACTCTTTAAAGTTACCTAATATCATATCAAGAGAACACCTTTGTAAATCAATCAGACTAACAGGGAAAATTCTAGGTTTATTCATGCATGGCTCAAAGCAAGCTAATCAAATAAGGCATCGACACTTAAGTCAAACAAGACTACACACTTTCGCTAGTGTGCAACGGTCATTACAAGAGAATCAATTCGATAAATAGCTAATCACAACGAGATGCAAAGAGTTCACATATTGTCTATGCAACTTCATTTGGCCTCACCGTAGCCGTACATGCATGTTCGTTCAATTTAGAGCACTATTCAAGTCATCGGTATTGATCGAAACCGAGACTTGAATTTGTACAGGAATAGCCACTTTCAGCACAAGAGGTGGCGAAAATTTTCAAAAAATGAAATTTTTTCGGAAGGGTCAAAATTATTTTTCAATTAAACCAAAAAGAGAGCCATAAGCTCAAACAATCGCAAATCAGTTTTTAAAAACACAATTAAAAACAGACACACCAAAAGTACACCAAAACTCTAGTATCTGAAACAAGCAAAACAAGGTGGGCCTCACCCCACCACAAATAAAAACATTTGTCCTCAAATGCAAATAATAAAAAAAATTATTGCAAATGAGTACAAGATTGCTAAAAATAAATTTGGGGTTTGGAAAACCAACCTTAGATGCCGATTAAAATACTTTTGAAATGCTAGGCGGCAATGTAATCTACTCCAAGCACTAATTATCGACTACAATACTAAAGGCAAGAAATAATCTAGAAAATATTTCCTTGATGTGAAGTTGAGAAGTTTAAAAGGAGGGAGGGTGGGAAAATTTAAAAATTCTGAGATTTTTGGCACTTTATAACCGTTCAGTTATTGTCCATTCGGCAATGTTAGTCAACTCGTTGACCCACTCAGCGGTCCACCGAGAGTTGATTTATCTCACCCTTTCTTCAAAATCTTCAACTTTCTGGGGGTGAGATCGGCGGTATGCATCGAGATCGCCAAGTAGGTTGATGATGCACCGAGCTGCTTTTCGAGTTCGCCGAGTTTTACAGTCTCTGTACAACTACTGTATTAATCCAAATGGCAGATCCAGTCAGGCTCGCCGACCTGTTTAGCGACTCGCGGAATGGACTTTCTGCTCGCCAACTTGAGATTTTCCACACTTTCCTCGGTTTATCTGCAATATCAACACACCATTATTTATAAAAGTAAAATCCTAAATTTACAACCTTGGGTTTCCTCCCAAGAGGTACCTTATTTAACGTCGTGGCACGACGCAACTCCTCACTCAAGTTCCCTTAGTGAGGTTTGCCTCATTTTCATGAGGCCACCCCTCTTTTAGCTCTAGGTAGAGGACCTGCATACACAAATAACAAACAAAGAAAAACAAAACAAAAAGTAAAATTAGTAAAAACTACACTAAAACGAACAGAAAGCTCTAGTTAACTACATTTTCAAGTGATACCACTCTCCGGCATCGGCACCATTTTGATGCGTATCGGGACCGACGACACTAACCTACAATATGAGTGTCTACGATCATCGATAATATAGTAACCCAACTAAAGGTTGGGGTCGTGTCCCAAGGGAGTGGTTTTGAGAATTAATAGAAAAATAAAATTTAGTTCTAATTAGTCATAGCTAAAGACATTAACGAACAAAAACATTGTAAATTAAAAGGGGGTGACACAAAAGTGTCAAAAATCAATTGGGGGTTTTGTCACAAGTAGTAAAAACAACAAAAATTAACAAGAAAATCAAGTATGGGGGAAAGTTTTTGGGGTGTGACCGCAATACAATTTGAAATAAATCGTTGGGTACATGCTTTTGACAGGAAATTTACAAGATAATAGTGACTAGGCTAATCTTTAGATGAAAATAAATTCCCTCTTCGGGAAACTTACCCCATTTCAAATGGGTTCCTCTCGGACACCCACTTACCGCATGAAGACCAGCCTACACCTTACCCTACTCACTCCCTCGAGCTGAGTGTTAGGATATGGGACTAGGGTTCACCCTCTCGGGCTGAACCTCATGTCGACCCACTACTTAGGCCATCAGTCTAGTGGTCTTGGTTTCGCGACCTCCCTTTGGGGCTAGCCGAAAACACATGGGTGGTTTTGTATTTGCAACTAAAAACCCATTAAATTAAAACATAACCACTAGGTGAAATCACCATTACAATACATCTAATCTATCAGCAAGCAAGTCCCAACAACAATATCAACACATATTTGCTAAATCACACTCCAAGAATGGGGGTTTTTAGCCACACATCAAGAAATAACAAAATACACCTAAAATGATACTAAAATCAAATGGGTATAAGAAATTAAAACTTGATTGAAGCAAAGGAAGAAGGATGGAGAAGACCCACTTCCAACTTGGAGAAGATGAAATCCTTCTCTCTTCAAGTCTCCCACAATACCCTCTCCAAACTTGAGAGAAAATATCCCAAAAAGTACTATTCTATTATGGAAATTAAAATAAATGTTCGACTCCCTAAAAATTAATAACTAGTTTAGTATTTATAGACATCAGATAATAGTGATGGCGGATCTTTCGGCGAAGTTAGTCGATGTCGCCGAATGACTCGGCGACTCGGCCTTCTTCTGTGTCATCGTTGTTTCGTGCTTGCCTTCAGCATCTTCACGTTCTGGACCATTTGATGGTATAGTACTACTTCACGGAAATATTCAGTGAAACGCCGACTGCTCCTTCATCGCCTTTTGATACTTCTTCTTCAGGGCTTCGCGTACTGGAACAAAGGGAAGAGTGCGTCCCTTCGGCGAGTCGCCAAGTGTGCTTGGCGATTCTCAGGCTTCAGCCTCTTCGCTCTTTTCAGCCTTTTTGCGCCTAGTGTCCATGCTTCCACCAAAACTTCAAGTACCTGAAACTTAAGAGTTTTCATCAGATATTGAGACAAAATAAGCATTTGAGGACACTATTTCTATCAAAATAAAGCCTTAAATGAGTCCAATTTGTGAACTCATTAGTGAGGGGGGTTGACAATCCTAAGACGGCCTTCCGTACAAGATATGGTCACTATGAATTCCTAGTTATGTCTTTTGGTCTAACAAATCCCCCGGTGGCATTCATGGATCTAATGAATAGGATACTTAGGCAATATCTTGATTCATTTGTGATAGTTTTCATTGATGATGTTTTTATCTATTCAAGGAGTGACGGTGATCATATGAAGTATTTGAGGCTAGTGTTGCTAGTCCTCAAGGACCACCAACTTTATGCTAAATTTAGCAAGTGCGAGTTTTGGCTAAGGTCGATTCTTTCCTTGGTCATATTGTGTCAAGGGAGGGTGTTGAAGTTGATCCTAAGAAGACGGATGTGGTCAAGATTTGGCCTATACCTCTATCTCTGTAACGACCCGGAAAATAATAGAGTGAAACTAGAGCCTCACATGTGAGTTTGGAGTCGAGAACTTAATGAAATGATTATATTTGAATTTGACCCAAAAAAGTTCTTAAAAATGTGCTTCGGAAGTTACCGGAAACTTGTTTAGCTGTATATAAAAAGATCCGTTTCGTTTTTCGAAAATTCGACTTCATATTCTTGTTTAGGGGGTCAAATTGAGTGGGAAATGGGTCTAACCCAAATTTTAGAGCAACCGTATCAAAATCCGAAATTTCCAAGTGAAGCCTTTTTCGAGGGTCTACTTTGGAGGGTCATATCTCCTAGCACACAAATTATTTGGGTGGCCAATAATATATCCATGGAAAGCCCTTTGAGTTAGCTACCTAACGCACTTCGTTTCACCTCATTCGGAGTTCGGACGAAGAAGTTATGCCCATTTTCGTAAAATCTGTCCGGCAGGAAAGACAATTTCCAG
>NW_006238997.1:939647-946462 GCF_000226075.1 Solanum tuberosum | reverse complement strand
TTTTTTTTTTATTCCGCACTATTTTCATTATTGAATGCAATGAATGACTATGTGGCTCGTATAAGACCCCTTTGGGGTCGAATACGCCATGTTACGACTAGGGGGTACTCTCGGGTCATGACAATCTCCAACGGATATTAGAAGCTTCTTGGGTTTGGTCGGTTATTATATAAGATTTTGTGGAGGGCTTTTCCTCTATTGCTTCTCCATTAATGTCTTTGACCCAAAAGAAGTCCAAATTTGAGTGGTCGAAGGCTTGTGAGAAAAGCGTCCAAGAATTGAAAGATAGACTTACCTCCGCTCCGATGTTGACCTTACCGGAGGGTACCAATGGGTTTGTAGTATATTGTGACGCTTCTCGAGTGGGTTTGGGATGTGTCCTTATGAAACAGGGTAAGGTGATTGCCTATGCTTTGAGGCAACTTAAGGTACATGAAAAGAATTATCCGACTCATGATCTCGAATTAGCGGCGATGTTGTTTGCTTTGAAAATATGGAGGCACTACCTATATGGGGTCCATGTAGATGTTTTCACCGACCTCAAGAGTCTTCAATATGTTTTTACCCAAAAAGACTTGAATCTCTGACAAAGGAGGTGGTTAGAGCTTTAGAAGGATTATGACATGAGTGTTCTTTACCACTCCGGCAAAGCTAATGTAGTTGCGGATGCTGTAAGTAGATTTTCCCTGGGTAGTGTAGCTCATGTAGAAGATGAGAAGAAGGAATTGGTTCGTGATGTGCATGTGTTGAGCTTGCTTGGGTTGGAGAAGGTAGTTCCTCCTATGATTATATGGATTGATGAGCTTCATGCATATTGGATTGGTAGATGTAGTTACTACTTCCATGTGTTGAATTGACCTTGTCTTGTGATGGAGATGAAGTTTCCTCCTTTTGAATATTCCATATGGTGCATAGTTGATTTGTGAGTTTTGCACTTTTTTTTTTATGTATCATGCATATTGGGCTGCTAGTCTAGAGTTTCTAACTTAGTTGGGTGCCTATATTGTCATTCGGGGACGAATGTTCCCAAATGGGGGATAATGTAACACCCCAAAATTCTAATGACTTAAGCTAGAGCCTAACATGTAATCTAGTGACATAAATAGGGTTAACATGAAGATAAAAGTCGTAAAACTCCCTCCCTAACCTAGTACTAATGTTTGAGGACCTACACGTCAAGGCATGGCCCCCAAGGGTCCTTGAGGAGGACCAAGGAAGCTGACTAAAAAGCTGTCAAAAAAACAACTTGGTTCACGAGAATGGCACCCACGCAATGTGGGTGGACTCACGCCTCATAGGTGGGAGTCTTAAGTCAAGACTTAGTCTCCCCAAACATCCCCCAAAACCTTCAAGTTCCAGTCCCATTCCACGAGCGTGTAGTACGGTCCGTGGACCAACTCACGCCCCGTGGAAGGGACTCGTTAGTGAGGCCTGGACCAAGGCCAAGATGGAAAGCCCCAGCCCCAAACCACGAATGACCAGTACGGTCTGTGGTTCCATCCATGCCCCGTGGAAGGGACTCATCAGTGAGGCCTGGACCAAGGCCAAGATGGAAAGCCCCAGCCCCAAACCACGAATGACCAGTACGGTCCATGGTTCCATCCATGCCCCGTAGGTTGGGTCTCATGGATGGGGGCCTGGGAAGCTGCCTAAGTCGGCCAAGGGTCAAATGTTTTAATTAATTCCTAATTAATTAAGTAAGGGTGGGGACGGTTATTTTTAGTTATATTAGACCTATATAAATAGTTTAAGTGATTTAACTCAACTTAACTCCTCATAACTCACAAGACCTAAAACTCAACTCACTTCCCTCTCAAAATATTCTCTCTCTAAACTCCATTGAGGAACTAGGTCAACGCTCAAACTAGGGGTTGAAGAACAAGTCTTTCTTCTCCAATTTCGTAAGGAATTAAACCTAAGGTATGGATGCTCTTCATTTTTGGGTAGCTATTCCCCAAGAAGTCCCTTCAAAGTGTGTTTTTAAGACTTCCAAAATCTAGGATTTTATTCTAATCATGGGTCTTCTTCCAAAATGATTTCTATTGTTCAATTATGATCTATTATGATTAATTATGATAGTTTGTGGTTAGATTATTGTAGTATTGATGGTTTTTGATGAAAATCTCTCTTGGACCCATGGTTTCCCTTTTATCTTAAATTGTGAACTAAGATGTAACTTGATTGGTCATGGAAGTTGATAATTGATTATGTTTATGTTTGTTAGGGTGTTGAATCATCAAATCTCTCTATCTAAAGTTGTAATCCTATAAGTTAGGGTTGATGTTGGTTCATGGCCTTGAAGGGAAATTGGCTAGGGTTTGTATAGGTTGATGTTGATTCTAGTTGAGTATGTGATTTACTTGGATAGTAATGATCCTCCATCTAATGTTGTCGTATTGATGTAAGATCCTTCTTACCTATACCCTATACACTTGATTATGTATGAAGTATGTATGTATGGTTATAATGAACTTGTTAGGTTTATTGGAAGGACATTCTCATTATCACAATACGACCACAATGTGAAAGGTTTACTCACATGCTATTGTTTCAAAAGTGAAATGAGCATTCTCACTTAAGGAACCTATGAGCTATTATGATGAAATGTTGGCATGAGTGCTTAGTGTGTTCTTTTATGAATGTGAACTTAAATTAAAGACTAAATGTAACTTTTGAAGGAAGTTTTGCGTAGCACCGAGTGGATAGGAGTATGAGATGGGTTCCTTCACGCTAGTAGTTGGGTTCCCAATACGGTGTCTCATGAGATGGAAACTTCCACGTTAGTAGTCAAGGTTTCTAGTAGCAATCTCCCCATCCCATAACTATGTTCCCACAGAGGTCTTAGCTAGTGGATCCACCTAAAAGCTAAAATGCACGTTCTACCTTAGGAAAGTAGGACACCTCTTTTCGGTGTGGGGGTAGAATACCGGATTCCATGTTGCTCACATGGTCTATGTCGGTTAATGAAATTCTTCCCTAATGGTATGTATATGAACTATAGTAATAACATGGACTTTAATTATGACTACTTAAGGGGTCCTACTTAGTATGAGTGGGGTATGGGACTTCACTAATGCATTGCACAAGTTGACTCTAAGAAGGGTTGTGGGAAGGTTCTCTTATGATTATGATGTTATGATGACTTTTGAACTATGTATGAAAAGATATAAGTATGAATGACTTCTCTTATGTATGTTGATTATGGTTATGAAAAAGCATGATATGTATGTTGTTGGTGGCCTAAATGCCATAGTCATACCATCTTGCTCCAAAGCTATGAACTCATCCTTCCTGCGATCCCTCAAAGTCCTAGGCACATACTTCTCTAGAAACAGAGCATGAAATTGGGTCCAAGTAAGTGGAGGTAAAGTAGAAGATCTACACTCCATATAAGCTCTCCACCACTGCTTGGCCTCACCTTGAAGTTCAAAGGACACAAACTCAACCCCCTGTTGATGAACAATTCCCAATTTATGCAGCCTCTCATAGCAATCTAGAATGAATTCATATGCATGCTCACTTTCAGAACCAAGAAATACTGGAGGCTTAAGCTTCAGAAACTTAGTCAACATTTCATTCTCATTACCAGTCATAGCAGAACCCAACAAAGGACGGAAGAAAGCATCATTACTTCCAATCCCACCCACCTTAGGCGCAGTGCTAGAAATAGGAGGATTCGTAGGAGCTTGAGTTGCTTCAGCAGAAGGAAGCACTCCAGGACCAACCAATCCCTTTAAGAACGACATGATCTATTGAGCTAACACTGGATCCAAAGGAGTAACACTTGTAGTCTCAGCCTGCACCTCTCCCTCTTGCCCCAAATCCTCAACACCAACATCAACATTCTCCTTTATCTCTTTATGATGCGCAGGAGGGCTCTCATTAATAGGAGCATTCTCATCAGGAGCTCTATTTCCAGCAGGTTCTACTCTTCCATGACCTCTACCACTAGCTCTTCCTCTACCCCTATCTCGATCGTGACCTCTCGCTGCAGATTCTTTGATCGGAGCATTGACGGGAGCTACGGGCCTAATGTCGTTGAACCTAGTATTAACCATCTGTGAACAGAAGAGTGAATGAGGTTAATACCAATTTGAATAACCATATACCAATTGGAATCAAGTCATAGCACGAAAGGAGACAACAGAAAATAGAGAGATTTCCTGAAGTCCTATAGCCTCTCGAAGAAAAGTAAGGGCGTCCACGTTTCGTTCCGCGAGACTCTATTAGATTCATTTTTGTACATCAAGATCAATGAACCTAGGCTCTAATACCAACTTTGTCATGACCCAAACCGTCGTGATTGACACCCATACTAACACTCCGGTGAAAGAACCACTACTACAACCCAACCAAACAAATAATCTAAAAACTAAGGCATTTAAATCAAACACTAAGGAAATAAAAATAGAGTTCCCACAAACTCTAACAAAAGTCTAACAATAATAACTAACAATGCGGAAAAATAACCTAGAACCTGAAATTCAATGTACCAAAATATTCTAACAATGAACCAAGTCTAAACAAGAAGGGATACAACCCCATATTAATGAACTAACTAAAACAAATGTCTAAGTCCGGAAATGATGGATATTGACGAAAGAGAATTCCATGATAGCCCGGAAGAAATGGCTCACCCTTGAATTCGAACGACGATCACTGATCTTCTAAGCGAGGTATGTCAATAGCCGCTTAAAGATGCCCTGTACTCAACAAAAATAAGAGCAAGTGCAGAATCAGCACACAACCACAGTGTACTGGTAGGATCACATGGCTATCCCACTAAGTGCAACATAAACCAATCTAACAACATTATAATCACATGCACACATACCAACATATACAACATTATCAACATTTACGAACAATGAACAACTTCACATTTATATCAAATCATTGGTCCTCTCATGGAACCCAAATAGTTAACATGCCAGAACGTGGCAACCGATCCCATATTTATACCAGAACATGGCAACCTATCCCATTTTTATGCAGGAACGTTGCAACCGATCCCATATTTATGCCAAAATGTGTTAGCCGATCCCATTTTTATGCCAGAACGTGGAAACCGATCCAAGTTTGTTATGCCAGAAAAAAATATGTGAACTATGGTTGCAATCTACTGGGAGTAGACTGAACCACGCCCCGTAGGTGTTGGCAGTGGGTCAAGGCCTGTTAAGGCCTGGAACCTCTACCCCCAATCCCTAACCACGAGACCATTCCACGCCTCATCAACCTATCCACGGTCCGTGGATGGGGATCCGTAGGTGCTGCCAGTATTTTGAGTTTTAGTTTTAGTTTTAGTTAGAGGGCTTGGGAATTATTTAAGTTATTAATGAGGGGTTAAGTGAGCTCGGTTAGTTAGTTAATTAGCCACCTATATAAGTATACTACACCCCTAAACTAATCACTTTAACTCATTCATCTAAATACCCCAAATCACTCTCCAAATATTCTCTCCCTAGAAGTTAAGAAGAAGAAGAGAAGAGGGCAGTGTTTATCCATTGATTCAAGCTTTGTTTGGGGCTTTGATTAAAGGTATGTGAAGCTTAATCATCCATGGGTTCTTCCACCCATGGAGCCCCATAGTTTCCCCACTTGTGAAATCAAAAACTCAATTCTAGTTAGGGTTGTGCTTGCATTGTGGGTAGGGTTTGGGTGTGATTCCAATCTAGTGGATATAACCTAATTATGATTGATTTACCTTCGCTTAATGATATTCTGATGATTTCAAATGATTTATATAGTAAACCCTAATCTAAATTGATGAATGTGATCTTTGTGGTTTTATGCCATTAGAGGCAAAGTTGAATGTTCATATGTGATTTTTCTAATTCAATGTTATGTGTTGTAATTGATGAAGTTAGGACCATATAATCATGAATGGAACTACACTCTATAGTTTATGATTGATCTTGACTTTTAAAGTTAGAATTGAACCTTTATGTTCAATTAAGACTAGAATCACCTAGTAATGAGAGATGTGATCAAATTACCTTGAAATCTAGGTATAAAGAAGAGATTAACAAAGAAACCTCCAGAGTAAGGTTGTGATCATGAAAGCTAAGGCTTTAGGGTAAAGCAAAGGTGATTAACTATTCATGCTAAGGCTTTGAGAGTAAACTCTAAAAGAGAATAGAAGTTTAATAGGCTGGATTATGGTTAAAGGCCTATACTCACCTAACCTACCTTATGAATGATTGATAGATGAAAGTGATAGAATCACTTAAACAAGTAAAACTTGAGGTGTATGTTTCGCCTCAAATTGATATTGAAGATGAGATGGAGTGTCACACAAGATAGGATCCGGACTCCAAGAAGAAAGGAGAGCTACACCTAGTTGATGCGAGGACTATCCAAGTAAAAAGGGAGAACTTTTATGTAGTAGAGTGTGGGTTTTCCCAAAGTTAGGTCTCATGAGATGGGAGCCTTCACATATTTGAGTTAAGGTTCCAAGTAGCAATCTCCATATCCTATGAACTAAGACATGCTTGAGGTAGTATCTCATAGGGTCCATGTGAAGAGTGAACTTAGACATCCTATAGGAAGAATCTCATAGGGTTCAACCTAATAATGAACTAAGATGTGCTTAAGACAGTACCTCATAGTGTTCTAAAGTTAAAGAGAGGAACTAGGTTCCAAACAAAGAAGGGTTAGTATGAGGACGTAAAGGTAGTACTTAGCATGTATAGTATTATGGGGTGCTATGCATGCATTGGACAAGTATGACTTAGGGTCACTAAAGATAAGTCTTGAGATAGGATTGGGCTAGAGTTGCCTTTCTGTCACGACCCGGGAGCACCCCCTAGTCGTAA
>NW_006238997.1:928005-939547 GCF_000226075.1 Solanum tuberosum | reverse complement strand
TAGTTTCACTAGTTCGTTTTTAGGGTCGTTACACTTTCCTAGTTATAGTTAACTAAAGGAGATAGATTTCCTTAGATATGAGAGTTAAGCTAATAATGAGGCCAAAGTAGGGTGAGCATGACCAGGATGACTTCAACACTATGCTTAGTGTGAAGGTTAGTATAGGATGCCTTTCATGCTTTGCACAAGTGTGTCTTGGGGTTACTTAGAAGTATGGTTCCTTTATGGCATAGAGAAGTTTAAAAGTTGACCATGTACATAGATTATATTTAATATGACATGAAGACCTAAGTCTTGAATATGAAGGTGGACTATGCCCAAGAATGACCAAAGAGAGGTACTTAGATTGGATGGTAGTATGGGATGCCATCCTTGCATTGCACAATCATACTTGGAGGTGGCTTGTGAAGTAGTGCTCTTGTAATATGAAGGACCTAAGGTTGAAGTATGTCACCATGAAAGTCTAAGTAAAGACTATGCCATGAACATGATGTACCTCATATGCTCATTAAATATTTCTTATGTTAACTTATGTTTATATGATGCTTGTGTTGATGATTATTATATGGCTTTGTTGATTGTATTACGACCATGTCATTATCTCTTATGCTTATGTTTTATGTTGAATAACCATTTTGAGATGCTCTTATGATGTTGTGCTAGTTGGTACAATTTGTACTAACGCATATTGCCTAAATTCTAATCAAATGTAGGGTTGAGGAGATTGAGTTGCTTTGAAGGCTAGTTTTCCAAGGATCAAGAAGAGTTAAATAATTGGTGAGTCCTCATTGCTTCGAGGACAATCCCATGTTTCCTTTATGTCTTTTCCTAATGTTTTAGACTTTGTATGGGCTGCGTCCCAAACGCTTTTATTCATGAGTTTAAATAGATGGTTTGAGACATAGGTTGTAGTAAAGACTTTCGCTTGCTTATGAAAATGTTTTTGATTGTGTGATCTTAAAGAAGTTTTAAATTTTTCATACGTTTCTATTACCTATGTTATGATGCTAAGGGCTTGTATTAGACCCCTTCAGGGTCGAGTACGCTGAGTTACATCTAGGGGGTACCTCTGGGTCATGACAAACTTGGTATCAAAGCCCAAGGTTTAGAACGGTTCTAGGATTGTCTCAAACCACGTCTAGTAGAGTCTTGTTCATAAATGTGAAACGTGCCACTTTTATGAATAGGAGGTTATTGGATGCTTAGGAAATCTCACTTCTTCATTCTCTTAGTCGTACAATAGCAGTTTAGCTCTAGTAGGTCCTTCTTCTAATATTTGCCTATGATTTTTCATGTTATGGCAAATACTAGAGCTAATGCTAGGAGAGTTGAGGAAGGTAATGGGGAGCAAGAGGTTCATCTTCCAAGCTCCAAACCAAGTCCCTCCACAAGATCCTCCTCAAGTTCCAAATGACCCTCCAATTGGAAATGCCACTCTTGCGGAGTTTAGGGATTCTATGCAACTATTGGTTCAAGCCTTGACGGTGCAAGCCAATAGAGAGGTTTTGGCTTCGGAAAACCCAATAAGGGGGATGGCTTCTATTAGGGTGAGAGAGTTTTTGAGGATGAACCCTCCAAAGTTCTATAGCTCCAAGGTGGAGGAAGACCCTTAAGGTTTTCTAGATGAGGTGTATAAGGTGCTTGCCATTATAGGCTTGACTTCGGTAGAGAAAGCGGATCTATCCGCTTACCAATTGAGGGATGTAGCACAAATATGGCATAAGCAATGGAAAGATACTAGACCTATAGGGGAGGGCCCAATAGAGTGGGAATAGTTCAAAAGGAAATTCCTTGATAGGTTCTTTGCCCTAGAGTTGAGGGAGCTAAAAATGCAAGAATTCATAAATCTTAAGCACGGGGGTATGAGTTTGAAGGAGTATTCCCTTAAGTTCACCCAACTATCCAAATATGCTACAACCATAGTGGGGGATTCAAGGGCCAAAATGAATAAGTTTGTGATGGGAGTATCTGAATTAGTGGTCAATGAGTGCCATTCGACAATGCTTATCCCTAGTATGAATATTTCCTGTCTCATGGTGCATGCTCAACAAATTGAGGAGCAAAAACTTAAGAAAATGAATAAGGAGGGGAAAAGAGCTAGATTCGATGATGGTATGGTAACTTTCCTAATGCTAAGTTTAACGGACAAGGTAGGCCTAGGACTAAACCAAAGTATTCCGGCCAAGACTCTCCATATCCTAAGCCTAGTTGCACCAAGTGTGGGAGGAATCATCTTGGTAAGTGTCGAGCCGACATGGATGGTTGCTATGGGTGTGGGAAGGATAGGCACAAAATGAGAGATTGTCCGGTCCTTAAAGCTAAAAGAAGAGAGGGTAATAAAGTTGACTCTAGTGGTGTTGATGAGGAGCCTCAAAAGAAGAATATGTTTTATGATCTCCAATCTAGAGACGATCAAGAGTGATATCCTCATGTCCTTTGCGGTATGTGTTTTATGCTTTAGTAAATTTCTGTATTTCTTGTCTTTTGTGACTTGTTATGATTGGATTTGAAGTTGTTTTTAGTATACATGATGTTTAGAAAAGTTTGTGTAGGCATTACTCCCAAGTGGGGGATAGTGTGCCTATCTAGTGGGGTCATTGTGTGCTTTATGTGTTGCCATGATTTCCTTATATGCATGTTCATGAGAATTCTTAGGTCTTCTTAGAAATGGCTTAAATACATTGCTCTTTCTCTCATGTTGTAGTGCATTTGTAGACTTGCATATAGACTACATGAGTTGAGTATGAGCAAGCCCTAGTTGAAGTTGAAAGATTTCCTCATTGAATGAATGCTTTTTGAGAAGTAATGTGCATTTAGGCTCCATGAATATATGTTGAACATGTTTTAGTTATGAGATGGTAGTTTCTCCTTTAAAAAGAAGTAGATATAGAATTGATGCATTTTGAGTTGGTAGAAGTAGCCCTACTCCCTTATATTGCATTGGATGAGTTTTTATATGAATTTGAAGTTTCCTTGCTTGGTTGTGTGCATATTAGTTGTAGTGCATGCATAATGGGATGCTATGTTATATTTTAGACTTTAAGAAGGGTTTAAAGTGTCATTTGAGGACGAATGTTAACATGTGGGGGATATTGTAACACCCCGTAATTTAGTGAATTGAACTAGTGAGTTCTAGAGCCTTTGGTAAGAGTTTTGGAGTGTCGTATGAGGGTTAAAACTTGTAAAAATGATTCACCTACTTAGAATAGGGGTTTTAGGGGTTAAGTGTATGGGTACGACCCCCAAAGGACCACCCAAGGGGTCCTTGAAGGGGACCCCAAAACAGTCCCTAAATATGGAAAAAAATGTGTGAACTACAGTTGCAATCTACTAGGCGTAGACTGAACCACTCCCCATAGGTCTTGGGTGTGGGTCAAGGCCTGAAACTTCTAGCCCCAGTCCCTAACCACGATACAATTCCACTCCCCGTCAACCCATCCATGGTCCATGGATAGGGATCCGTAGGTGCTGCCAGAATTTCGAGTTTTAGTTTTAGTTAGGGGGCTTGGGAATTATTTAAGTTATTAATGAGAGGTTAAGGTAGGTCAGTTAGTTAGTTAATTATCCACCTATCTAAGCATAATACAACCCTTAACTAATCACTTTAACTCATTCATCTAAAGACCCCAAATCACTCTCCAAATATTCTCTCTCTAGAATCTAAGAAGAAGAAGAAGAAGAAGAAGAGAAGAGAAGAGGGCAGTTTTTCTCCATTGATTCAATCTTTGTTTGGGGATTTGATTAAATTTATGTGAAGCTTAATCATCCATGAGTTATTCAACCCATGGATCCCCCATAGTTTCCCCACTTGTGAAATCAAAAACCGAATTCTAGCTAGGGTTGTGCCTGCATTGTGGGTAAGGTTTGGGTGTGATTCCAATCTAGTGGATATCACCCAATTATGACTGATTTAGTTTTGTTTAATGATATTATCATGATTTCACGTGATTTATATGGTATACCATAATCTAAATTGATGAATGTGATCTTTGTGGGTTTATGCCATTAGAAATAAAGTTGAAGATTCATATGTGATCTTCCTAATTCAATGTTATGTGTTGTAATTGATCAAGTTAGGATCATATAATCATGAATGGAACTAGACTCTATATTTATGATTGATCTTGACTTGTAAAGTTAGAATTGAACCTTATGATTAATTAAGACTAGAATCACCTAGTAATGAGAGATGTGATCAAATTACCTTGAAATCTAGGTATAAAGAAGAGATTAAGAAAGAAACCTTGAGAGTAAGGTTGTGATCATGATAGCTAAGGCTTTAGGGTGAAGCTAAGGTGATTAACTATTGATGCTAAGGCTTTGAGAGTAAAATATAAAAGAGAATATAAGTCTAATAGGTTAGATTATGGTGAAAGGCCTACACTCACCTAACCTACCTTATGAATGCTTGATAGATGAAAGTGATAGAATCACTTGAACATTGATTGATTGTCAAGGACATCCTTCCATGAGAAATGAGTGTTAATCAAGGCTTAACAAGTAAACCTTGAGGTGTATGCTTCTCCTCAAGTGGATATTGAAGATAAGATGGAGTGTCACACAAAATAGGGTCCGGACTCTAAGAAGAAAGGAGAGCCACACCTAGTTGATGTGAGGAATATCCAAGCAAAAAGGTGGAACTCTTACGTAGTAGAGTGTGGGTTTTTCCAAAGTTAGATCTCATGAGATGGGAACCTTCACATAGTTGAGTTAAGGTTCCTATTAGAAATCTTCATATCCTATGAACTAAGACATGCTTGAGGAGCATCTCATAGTGTTCTAAAACATAATTGAACTGAGACTTACTTAATGAAGTACCTCATAGTGTTCAAGAGTATAAGTGGACTTAAACATGCTTAAGGTAGTATCTTATAGGGTACGTATGAAGAGTGAACTTAGACATGCTAAAGGAAGTATCTCGTAGGGTTCAATCTAATAATGAACTAAGATATACTAAAGAGAGTACCTCATAGTGTTCTAAAGTTAAAGAGAGGAACTATGTTCCCAACCAAGAAGTATTAGCATGAGGACCTAAAGGTAGTACTTAGCATGTATAGTATTATGAGGTGCTATGCATGCATTGCACAAGTGTGACTTAGGGTCACTAAAGAGAAGTCTTGAGATAGGATTGAGCTAGAGTTGCCTTTCCTAGTTATTATTGACTAAAGGTGAGAGATTTCCTTAGTTATGAGAAAGCTAATAATGAGGCCAAAGTAGGGTGAATATGTAATGACCCGAGAGCACCCCCTAGCCGTTACATGCATATTCAACCTCTCGGAGGTCTTTTTACAAGCCTTAGCATTCATTCATCGCATAGATCATAAAAAATCACTAAGAATTTAAAACTTTTATTCAATAAAACCATAAGACTTCAAGAGTCATCAACATTTGAAAACATCAATACGCAAGCGGAACTACTAAGTCTCTTTAGCCAATCTTAGACAAGAACTTAAGACATACTAAGAGACACGGCCCTTTACAAATGAAATGAAACTCAAGTGTCTATTACAATGACTAAGAAACTTCTAAACATAGTCCTCAAATCTTGAGGACATACCAAAGACTTGGAAGAGTAAGCAATCCAAGCAACTACAAAGCACAATCTCCTCCTAGTTACCACGTCCTATACTTGTAGTAAAATAGAAGAAAGGGGTTAGTACAACACACGTACTAAGTATGAGGATATGCAAAATATGCTAAAAAGGACATTTTTTGGAAGTTATGCTTTCATGCCATTTTGATAAAATCTCATGAACATCAACTTAATAGGCACCTTACAAGTCACAACCAACAATACAAAGTCATATGCTTCACAATACATCATGAACATACATAACCCATTTACCTTTACCTTCTTGCCTTGTACCTCCACCTTAAGTAACCCTTAAGCAATACATTTGTGCAATGTATGGGCAACGTCCCATACCATCACCCACACTAAGGCACCACCTTAAGGTCACACAAAGTGCACTTACCATTCATACCTCAACGTTCACCTATTAATCACATAAGACATATATGCACATAAGCCAACAAGTCACTTCATAAAACTAGAACACTCATCAAATGTCATCCCAAGACTCACCTAAGTAAGACATGGTGAGGCAGCCCATACTACCTCTCCATACCACACCCAAGTGATCCTTAAGGCTACACAAGACAAGATCCATTCACATCTCAACATAAATCGTTCATTCAACTTAATGCATTTAGACAACTCCATTCATTAATGACATAAGATCATCACATACATTCAATTCAACATAAGCACTTACATTCAATTCATTATGACTCACTTTCACATTAGCATGCTCAAAGACCAACACTTTTATTAATTAGCCCAATAAGACTCATTCATTCATTATCATTACTAAGACACACCAAGATCTCCTTTAAATGTCTACTCGTACAATGTCTAGATGATGTCCCATTCCACCACCTATCCTAAGTAGAACACCCTGAAGAGATCCTAGTTCATTCATTCATTAATGTGGGGGAAGAACCTTAACCGACATAGACCATGGAGCTTGACATGGAATCCCGGTAGTAACCCTTACCGGATGAGGGATCCCCACTTGCCTAAGGTAGGGTCATTCTTTTAGCCTTTACATGGTAGAGACCACTAGCAAGTCCTATGTGGGCACATAGTTAAGGGATAGAAGAATTGCTTCTAAGTACTCTCATCTCCACTCACGAAGGAGCACCCATCGTAAGGGTAGCTACTAAATACTAACATCTCAACTAACGAAGGAGTATCCACCCATCTTCATATCCTCTCGATGCTAGACATTAAGTACCCACATCTCAACTAACGAAGGGGCACCCATCTTAAGGGTTGCTACTAAATACTCACATCTCAACTAACGAAGGAGTATCCACCCATTTTCATATCCTCTCGGTGCTAGACATTAGTCCCCCATGGAGTTAGACATTCATTTCATTCATTCATTTGGGATAAGGATTGCTACTAAGTACTCTAATCTCAACTCACGAAGGGATACTCATCCTAACCCATCATTCATGCATTTAGGGATAAGGATTGCTACTAAGTACTGTCATCTCAACTCACGAAGGAGTACTCATCCTAACCTATCATTCATGCATTTAGGGATAAGGATTACTACTAAGTACTCTCATCTTAACTCACGAAGGAGTACTCATCCTAACCCATCATTCATTCATTTAGGAAGCTCTTGGATTCAAAGATGAGTAAACATTTCATCTAGGAACCCCATTCATTTAAAGGAGTACTTTATGACACTATCCTTACAATAGACCCAACTTTCATTCATTAGCATTAACTCCCATTCTTTTCATTCATTCTCACATTAATCCATTCATTCTTCACTAGGTGTGAGAGTAGGTAAACATAGTCTATCCTAACCTCACCTTCATTATAAGTCATTCAAAAGAGAACAACAACCAAGCATAACACATAAAGTCTCTACACAAGGTCACCTTTCATACTCTTAGACCATACAAAATTCACATCATATCAGATTACCTTCACATAATCAACATTACTCAAACCAACAATCATCCAACTTTGCCTACAAGGCCATGATCACAACATGCTTATAAAGTAAACACCTCCCCACTTTCAAAGGGATCAAACCTCACAATTCTAACATCTACAACATATATATATATAGAATACTAGAATAAATAATCTATTCACAACTTCATCATCATCAAAAACCTTAGGTCACAATTGTTTATTCAGGGCCAACATCCAATATAACACAATTGACCATCAATTTCTCATAATTCAATATATAACAATACATAAATCAATATCCCATAACAATCTACACATTAATATCACATTATTAGCTCATAATCAATAGACCCACTTTAGACCCAAAAATAGGATTTCAAGATATGCAAGGGTTCATGGAGTTTTTGATATTAAAACCATCAATATTAACATAAATCATCATTTGAAATACTTTCATGCAAGAACCCAAGCTTAGAATTGAAATTGGGGTTTTTAGTGTTTATGACTTAGAATTGAAATTGGGGTTTAGGAATTTGAAGGAGAAATCAGTAGGAACCTATCCCCTAGCTTGAAGCTTCATCAATGTCTTCCATGGAGTTCTAGAGAGAGAAATTATTTTAGAGGGAAGGTTCAATTGGAAATAGTGAGGTCTAATTCTAGGTTAAAGAGTTTTAACTAATTTAAAATACCCAAAATAGGTAAAATAGTCGTCTAGGGTCTAATTAGAATGTGGGATGAATTTACCAATTCACCCCTCACTTGGCAGAAACTTGGCAGTGAAACAGGGCACCAAACGACGGCCACCATTGATGGACCGTCAATGCATTGATGGACCATCCATGCATTGATGGACCGTCCTGGTAGTTCGTTGTTTAGGATAGAGGCTCAACATTTGGGGGCTAAGCTCCCATAACTAAGTGTGGATCTACGCCCCCTTTTGACAGGGCATCAATGGCCTGATGAGGCGTCACCCTAGGCGTCAAACAAGACTGCCAAACACACTGCCTAGGCAGCCTTTTATGCCAACGTTTGGGTCCTCTCCAAGGAGCCTTAAGGTTGTCCTTGGGGAGTTGTACCTGGACGTTGGGACCCTAAACATGCCTATTAGGATAGTAGGGTGACCACAACTGATTTTAGACTTCATACGACACATAAAAACATGCAAGACACACTAGAACACACTAGCACACAAACGACTAGTTTTCGAACGTCTCTTTGACTTTTGACTTCAAACTCAACCAAACTGACGTATAAACTCATTTTCAAATATTTATACAAGTTTATCAACTACTAACACGCATGTGAAGCTCTAATTATCCTATTTCATTTTGAGGGGTGTTACAGAATATGACTAGGATGACTTCAAGGCTATGCTTAGTGTGAAAGGTAGTATGGGATGCCTTTCATGCATTGCACGAGTATGTCTTGGGGTTACTTAGAAGTATGGTACCCTTATGGCATAGAGAAGCTTAAGACTTGACCATGTACATAGATTATAATTAAGATGGCATGAAGACCTGAGTCTTGAATATGAAGGTGGAATATGCCCAAAAATGACCAAACAGAGGTATTTAGCTTGGATGGTAGTATGGGATGCTATCCTTGTATTGCACAAGTATACTTGGAGGTGGCTTGTGAAGTAGTTCTCTTGTAAGATGAAGGACCTAAGGTTGAAGTATGTAACCATGAAAGTCTAAGTAAAGACTATGTCGTGAACAAGATGTATCTCATATGCTCATTAAATATGTCTTATGTTGACTTATGTTTATATGATGCTTGTGTTGATGATCATTCTATGGCTATGTTGATTGTGTTATGACCATGTTATTATCTCCTATGCTTATGCCTTATGTTTACTAACCATTTTCATATTATCTTATGATGTTGTGCTAGCTTTCATACTTGATAATTTTTATACTAACGCATATTACCTACATTCTAATCAAATTGAAGGTTGAGGAGATTGAGTTGCTTTGAAGGCTAGGTTTCCAAGGATCAAGAAGAGTTGAAGAATTGGTGAGTCCTCATAGCTTCGAGGACAAAACCATGTTTCCTTTTTGTCTTTTCTTTATGTTTAAACTTTGTATGGGCTGCGTCCCAGAGGCTTTTATTCATGAGTTTAAATAGATGGTTTGAGAGAAAGGTTATAGTAAAGACTTCCGCTTGCTTATGAAAATGTTTTCGATTGTATGGTCTGAAAGAAATTTTAAATTTTCCATACTTTTGTATTACCTATGTTATGATGCTAAGGGTTGTATTAGACCCCTTCGGGGTTGAGTACGCCGTGGTACATCTAAGGTGTACCCCTGGGTCGTGACATTTCACTTAAGAGTTGTCTGTGTTTAGAGCCATTTTATATTGGTATTAATGTGTTTATATCATATTTGCAGGAAATAAGTTCGAACGTGGAAGTAGAGAGACACAACTGAAGAATTGTGCAGAAAAGGGCATCTAAGGACGTGACCTATGGACCGTAGCTCCAATCATGTTTCGTAGGTGTTAGGTGTTGATGGACACGCAAGGCTTGAAGGAAAATGAGGGAATTATTGACCAAGTGTGGACCCACGATTAAGAGCTGTTTGTGTCTAGAGCCATTTTATATTGGTATTAATGTGTTTTTATCATGTTTGCAGGAAATAAGTTCGGACGTGGAAGTAGAGAGACAGCTGAAAAATTGTGCTAAAAAGGGCATCTAAGGACGTGACCTACGGACCGTAGGTCCAATCACGTTTCGTAGGTGGTAGGTGTAGATGGACAGGCAAGGCTTGAAGGAAAATCACGGAATTCTTGACAAAGTATGTAACCACGAATACGAATGACGTATCGTAGGTCGACCTACGAGCCGTCCTGCAGCTCTGTCAAATGATTCAGAGAAGGGGGATCCATACCTGATTTTGAAAGTTTAAATATGGAGCTATGGAGGAGGATCTACGAACCGTGGATCAAACCATGGTCGGTCCTACTGATCCGTCGATTGTTATTGAGAGTTGGAGATTTTGAGCTTTGGAAAATTGCCTAAGTCACAAACCATGGAAGGGACCTACGGACCGTAGGTCAGTCCACGGTCCGTAGGTTAGTATGTAGATCGAAATCGCGTCCAGAAACTTTATTTCCCTATTTTATTTCCTTTTTATTTGGGACATGTTTTTCTATATATAGGGCATGTAAACCTCGTTTTTGGGGGTTAGACACTATTCCTTTAGTTCTAGTTTTTCGCTTCGGAGATTAACTTGCAATTCTAGCAATTCTTGATTTCCTAAGTTCGTTTTGAAGACTTTAACTTTGAAATTCAAGTTGGGATTTTGGATTTCTTCTACTCATTACGTAAGTTCGTGAATTCTTCTTCTAATAATATGAATTGTGTTCTTGCTAGCATGGGTAACTAACCATGAGCGATTAACAAAGTATGAATAAAAACTAAGTAATTCTTAAATAGTGTTGAAGCATGCATTGATAATTCTTTCGTCTAGAAGTCTTTTTAATGGTGCGCAACGTTAGAACTAGCCTTGTTGCTACTTGTCGGACCAAGGAGGGTTAGTAAATTATACATACGTAGCCAGACCAAGGTGCGGGGTGAAATTCTCTAATTGCCGGACCAAGGTGCGGGGTGAAATTCTCTAATTGCCGGACCAAGGTGCGGGGTGAAATTCTCTAATTGCCGGACCAAGGTGCGGGGTGAAATTCTCTAATTGCCGGACCAAGGTGCGGGGTGAAATTCTCTAATTGCCGGACCAAGGTGCGGGGTGAAATTCTCTAATTGCCGGACCAAGGTGCGGGGTGAAATTCTCTAATTGCCGGACCAAGGATTTAAAGATATATAACTTACCACTTTGCATGTGATACACTAGGATAGATTACTATTGTTAGGATTACCGCGTTATGAGCTTATGGGGAACACATACACTGTAGTTACTTTCTCTCATTGATAACAACCAAAGTTCAAAATCTTGCTTACTTGTTCTTTAAACTACCATCAATTATTTGTTACACAACCCCCCCCCCCCCCCCCCTTCTCCTCTTTTTCGATGACTTTTACTTCTGTCC
>NW_006238997.1:919053-927995 GCF_000226075.1 Solanum tuberosum | reverse complement strand
TTTACTTAATTGTCTCAGAAATACGTTGACTAAACAAATGTAATCGTAAGTTAAGTTTAAGTCTAAACCATATTCCTCGTGGGATCGACCCCAACCTACTAGTTGGGTTCTTTATTTGACAACGATCGCTTATACTTCTTTAGGGAGGTGTAATTTGAGCGTATCACCTTCCAAAATATCAGTCAAAGAAATATAGTGTTAGATTAAAAGGTAATTACTCGAAACCGCTCAAAAGACTCTTAAATTTCACCTCATGAAATCTTTCCTTTTCTATAAAACTTACTGGAACGATCCAACTTGTGCTTTGATTAACCCAAACAACCATAAGAGCAGACAACGTATATAAAATAAGCAAATTAATCCAAGAATGGAACTCTCAAATAATAATATTCTACTAAAAGTGTGAAGCAAAAAAGTTAAAAGTTCAATTACTAAAATGCCCTTATAAAGTCATACCATTTACGTATAAAAATATAAATATAAAAATTAATCAAAATAAAGTATATATTCTATTAACCACTATTACGATATATTTATAAACAAAAAATATATACATAGATAGTATGTGCACTTATTATGAAGCGGTAATTTGGAATAACTTATTCTTTGGGAATTCTGATTGAGGTAAGGTGGTTTTCATCCATGGGTAGCTTTCATCCATGGAGCCCTCTCAAAATCTTCAATTTCAAATGGTAGATTTCCCCCAATTAGGTAGGGTTTTCTTCATTCACCATGGGTTCTTTGATTTACTGATTTTAATGGTTAAATTATGTCTAAATATACATGAATTGATGATTTACAATTCTTTTATGATGATTCCCTTATGAACCCATTCAAACCCCCATATTTTTCCAAATTGTGATCTCATAGGTTGAATTGTTGATTGTGAAAAAAGAGTTTTTATGATCTAATGTATGAATTGATAGAATTACATGAAGTTATGATGAAATCCCTATCTAATGCTGAAATTCTATATTAGGTGATTGATAATGGCTTTGACCCTTTGAAGGGAATTTCTTTAAGGGTGCTTTGAGATTAAAGTGCCAATGTTAATTGTGTTGTTGTGTTGTTGAAAAGTAAGTCTCATTAAACACTTATAACCATGATGTGAAAGGTTTTCTCACATAGAAAGGATTCTTAGGTTGCAATGTTATTCTCACCTAATTGAATCAACGAATAAGAGCTATCCTAATGAACTAACTTGGATTGATTGTTAAGGACATTCTTCCATGAGATATGAGTTAAGTAAGACATAATAAGTATTTCGTGGTAATTATGCCTAGCACCGAGTGGATATTGAAATGAGATGGAAGTCTTTTACGTTAGTTGAGTCTGGGCTTCCCATGTATGTCTCATGATATTAAAACCTTCTACGTTAGTTTAGTCTGGGTTTCTAGTAGCAATCTATGTATCCCATAAACTATGTGCCCCCATAGATTATCTAGATATTGGATCCACCTAAGCTAAGAGTTGATGGTTCTACCTTAGGCAAGTAGAACAACCATTTTCGGTGTGGGAGACACCGGGTGATCATGTTTTAGCTCACATGGTCTCTATGTCGATTAAGGTTGTTTTCCCACAATAAGAAGATGAATAATGAACTATGGTTACTCAAGATGCTTTGTATATGAGTTCAAAGGTTTTAAGATGATTTTGACTTATGTTGTCCATGATTATGACTTATGACTTCTACTATCTTATATGATATTTAAACTTGGAAAATTGCATGCTTTCAAATGAAATGTCCCTTTTTACATGCTTTAAATGTTTTTATGCATGGCTACCATACTTGGTGCATTTTTGTGCTAACCCCTACTTTTCCTACTTTTCCCCAAGTGTAGGGTTCGGTTCTTGAGGTGATCATTCTAGTGGTTAAAGCTTGCACATGTGTATTCCGAGCTTGTTAGTGAGTCCTCATGGTTTCGAGGATGGGATTCTTCTTTTTAGTTTATTTCATGTACTTTCCCTTTTCAGACATGTTGTATGGGCTAGGCCCTATGTCATTCAAGTTTTGTAATAGATGGCTATATTGAGACAAGTCTATACTTCCACTTTCTTTTATGAAAAACTTTTAAGACTTGGAATGTGTTTTACTCTTTATTATTCTAGTACTTTATGTTATGATATGCTAAGTGGCTTACATGGAGCCTTTCGGGGTTCTATGTGCCATGTTACTTCTAGGGAGTACCCTAGGTCGTGACAAACTTGGTAATCAGAGCACAAAGTTTAGAATGATTCTAGGATGATGTCTTATTAGCCACATATAGTAGAGTCTTGTTCATGAGTGTGAAACACACCATACTTATGAATGAGAGGTTATAAGATGTTTAGGATATTTCAATTCTTCATTACTCTAATGTCGTGCCTTAGAGTTTAACTCTAAAAGATTTCTCTCTCCTAATCCTTCTCTTATGTCTTCATGATATGAATACATAAAGGGCAATTGCTAGAAGTATGGAAGATGACAATGTGAATCAAGGAGATCCTCCCCAAGCTTTGATAGATCCTTTGGTTGAGAATGTGACCCATGCATAGTTTAGGTCGACTATCCAAATGTTGGCTCGAGCCATGACAGATCAAGCCAATAGAGAGGTTGTAGCTCCGGTGAATCCTAATGTGAATTCGGTTGCTTCAAGGGTGAGGGATTTTGCACAAATGAAGCCTCCAGAATTTCATGGCTCCAAAGTGGAAGAGGATCCTCAAAGGTTGATCGATGAGGTTTATAAAGTACTTGATATTATGGGAGTGTCTTTGGAGGAGAAGGAAGAGCTAGCCACCTACCACCTAAAAGATGTGGCTCAACTATGGTATAATTAGTGAAAGGGAGAGAGACCCGTAAGAGCGGGCCTGGTAGAATGGGAATTGATTAAATTGGCATTTCTTGATAGGTTCTTCCCCCTAAAGTTGAGGGAGGCAAAGGTACAAGACTTCATCAACCTTCGTCAAGAAAGTATGAGTGTTAAGGAGTATGCTCTAATGTGCATCCGACTCTCCAAATATGCGCCAACTATGGTGGAGGACTCAGGGGCTAAGATGAGTAGGTTTATGTCGGGTGTGTCCGACTTGGTTGAAAAAGAGTGTCGTACGGCAATGCTCCTCCATGATATGGATATCTCAAGACTTATTGTGTATGCTCAACAAATTAAGGAATTGAAACTTAGGGAAAATAATAGGAACGTAAAAATGGCTACAACTGGTGATGGGAATTTCTCCAACTCAAAGTCCGATGGACAAGGTCAACCTAGATTTCGACAAAGGTTTTCCGGTCAAGATTCATATAGTGCTCCTCCTAAGTCTAATAAGGAAAGGGTAATTAACCCTAAACCTCAAGGAGGAAATAGAGATGGTTCTTATTTTGCTATATCTATATGTGCTAAGTGTGGGAAGAAACATGATTGTAAGTGCCTAGCCGGCACCGATGGATGTCTTAGTTACGGGAAGAGTGGCCACAAGATGAGAGATTGCCCGTTGATCAAGGTTAAGGGGAGAGAGGACAACCAAGCTCCTCTAAGCGGTTCAAACTCCAATGCCACAAAGAAAAATTGCTTTTATGCTCTTCAATCCCGAGGGGACCAAGAGAGATCTCCGGATGTAGTGACCGGTAAGTTAAAATTATTTCTTCTTAATGTGTATGCCTTGTTAGATCCCGGTGCTACTTTATTGTTTGTGATGTCTTATGTGGCTATGAGATTTGATGTTTCCCTTGAAGTGCTTTTAGAGCTTTTTTCGGTCTCTATTCCGATTTGTGAGTCTGTGGTAGCTAAGAGGGTATATAGGAGAGGTCATGTTTACTTATACCATAGTGTAACCCTTGTTTATTTAGTAGAGGTTGACATGGTAGAATTTGATGTGATTCTTGGTATGGATTGGTCGCATGAATCTTACGCCTCTATTGACTGTAGCACTCGAGTGGTTAGATTCCAATTCCAAAATGACCCTATCCAAAAGTGGAAGGGGGGAAATTCTATGCCTAGAGGTCAATTTGACTCTTGTCTTATAGCTTGGAAGATGATTTCCAAAGGGTGAATTTACAGTCTTGTTAGAGTGAGGGATGTGGATTCTGAAACCCCTTCTCTAGAGTAAGTTCTGATAGTTAATGAGTTCCTCAAAATGTTCCCCGATTATTTACCTGGTATTCCTCCCGAGTAGGAAATAGATTTTGGTATTGACCTTTTACCGGATATGTAACCTATCTCAATCCCTCCTTATAGAATGGCTCCGGTGAAGTTAAAAGAGTTGAAAGAGCAACTAAAGTATTTGTTAGACAAGGGCTTCATCCGACCAAGTATCACTCCATGGGGTGCTTTGGAGTTTTTTGTTAGAAAGAAAGATGGGTCTCTTCGAATGTGCATTGATTATCGTCAATTGAATAAATTGACCATCAAGAATAAGTATCGTCTTCCAAGGATAGATGACTTTTTTGACCATCTTCAAGGGGCTAGTAATTTCTTTAAGATTGATCTTCATTCGGGTTATCACCGATTGAGGGTGAGAAGGGATGATATTTCAAAGTGAATTCGGTTGCTTCAAGGCTGAGGGATTTTGCACAAATGAACCCTCCAGAATTTCATGGATCCATAGTGGAAGAGGATCCTCAAAGGTTTATCGATGAGGTTTATAAAGTACTTGCTATTATTCGGTTGTCTTCGGAGGAGAAGGCATAGCTAGCCACCTACCAACTAAAAGATGTGGCTCAAGTATGGTATAATTAGTGAAGGGGAGAGAAACTCGTAGGAGTGGGCCTGGTAGAATGGGAATTGATTAAATTGGCATTTCTTGATAGGTTTTTCTCCCTAAAGTTGTAGGGAGGCAAAGGTACAAGAGTTCATCAACCTTCGTCAAGGAAGTATGAGTGTTAAGGAGTATGCTCTAATGTGCATCCGACTCTCCAAATATGCGCCAACTATGGTGGAGGACTCAGGGGCTAAGATGAGTAGGTTTATGTCAGGTGTGTCCGACTTAGTTGAAAAAGAGTGTCGTACGACAATGCTCCTCCATGATATGGATATCTAAAGGCTTATGGTGTATGCTCAACAAATTAAGGAATTGAAACTTAGGGAAAAGAATAGGAACGTAAAAAGGGCTAGAACAGGTGATAGGAATTTCTCCAACTCAAGGTCCGATGGACAAGGTCACCCTAGATTTCGACAAAGGTTTTCCGCTCAAGATTTATATAGTGCTCCTCCTAAGTCAAATAAGGAAAGGGTAATTAACCCTAAACCTCAAGGAGGAAATGGAGATGGTTCTTATTTGCTATATCTATATGTGCCAAGTGTGGGAAGAAACATGATTGTAAGTGCCTAGCCGGCACCGATGGATGTTTTAATTACGAAAAGAGTGGCCACAAGATGAGAGATTGCCCGCTGATCAAGGTTAAGGGGAGAGAGGACAAGCAAGCTCCTCTAAGCGGTTCAAACTCCAATGCCACAAAGAAAAATTGCTTTTATGCTCTTCAATCCCGAGGGGGCCAAGAGAGATCTCCGGATGTAGTGACCGGTATGTTAAAATTATTTCTTCTTAATGTGTATGCCTTGTTATATCCCGGTGCTACTTTATTGTTTGTTACTTCTTATGTGGCTATGAGATTTGATGTTTCCCTTGAAGTTCTTTTAGAGCTTTTTTCGGTCTCTACTCCGATTAGTGAGTCTGTGGTAGCTAAGAGGGCATATAGGAGAGGTCATGTTTCCTTATCCCATAGAGTAACCATTGTTTATTTGGTAGAGGTTGACATGGTAGACTTTGATGTGATTCTTGGTATGGATTGGTTTCATGAATGTCACGCCTCTATTGACTGTAGCACTCGAGTGGTTAGATTCCAATTCCAATATGACCCTATCCAAAAGTGGAAGGGGGGAAATTCTATGCCTAGAGGTCAATTTGTCTCTTGTCTTATAGCTTGGAAGATGATTTCCAAAGGGTGAATTTACAATCTTGTTAGGGTGAGGGATGTGGATTCTGAAACCCCTTCTCTAGAGTCAGTTCCGATAGTTAATGAGTTCCTAAAAATGTTCCCCTATAGTTTACCTGGTATCCCTCCCTAGTAGGAAATAGATTTTGGTATTGACCTTTTACCGGATATGTAATTTATCTCAATCCCTCCTTATAGAATGGCTCCAGCTAAGTTAAAAGAGTCGAAAGAGCAACTAAAGTATTTGTTAGACAAGGGCTTCATCCGACCAAGTATCTCTCTATGGGCTGCTTTGGTGTTTTTTGTTAGAAATAAATAAGTGTCTCTTCGAATGTGCATTGATTATCGTCAATTGAATAAACTGACCATCAAGAATAAGTATCCTCTTCCAAGGATAGATGACTTGTTTGACCATCTTCAAGGGGCTAGTTATTTCTTTAAGATTGATATTCATTCGGGTTATCACCAATTGAGGGTTAGAGGGGATGATATTCCAAAGTGAATTCGGTTGCTTCAAGGGTGAGGGATTTTGCACAAATGAACCCTCCAGAATTTCATGGCTCCAAAGTGGAAGAGGATCCTCAAAGGTTGATCGATGAGGTTTATAAAGTACTTGCTATAATGGGGGTGTCTTCGGAGGAGAAGGCATAGCTAGCCACCTACCAACTAAAAGATGTGGCTCAAGTATGGTATAATTAGTGAAAGGGAGAGAGACCCGTAGGAGTGGGCCTGGTAGAATGGGAATTGATTAAATTGGCATTTCTTGATAGGTTCTTCCCCCTAAAGTTGAGGGAGGAAAAGGTACAAGAGTTCATCAACCTTCATCAAGTAAGTATGAGTGTTAAGGAGTATGCTCTAATGTGCATCCGACTCTCCAAATATGCGCCAACTATGGTGGAGGACTCAGGGGCTAAGATGAGTAGGTTTATGTCGGGTGTGTCCCACTTGGTTGAAAAAGAGTGTCGTACGGCAATGCTCCTCCATGATATGGATATCTCAAGGCTTATGGTGTATGCTCAACAAATTAAGGGATTGAAACTTAGGGAAAAGAATAGGAACGTAAAAAGGGCTAGAACAGGTGATGGGAATTTCTCCAACTCAAGGTCCGATGGACAAGGTCAACCTAGATTTCGACAAATGTTTTCCGGTCAAGATTCATATAGTGCTCCTCCTAAGTCTAATAAGGAAAGGGTAATAAACCCTAAACCTCAAGGAGGAAATGGAGATGGTTCTTATTTTGCTATATCTATATTTGCTAAGTGTGGGAAAAAACATGATCGTAAGTGCCTAGCCAGCACCGATGGATGTTTTAGTTACGGGAAGAGTGGCCAGAAGATGAGAGATTGCCAGCTGATCAAGGTTAAGGGGAGAGAGGACAAGAGAGCTCCTCTAAGCGGTTCAAACTCCAATGCCACAAAGAAAAATTTCTTTTATGGTTTTTAATCTCGAGGAGACCAAGAGAGATCTCCGGATGTAGTGACCAGTATGTTAAAATTATTTCTTCTTAATGTGTATGACTTGTTAGATCCCGGTGCTACTTTATTGTTTGTGATGTCTTATGTGGGTATGAGATTTGATGTTTCCCTTGAAGTGCTTTTAGAGCCTTTTACGGTCTCTACTCCGATTAGTGAGTGTGTGGTAGCTAAGAGGGTATATAGGAGAGGTCATGTTTCCTTATCCCATAGATTTACCCTTGTTTATTTGGTGTAGGTTGACATGGTAGACTTTGATGTGATTCTTGGTATGGATTGGTTGCATGAATGTTACGCCTCTACTGACTGTAGCACTCGAGTGGTTAGATTCCAATTCCAAAATGACCCCATCCAAAAGTGGAAGGGGGGAACTTCTATGCCTAGAGGTCAATTTGTCTCTTGTCCTATAGCTTGGAAGATGACTTCCAAAGTGTGAATTTACAATCTTGTTAGGGTGAGGGATGTGGATTCTGAAACCCCTTCTCTAGAGTCAGTTCCGATAGTTAATGAGTTCCTCAAAACGTTCCACGATAATTTACCTGGTATTCCTCCCGAGTAGGAAATAGATTTTGGTATTGACCTTTTACCGGATATGTAACCTATCTCAATCCCTCCTTATAGAATGGCTCCGACAAAGTTAAATGAGTTGAAAGAGCAACTAAAGTATTTGTTAGACAAGGGCTTCATCCGACCAAGTATCTCTCCATGGGGTGCGTTGGTGTTTTTTGTTAGAAAGAAAGATGGGTCTCTTCGAATGTGCATTGATTATCGTCAACTGAATAAACTGACCATCAAGAATAAGTATCCTCTTCCAAGGATAGATGACCTGTTTGACCATATTCAAGGGGCTAGTTATTTCTTTAAGATTGATCTTCATTCGGTTTATCACCAATTGAGGGTGAGAGGGGATGATATTCCAAAGTGAATTCGGTTGCTTCAAGGGTGAGGGATTTTGCACAAATGAACCCTCCAGAATTTCATGGCTCCAAAGTGGAAGAGGATCCTCAAAGGTTGATCGATGAGGTTTATAAAGTACTTGCTATAATGGGGGTATCTTCGGAGGAGAAGGCAGAGCTAGCCACCTACCAACTAAAAGATGTGGCTCAAGTATGGTAAAATTAGTGAAAGGGAGAGAGACCCGTAGGAGTGAGCCTGGTAGAATGGGAATTGATTAAATTGGCATTTCTTGATAGGTTCTTCCCCCTAAGTTGAGGGAGGCAAGGTACAAGACTTCATCAACCTTCGTACAAGAAAGTATGAGTGTTAAGGAGTAATGCTCTAATGTGCATCCGACTCTCCAAATATGCGCCAACTATGGTGGACGACTCAGGGGCTAAGATGACTAGGTTTATGTCGGGTGTGTCCCACTTGGTTGAAAAAGAGTGTCGTACGGCAATGCTCCTCCATGATATGGATATCTCAAGGCTTATGGTGTATGCTCAACAAATTAAGGGATTGAAACTTAGGGAAAAGAATAGGAACGTAAAAAGGGCTAGAACTAGTGAGGGGAATTTCTCCAACTCAAGGTCCGATGGACAAGGTCAACCTAGATTTCGACAAAT
>NW_006238997.1:914742-918347 GCF_000226075.1 Solanum tuberosum | reverse complement strand
ACTGTAGCACTCGAGTGGTTAGATTCCAATTCCAAAATGACCCCATTCAAAAGTGGAAGGGGGGAACTTCTATGCCTAGAGGTCAATTTGTCTCTTGTCCTATAGCTTGGAAGATGACTTCCAAAGTGTGAATTTACAATCTTGTTAGGGTGAGGGATGTGGATTCTGAAACCCCTTCTCTAGAGTCAGTTCCGATAGTTAATGAGTTCCTCAAAACGTTCCACGATAATTTACCTGGTATTCCTCCCGAGTAGGAAGTAGATTTTGGTATTGACCTTTTACCGGATATGTAACCTATCTGAATCCCTCCTTATAGAATGGCTCCGGTAAAGTTAAATGAGTTGAAAGAGCAACTAAAGTATTGTTAGACAAGGGCTTCATCCGACCAAGTATCTCTCCATGGGGTGCTTTGGTGTTTTTTGTTAGAAAGACAGATGGGTCTCTTCGAATGTGCATTTGATTATCGTCAATTGAATAAACTGACCATCAAGAATAAGTATCCTCTTCCAAGGATAGATGACTTGTTTGACCATCTTCAAGGGGCTAGTTATTTCTTTAAGATTGAACTTCATTCCGGTTATCACCAATTGAGGGATAGAGGGGATGATATTCCAAAGTGAATTCGGTTGCTTCAAGGATGAGGGATTTTACACAAATGAACCCTCCAGAATTTCATGGTTCCAAAGTGGAAGAGGATCCTCAAAGGTTGATCGATGAGGTTTATAAAGTACTTGCTATAATGGGGGTGTCTTCGGAAGAGAAGGCAGAGCTAGCCACCTACAAACTAAAAGATGTGGCTCAAGTATGGTATAATTAGTGAAAGGGAGAGAGACCCGTAGGAGTGGGCCTGGTAGAATGGGAATTGATTAAATTGGCATTTCTTGATTGGTTCTTCCCCCTAAAGTTGAGGGAGGCATAGGTACAAGAGTTAATCAACCTTAATCAAGGAAGTATGAGTGTTAAGGAGTATGCTCTAATGTGCATCCGACTCTCCAAATATGCGCCAACTATGGTGGAGGACTCAGGGGCTAAGATGAGTAGGTTTATGTCGGGTGTGTCCCACTTGGTTGAAAAAGAGTGTCGTACGGCAATGCTCCTCCATGATATGGATATCTCAAGGCTTATGGTGTATGCTCAACAAATTAAAGGATTGAAACTTAGGGAAATAAATAGGAACGTAAAAAGGGCTAGAACAGGTGAGGGGAATTTCTCCAACTCAAGGTCCGATGGACAAGGTCAACCTAGATTTCGACAAATATTTTCCGGTCAAGATTGATATAGTGCTCCTCCTAAGTCTAATAAGGAAAGGGTAATTAACCCTAAACCTCAAGGAGGAAATGGAGATGGTTCTTATTTTGCTATATCTATATGTGCTAAGTGTGGGAAAAAACATGATCGTAAGTGCCTAGCCGGCACCGATGGATGTTTTAGTTACGGGAAGAGTGGCCACAAGATGAGAGATTGCCCGCTGATCAAGGTTAAGGGGACAGAGGACAAGCAAGCTCCTCTAAGCGGTTCAAACTCCAATGCCACAAAGAAAAATTGCTTTTATGCTTTTCAATCCCGAGGAGACCAAGAGATATCTCCGGATGTAGTGACCAGTTTGTTAAAATTATTTCTTCTTAATGTGTATGCCTTGTTAGATCCCGGTGCTACTTTATTGTTAGTGATGTCTTAAGTGGGTATGAGATTTGATGTTTCCCTTGAAGTGCTTTTAGAGCCTTTTACGGTCTCTACTCCTATTAGTGAGTCTGTGGTAGCTAAGAGGGTATATAGGAGAGGTCATGTTTCCTTAGCCCATAGATTTACCCTTGTTTATTCGGTAGCGGTTGACATGGTAGACTTTGATGTGATTATTGGTATGGATTGGTTGCATGAATGTTACGCCTCTATTTACTGTAGCACTCGAGTGGTTAGATTCCAATTCCAAAATGACCCCATCCAAAAGTGGAAGGGGGGAACTTCTATGCCTAGAGGTCAATTTGTCTACTGTCTTATAGCTTGGAAGATGATTTCCAAAGGGTGAATTTACAATCTTGTTAGGGTGAGGGATGTGGATTCTGAAACCCCTTCTCTAGAGTCAGTTCCGATAGTTAATGAGTTCCTCAAAACGTTCCACGATAATTTACCTGGTATTCCACCCGAGTAGGAAATAGATTTTGGTATTGACCTTTTACCGGATATGTAACCTATCTCAATCCCTCCTTATAGAATGGCTCCGGTAAAGTTAAATGAGTTGAAAGAGCAACTAAAGTATTTGTTAGACAAGGGCTTCATCCGACCAAGTATCTCTCCATGGGGTGCTTTGGTGTTTTTTGTTAGAAAGACAGATGGGTCTCTTCGAATGTGCATTGATTATCGTCAATTGAATAAACTGACCATCAAGAATAAGTATCCTCTTCCAAGGATAGATGACTTGTTTGAGCATCTTCAAGGGGCTAGTTATTTCTTTAAGATGGATCTTCATTCCGGTTATCACCAATTGAGGGTGAGAGGGGATGATATTCCAAAGTTAATTCGGTTGCTTCAAGGATGAGGGATTTTGCACAAATGAACCCTCCAGAATTTCATGGTTCCAAAGTGGAAGAGGATCCTCAAAGGTTGATCGATGAGGTTTATAAAGTACTTGCTATAATGGGGGTGTCTTCGGAGGAGAAGGCAGAGCTAGCCACCTACCAACTAAAAGATGTGGCTCAAGTATGGTATAATTAGTGGAAGGGAGAGAGACCCGTATGAGTGGGCCTGGTAGAATGGGAATTGATTAAATTGGCATTTCTTGATTGGTTCTTCCCCCTAAAGTTGAGGGAGGCATAGGTACAAGAGTTCATCAACCTTAATCAAGGAAGTATGAGTGTTAAGGAGTATACTCTAATGTGCATCCGACTCTCCAAATATGCGCCAACTATGGTGGAGGACTCAGGGGCTAAGATGAGTAGGTTTATGTCGGGTGTGTCCCACTTGGTTGAAAAAGAGTGTCGTACGGCAATGCTCCTCCATGATATGGATATCTCAAGGCTTATGGTGTATGCTCAACAAATTAAAGGATTGAAACTTAGGGAAATAAATAGGAACGTAAAAAGGGCTAGAACAGGTGAGGGGAATTTCTCCAACTCAAGGTCCGATGGACAAGGTCAACCTAGATTTCGACAAATATTTTCCGGTCAAGATTGATATAGTGCTCCTCCTAAGTCTAATAAGGAAAGGGTAATTAACCCTAAACCTCAAGGAGGAAATGGAGATGGTTCTTATTTTGCTATATCTATATGTGCTAAGTGTGGGAAAAAACATGATCGTAAGTGCCTAGCCGGCACCGATGGATGTTTTAGTTACGGGAAGAGTGGCCACAAGATGAGAGATTGCCCGCTGATCAAGGTTAAGGGGACAGAGGACAAGCAAGCTCCTCTAAGCGGTTCAAACTCCAATGCCACAAAGAAAAATTGCTTTTATGCTTTTCAATCCCGAGGAGACCAAGAGATATCTCCGGATGTAGTGACCAGTTTGTTAAAATTATTTCTTCTTAATGTGTATGCCTTGTTAGATCCCGGTGCTACTTTATTGTTAGTGATGTCTTAAGTGGGTATGAGATTTGATGTTTCCCTTGAAGT
>NW_006238997.1:860000-913855 GCF_000226075.1 Solanum tuberosum | reverse complement strand
TGAATAAACTGACCATCAAGAATAAGTATCCTCTTCCAAGGATAGATGACTTGTTTGACCATCTTCAAGGGGCTAGTTATTTCTTTAAGATTGATCTTCATTCGGGTTATCACCAATTGAGGGTGAGAGGGGATGATATTCCCAAGTGAATTCGGTTGCTTCAAGGGTGAGGGATTTTGCACAAATGAACCCTCCAGAATTTCATGGTTCCAAAGTGGAAGAGGATCCTCAAAGGTTGATCGATGAGGTTTATAAAGTACTTGCTATAATGGGGGTGTCTTCGGAGGAGAAGGCATAGCTAGCCACCTACCAACTAAAAGATGTGGCTCAAGTATGGTATAATTAGTGGAAGGGAGAGAGACCCGTATGAGTGGGCACTGTAGAATGGGAATTGATTAAATTGGCATTTCTTGATAGGTTCTTCCCCCTAAAGTTGAGGGAGGCAAAGGTATAAGAGTTCATCAACCTTCATCAAGGAAGTATGAGTGTTAAGGAGTATGCTCTAATGTGCATCCGACTCTCCAAATATGCGCCAACTATGGTGGAGGACTCAGGGGCTAAGATGAGTAGGTTTATGTCGGGTGTGTCCCACTTGGTTGAAAAAGAGTGTCGTACGGCAATGCTCCTCCATGATATGGATATCTCAAGGGTTATGGTGTATGCTCAACAAATTAAGGGATTGAAACTTAGGGAAAAAAATAGGAACGTAAAAAGGGCTAGAACTAGTGAGGGGAATTTCTCCAACTCAAGGTCCGATGGACAAGGTCAACCTAGATTTCGACAAATGTTTTTCGGTCAAGATTCATATAGTTCTCCTCCTAAGTCTTATAAGGAAAGGTTAATTAACCCTAAACCTCAAGGAGGAAATGGAGATGGTTCTTATTTTGCTATATCTATATATGCCAAGTGTAGGAAGAAACATGATTGTAAGTGCCTAGCCGGCACCGATGGATGTTTTAGTTACGGTAAGAGTGGCACAAGATGAGAGATTGCCGCTGATCAAGGTTAAGGGAGAGAGGACAACCAAGCTCCTCTAAGCGGTTCAAACTCCAATGCCACAATAAAAATTGCTTTTATGCTCTTCAATCCCGAGGGGACCAAGAGAGATCTCCGGATGTAGTGACCAGTATGTTAAAATTATTTCTTCTTAATGTGTATGCCTTGTTAGATCCCGGTGCTACTTTATTGTTTGTGATGTCTTATGTGGCTATGAGATTTGATGTTTCCCTTGAAGTACTTTTAGAGCCTTTTTCGGTCTCTACTCCGATTAGTGAGTCTGTGGTAGCTAAGAGGGTACATAGGAGAGGTCATGTTTCCTTATCCCATAAATTTACCCTTGTTTATTTGTTAGAGGTTGACATGGTAGACTTTGATGTGATTCTTGGTATAGATTGGTTGCATGAATGTTACGCCTCTATTCACTGTAACACTCGAGTGGTTAGATTCCAATTCCAAAATGACCCTATCCAAAAGTGGAAGGGGGCAAATTCTATGCATAGAGGTCAATTTGTCTCTTGTCTTATAGCTTGGAAGATGATTTCCAAAGGGTGAATTTACAATCTTGTTAGGGTGAGGGATGTGGATTCTGAAACCCCTTCTCTAGAGACAGTTACGATAGTTAATGAGTTCCTCAAAATGTTCCCCGATAATTTACTTGGTATTCCACCTGAGTAGGAAATAGATTTTTGTATTGACCTTTTACCGGATATGTAACCTATCTCAATCCCTCCTTATAGAATGGCTCCGGAGAAGTTAAAAGAGTTGAAAGAGCAACTAAAGTATTTGTTAGACAAGGGCTTCATCCGACCAAGTATCTCTCCATGGGGTGCTTTGGTGTTTTTTGTTAGAAAGAAAGATGGGTCTCTTCGAATGTGCATTGATTATCGTCAATTGAATAAACTGACCATCAAGAATAAGTATCCTCTTCCAAGGATAGATGACTTGTTTGACCATCTTCAAGGGGCTAGTTATTTCTTTAAGATTGATCTTCATTCGGGTTATCACCAATTGAGGGTGAGAGGGGATGATATTCCAAAGTGAATTTGGTTGCTTCACGGGTGAGGGATTTTGCACAAATGAACCCTCCAGAATTTCATGGCTCCAATGTGGAAAGAAATCTCAACCCTTTGGTATGAAAGTAGGGCCTAGCTTCTCAATAAGTCATTCAATGAACTAACTATACTTAAGATGTGAGCTATACCTATTCTTTATTTTCTTATCTCTTCCCTTTCGGGCCGGATCGGATAAAGAAAGAATCTAAAGAATGAAATATTCATCAAAGTAGTCCTTACATCCCTTCGCAAGCATAAGAAGAGTCCGATAATGGCTGGTCTTTAAAGGCCATTAAGAAATTACATAAGTCAAGTTCTCCACGCCCTGGAATCACTTCACTCCCAACCAACAAGCTTCAAACGCCAAGCCCATCATCTTTCAATAGTTCTAGTCTTCTCACTATCAGTCTCTAAAGCTCTATCATCTTTCAATAGTTCTAGACTTCTCACTATCAGTCAATTTTCCCACGTCCGGTAGACTTTCTTTCAAAAACCTTGACTAATAGAATATTGAAATTAGAATAGACTTTGAAAAGGGGTAAGAGAGAAGCTTAGGATATTACTTAAGTAAAGGGGCGTAGCAGTTCTTCTTTCAAGCTCAAAATAGGCCGTCTATTGCTATATCTCCTTCCTGATTCCCCCTGGAATCACCAAGGGAGTGAGATGATATTCCAATGTGCACCCTTTCGAGAAAAAGGAAAGTCAACTGGCACCTTCTTAAAGCGCCTGCCCGGCTTTCAGGTCACTTGCGAAGGGAACAAAGCTTAGGGCTCAAAGAAGTCCTCTCATCCTGAGGTGAGGGTGGGATGCCTATCGAAATCAGAAAAGATGGAAAAGGCTATCTACGTCCAATTCAAAGTTTCTTGCATTTTCCGATGTAGTTGGCGACAAGAGCTTCTTATGAGCCTGAATGTCATCTTTACCTTAAAGCTGCTTAAGATTGTTAAACTTCACTATTCGACTTGATGCGCTGAGAGCGATGAAAAAGGATTTTCGGGGTAATGGAGACCAGGAAAGAGGGAAGCTTCAGTCAGCCTTAAGGCATGGAATCGTAATTCTCCTTAGCTTTTTTCGTTGAGGTAAGGTATAAGGTAAGGCCTGCAAGTTCGTTCCTTGAAGTATTTTCCTCTTAGTTTAAGCTCTTGGATGATATAATCCATCTAATCAAAAGGAAGGAAGGATAGACAGTCCAGCAGGTGTATAAGGATGAAGTGAAGATGAGGTAAGGATGGCTTGGGCGCCTCTGGAATTATGAAATCCTCTTCTAGGCATGTTCCCGATACTATACTAGTGAAAGAAGTTCCTTACCTTTTGTTTTGCTAGTGGGCTGGTGCAGACTTCCTTCTTTATGCTCATAGGCTTAACCAACCTAGAGCACGGTGTGCTTGTATACCAGTAGGCTATTACGACGCACCGGAGACCTTCGGCCATAAGACTTTAGGCGCAACGACGCAACTATTATATGACCACTTACGCATTGATACGTGAATACGATGGGATACGACCGCCCGTAATGGCTTTCCGTTGGTATGTAGTTGGATCGATGCTTCGCCTCATCCGTGCTCCTTGGAAACCTTGACTCTTCAATAGATTAGATTCATCTTAACTTAAGAAAAGTGGTACTTTCTCTTTGCCTTACCGTCTTTTCTCAGCGGATCAGCCATATAGTCCGAAGTAAGGTTAGTGACGGGAACTTAGCTATCTTTTTGTCAGGTTTTTCCGGGGTTGGTTCCTCTACTAGAATAGGTCCCGAACGCCTCACTTCTCTTACTTTCGGTTCTTATCTTCAATTAGAAGATGGTCACCCGCCCTAAGCAAGATCGGTTCAGCAGGCCAATTCACGCATCTTCCGCAGAGTACTAGCGCCAGCCCTATGAGCTAACTTTCCATTTGACGGCAAAGAGAAATCGGCCCTGTGAAAGTCACATCTTTGACTAATATACACGGGCTTCTGAGAGGATTTTTTAATCAAGCCAAGAGGAATCGATTTAGTAGTCCATACTAGGTAGATTTAGGAGTGACTGGCAGTGAATGCCCGGTAGCAAAGGTGTGATGCAGACTCGGCTTAACTTCACTTGAGTTCGGTTTCCCCTAGAAATGATGGAATAAGCTTTTCTTCCTCTTAGAGACTATGAGCTCATAGGGAGCTGGACTGAACTTGGTTAGCTGGGACTAAGAAGGGATAGGATTTGATTAGCACGCTTTCTGCCTGTCATTTCCTTACTCTGTCGATGGTATGCCTGAGATGGCAGTCTTTCTCCTTGGCTTGTACTCGAGATCCGATGTTCGAAAGACAACCAATCCTTGTTCAGTAACCATTCTGAGTGGGAGTTCAGATCTATGTTCAAAGGAGGGGGTCTATTAGCAGAGCGTCGATAATCGGGTTCTTGCCTTGCATTGGTTTTCATTTCGCACTATCTGGTCACTGGTTTGAAGTTAGTGCTTCGTGAGTGTATAGCGAACCTAATGTTCTTATTTACTTGTTGGACAGGTTTGAGTGTGGATGGCAAGTGAGTGCCGGTTTTTCAAAGAGATATTTGGATCCATCCTTTTCAACAGGAGAAGGGAATAGGCCTTGAGGGTAATGTCGGAGCCTCTGCCTAGCCCACACCAAGGCGAGGAACGTCTTTTCCAAGGTCGAATATGACGACTCGTAGTCCGTCAGCTTATTTCTCAGGTAGTAATCTTTCCTTTCTTCCCCTTTCATCATGCTGGCCTAAGACGCATCTCATGGAGTTTTCCGTGACCCAGAGGTATAGCAAGAGCGTTCTTCCCTTAATAAAAAAGTACCAAGACCGGAGAATCAAAAAGATAGGTCTTAATCTTCTCGAAAGCACTCTGCATAGTCAGTCTAGGGCATCGTTCTACTCCTTTTCTTCTTCCTCAAGAGCTTGAAAATGGGCTCGCAAAAAGGAGTGAGCTGTGCAATGAACCTGCTGATATACTACCCAAGAATCCTCTTCTTTCTTTCCTTTCTATCCCTTTCCTTTCTCGGGGAATGAGCATACCTTCAACTAGTCACCAGTGCCCAGATTTTCTGTCTCTTCCAGCTCGTAACCTCGCTCCTGACTATTCATATTCATGGCTTATTCATAATCAAGGCTCTAACCGCCTAATCAAGGAGTGGAATTCTCTGCTCCCCTCGGAAAACTTCATTGCTTTGACCATCCTCAATGACCTGAGGATGCTTCTAGCCTTCAAAGAAGACCAATTGACCACTACTACTATAATGGAGAAAGGACAATCTGCCTTCTAACCCCGAGGTCCAGGTATTCCGGCCCCAGAGAGAGCGTGCCAAAGCCCGATGAATAGACAAGGGATGGACAGTCCTTGGAGCCGTACCCACAAGAAGAAGATCAAGGGAATCTCTACCATCAGGCTTCGAATCTGAGGTTGAGGTCTAGCCTCTCTTTTCAGTGGAAGTTGAGCTCGTCGGATCTGCTGCCCGTGACGTGAGTGATCCTTAACCCTGCCCCCTCTTATTGCTATTTGTGACGTCGAGTGCTTAAGTAAGATCAGCAGTCTGGCAGGTCCTTGGACGCTGGCCCTTAGTAGTCTAGTCTACTCGGACCTCTACTAGGGCTAGAGCTAGCCGGAAAAAAGAAAAAAGACTTAGCCAAAAAGAAGTACATAATAAGAAAATGTCTACTAGGGTTAGAGCTAGCCGGAAAAAAGAAAAAAGACTTAGCCAAAAAGAAGTACATAATAAGAAAATGCTCCACGCTCTACCTTCCGTCCTCCTTAAACTAGGCTTTCTTGCATAGTAGCCTACCTTTGATCTCAGGTTCGCTACTTGCTAGCCTAGAGCTGACCCTGGTTGTGATCAAGAAGTCTGCAGCAAATTCGAGTTTAGGGGTCGCCAAAGCATTGAGAGATGGAAGGAATGCTCTGTCTAACCGCAATGCTTGTCTGGCCTCTCCAGCCAAATTGAGAAATTCACCCTTTGTTCTATCTTTTTTTTATGTTATGAAAAGCGGGTCTTCCTAGTGGGCTCGTCGCCACTAGGCAGTCATCTTTGATCCTGATCGGCCGACCTTTCCGATCCCGAAACAAAGAGAGTTTGGCTCTCTTTTTTCGCTCATTAAGATGAAGAAATTCCGTGAAGACGACGAGAGATGCCGCCTGCTCTTTCCGTTCCTTCTCTTTCGGAGTGGAGCACTCCTCTTTGTTATGTTCCTTTCTAATAAAAGCTTGGTACGTGTTCTGAGCGAGCCTTCACGTGAGGTGAACGGTACCTATGAAGTGGAATCTATTTGTCTTGGCTTCCAACTCATAAGGGAGTTGCGTTCTGAGGGACTCAAAATATCCACAGCTATTGTCAAGCTTGGGCATACTAAACAATGACCCAATTGAGACCGTGGCCACACCTTCATAAAACAGTGATGTTGTGGTCAACCCTGGATACGTGGCTCTTCGATGGGGGAAGGACCACGCTAGTCGTCTGAGTGTGTGGTGTGTAGTGGGTGCGTCTTAGTGTCTTCTTACTACGAAAAAGAAATGAGAAAGTATATGATTCTCATTCTCGAAACTCCACTCGTTTTCTCCTTTCTTTCGCCTAAACAATTTCATTGCCTTCCTCTAGAGCATCGGATTCAATAGCAAGGGTTATTCAACTAACACTGGATTCTGTAGCAGAGGAGAGCAGGAAAGAGACAACAACGGTTATTCTAATTGAATGTCAACCCGCGTATTCTGATCACTTTACCCAATAAAGGGCTATGCGAAATAGGGATTGCTGCTTCCACTGCGCTACCTTCCTAAGCCCTTACTCCTTTTCCTTTGCACCTGCCTTGTCGAACTAGAAGATGTGGCATTAGTTCGAAAATACTTTCAACAAGTGGCGAATCGGCTTCTCCCTAACAGGGCATTCTATGCATCTTTAGCTAGCTTTCCCCCGCCGCCTACTATGACGCAGCAATCCTTCCCTTAACCCTAATCATGCTTAAGACATGGAATTGGATTCTTCTTACCCCAAAAGTCAATAAATAGAAGAGTGAGGAGGGATTTTTTGGCAAAGCAAGATTGATTAGCTCGCCTAAGGGTCGTAGCGGAAGAATTCCTCAGCCGCGAGCTATTGGGGATCTATTCTCAGGAAGGAATGAAAGGACTGACTTTCCTTACCTAATAACATCTTAATCTACGATCTACGAATAAGAAATAGGAGCATCTAGCCGAGTAGCAGTCAGTAGGCGGAGAAGAAGTCAAAGGCGAATATCTCTTTGCCCCCCTCTTCAGTCAATGCTTTGGCCTTCGTCTCTTTTGCCCTTTTAATTAGTTTTTTTCATGTGTAGGGGCACTTTTTTAACCTAATCGATAGTTGTTAGGATGAATCACACGTGGGAGAGATATGAAATCTCTGAGCAGACAACAATCCCTTACTTTGCCATTCTTTCCAGAATAGGATTTTGCTTAATATCATTTGGATGGACTCAGATCCTTTCATGTAGGAGAGTCTTTGATGGGCTTTGAATTTGGATAGATCCAGCGGGCCTTCTTGCGTGGACTTGGGCTTGCTTTGATGATGAGTAGGCTTGTTGTGCTTTGGCCCTTCTGTGGGCTTTTATCGAGGAAAGCAGGCTTGATAGGGCCAAGTCTTCATTTGTAGGACTTTGATGGTTCATGTCATTCATGTAGGCTTGGGTCTTTCATTCGGGCCCTATTGGGGCACCCTGTGGGCCAATGCGTATAAGCTTGGGCTTTCTTAACGTGGCTCATTTGACGACTCAGTACATGGATGTCACGAATCTATTGGCATAGAATATGGAATCTTTTCTACGTAAGCTGGTTGTGCAAAGTTTGTTTGTTCATACAGGCAGTGTGATTTTGGGATCTTTTGTTTGCTCCGCAAGGTAGTCAGAGCCAGCCAGTTTTTCATTAAACAGGCATGATAGTCTTCAACTGCACAAAAGTTGTGCGGAGAACTAGTAAGAATTGTGCCTGCCATCCAATTCTTGACGCATGGCGAGATTACTCTAGCACTCTATAAATGGAGGCTCGATAAGTGTCTTCACTTCATCAAATTCAAATCAAAGAAATTGAGTACTAGCACGTATGGCTATGGATACTGCAAACAGGCTTTCTGCAATTGCTGCCGAAATGGGGCAACTGCAAAATGAAATTCAAGAGCACCGTAGAGTGCTAAACTTCCTTTTGAGAAGTGTTAGAACAATGGATCCTGCAAGGAAAGAAGCGCGCATTCGCGCTACCAGAGAACGCATAGAGGTTTTGGAGGAGAGGCAGCAAGCGATGCGGGCAGAGTAGGAAGCGCTCATTGTTCATGGAGCACTCGGTCGCCTGGAAGACTAGAAAAATTCCAAAAAAAGTAGTTAAGTCACCTTCAGGCTTTCTTATTCCAGGAAAGTATGTAGTTGCAAAAAAGCAAAATAGTAGTTCTAAAATGTTGGCCCTATTAGTTGTTGTGGGTCACGAGCATGTAACTTGTTTTGAATTTCACTTTATTTTATAGTTGCCCTTTCCTTAAGGTTATTTTTAAATTTGTGTCCACTGCAGTGCTCTAACTCTCTTATAGTGTACTACATTACATGAAAGGTAGTTCATGATTTCCCCTTCACTCTCTTTAGCATTTTGGTTTAACACCACACAGGCAGCTGGTACCTTCCCAGCTTCTTCATCAAGTAACCTGCCAATTCAACACATTGTCAGCGGCATTTCGCCTGTAAAAATTCATTAATGAATCAGTATCTCCTTTACTTGAACACGGGTTTCGACTTCCCCTCCGGAGGACCGGTGTAGCTCGCTTCGCTTACCGCCTTCGTCTTTTGCCAGGGCTTCTAATTCATCAATGTCCTTACTGCGTTTCACGCTTTTCAGGACCTCGATCCAAGCCCTCAGTCTCAAAAACTTCAGCATCGATGGATAGATGCCATAAGGCCGTTAGCTATTAAGTATTTCGTATATAGCAGGACTGTGACCCTCCTCTCAACCCAATCCCTTACTTGACCCTCAAAACTCACTATCGAGTTGTAACCGAAGTAGATCAAGAGAAGGGACGATGCCCAGACGACAGATTTGACCCAATGTCAAACTGGCCAAAGGCTCAGAATGAGACGAGTCAGGGATCCAGAATGACTTCATTGACGGATCACCGAGCAAGAAAGACACTTTACGCAGCATTTCAGGTCGAAAAACTCTATAAGCGTGTCATCAAGTTAGGTTAGACCAACCTCGGAACTAGATGTGGTCACCTTTCTGATCTAACACCACAGGCGATGGCCAGGGATTAGCCTCTCAATAGGACAGAAAATAAAGAAGGAATCTTTCTAGGAAGAACCTAGACAGTTTATGGAAGCATCCTTGACTTTGTTGTTCACAGTAGCAGCTTGCCAAGTGGGAGAATGAGGACCGTCGGATCGAGGGCATGAAGGCTATAATATAGAGTTGGAGGCCTTATTTCTGGGACATCCAGAAAATCCCATTCAAGAAGCCCCTACTTATACCCCTGCTCCCTCCTATCCTTGATGGATCAATTGAACAACTTTACAGAGAAAAATGGAATTCTGAACCTCTATAGAAGCGAACGACTTGATCGTGAACTATAGTCTTTGTTTGTTCGACTGACCGATTCGAATCGAGTGAGCTTCGTTCCGGGTAGTATTTAGTCATAAGCCTGTCTCTTTTGGTCTTCACTTGTCTGCTTTCGTTCCACTCATTTCCAACTCATTTCTCCGGTTCAACAATTTCAACACCGCGCCCTTTCTCCAGGGTGGCAGATGGGTCTAGAGAACCGAACTGTCTCACGATTTCAATCCGGTTAGAAAAACTTCTCCTGAGCAATTCACGTATCACTTGAGTAGTAGTACGAAACCTTAAGAAAAGGCGATCTACTAGTTGAAAAAAGGAGGATCCGTTGAAGAGTTTATGTTGTCTCGGTAGGGAATAGTCCAATCTTTTCCAGCACAGGTGCAATATGAAAGAGTCCTTTAGAATTCCTTAGAATACGAATGAGATCAAAAACGCTCTGCCGAGGCTCGAGTAGAGGAAGGGGTACTTCAACAGAGGGCCGTCTCAGACCAGTGAAGATCGGAATTGAGCTGCTTAAGATTCCAATTCAAGTAAGGAAGATTGTCATTAGTCTAGGTATTCTAAATAGAAAATACCATTAGCGCCCAAGCTAACCATCTCGACTGTCGGAATGAAACTGATTAATATGGAACTGCTAAAGATGGAAAAAATGCAAGGAATGAAGTTGTGAGAAAGTCCCGTGACATCCAAGTTTATTTCGAAATGAAAGATTGAGGAGCTGCTGAAGATGGGGCTGCAGAGGGCAGTTTCGGTAAGAGAGAGAAAGTTTGATTGATAAGGGCATTCTGTGAATGGAGGAATTGGCACAAATCTGATCTGAAGTAATGTGTTGCCGCGAATCGGCTGAAAGAGTTTCAATAGGCCAGGAAACCATTTCCGCTAAAGAGTTCTCTATTCCAATGTTTTTTGGCGGGTCACTTTCTTTTGAAAAGAGGGGTTTTTTCCAGCTCTTCCTCTCCATGCTTCAATTGCCGAGTATAATTTGGTATAGTTTCAAAGTTTTAAGCTGGAGCCTCACGTCACGGAATGAATGTTTTGTTTTCAAATCAGCTTCGAAGAATGGCCGGGAATCGTCTTCCTAAAAAGAAGAGTCCTCGTTTGAAAAAATCAAGTTTTTAATTCCTTAGATAATCAAATCAAGTTTCAAGTCGGTCAGGTCAATCGTTTCAAAGGAAGAAAATAAAGGCCGAAATCAAGATGAATGTCGACCTGGTAAATCACCTAACTTTATATAGCTGAAAGTTGCCAAATCGGTTGAAAGAATTGAAAGGAATGCTGGAAAATGAGCTTGAAAGCTTGAACTTCCACTTTCAATAGTCAGAAGAAGCGCGGATGACACCAGTCCTGATTGATTGTTTTGAAGTGAAGGGCTTTTTCCTACTAATGAGTACAGATATGCGGCCTTCGTATTGTATTAGAAAGAGAATTAGCAGGGGTACGTGCGAAGTCTTCAATGAATACCGGGGAATTGGCCAAGTATTACTTCACTTCCTCTTAGTTCAAGCTATTCCTTAGCGATTGTTCATCTTTCACTGCCCGAGGCCTCCAGAAAGAAGGCGTTCTTTTGCACTACACTTCTTCATGTCTTGGTTCACCGTCGTTCTGAATAAGTCAGATAGTTGATCGAGAAAGCACCGCCCAAAGGTGCTCATTGAGCCGGTCCCCGGTGGCTAAACTCATCTCAAAGCTGAAGTGAAGAAAAAGGCCAAGTTATTGCAAAACTTCGGAATTTCATTCTATAAGGTAGGGCTTTAGTTTTTCACTAGAAGCTCAGCCTAGAGTTGATCGACAGGTTAACCCCAAAATGAGTTGATCGACCGGTTACCCCCCGTAATTGACCCCTAAGCTCGGGGGAATCGGAAACTATTGTATCTTTTCTAAAACGGCACTCTCCCTTGATTTCCACAATAATGTTTTCTTATGAAACCCTTTTTCACGTGGTTCTAGTCTCTTTTCGATTGCTTTACAAAGGGGAACAAAAATAAAAGCCCTAGGATGAGTCATCGAATTTCTTAGCCTAGAGAAAGATATCAGAAAGCAAGCCAATGAGCTAATGATGACTAGCCTTTGATAGAAGGCTGGGTCGGTATAAAGGATAGGCTAGTCCAGCTAGATTCTATAAAGCTAAAAGGCTAGTTTACCCGCATTGGCATTTGTAAGAAAAAGAAAGACTTTGAAAGAAGGCTTGTCTAACCCATTAGAAGAGTAAGGGTCGTAGGGATAGCACTAGTAAAGTAAAGCCTTACCTTAGTCTTGCAAGTATTTTCGTGTGTATGTCTGCTTTCTTGTTCTCAGATGCTACATAACGGCTCTTTAACGCATCCCTAGCTGAATAACTTATTTAGTCCGCCTTTTAGGTTCTTGCGCCTTATCCGCCTCATTGAGGCAATTACCAGTCAACGTTAGTTGGAATGTGATCTTTGCCTTTTTTCCACATACTAAAGGCCCCTCTCTTTTTCCTTATCGCCTTAGCGCAGACAGGAAAATCGGCATTTCGAAAACAATTAATAGAAAAAAGTTCCCAGAATATTCAGGAAGGATGAAAGCCTTTATCTTTGGGGACCTGTGTGTACTACAGTAATGTATGGCGCTCACTCTGGAAAGGCTGAAGCATGTACTCCTTCTATAGTTCATCTCTAAGGCTTCATTCAGAAATGAAAGGGCCGCCGGGCCTAAGCCCTGATTAACTGAAAGTGAAAGGTATTCCAGAGCCTCTCTTTCCTTGTATATCTTCGTAACCCATCATCTCGTCTTCGATGGCCCTTAGCTTCAACTAGTTCAGTTTGACTATTTCTCAGGAGTAGTTGCATTGCTAGTAGGCAGAAAAGAAGTAGTGCCTTAGCTTATCTGTTCATTTTCAAACAACCCCTATTTGCGCTCCTTTATCTTTCTAAGCTGCTCTCGCTAGCAGGGAATCTAGTTCAGCAAGGTCCATGTGGAAAGACCTTGCTAATGCCTTTTTTGACACTAGACATAGGCTTCTAGGAAGGAAGACTCTGAAGATGACATAAAAAAGAGCTGAGTTGGCAGCTCTGGAAGCACTGATAGCCTTTCACTCATTGCAGAATAGTTGGTTTTATTACCTAGTCACTTAAATACCAAGTAATCTCAGGCATAAAGGGTACTATTTGTAGTGGGTTCTCATGGGGAGGAATATCCCTCAACTCTTTAACTATCTTGAACACTTGTAACGACATCCGTGCTTTTCAAAGGCAGTATAGTATCATGACTCGAGCTCGGACAACTCGGTAAACTGAACCCGCTCTTGGGAGGGGAACAACAGCTAGAAACGGCTGCTAATACCCAAGTGTTGGAGCAACAACCGGCCAAGTCAATTTCAGAAAAATGAGAAACTGATTCGACTGGACGCTCCTCTTGCCTTTTTCGTTGTGTGCTCTATTACTGCTTTCTCAGATAGATGTTGGTGTGGCTGCTTCAGTCCTTGCTACCTTTCCCGTCTCCTCTCTAGCCATCTTTACATCTGCCAGAATCAGGTCATCTCATTGCTTCTCCTTTGATGGGTTTGACTCAAAAGAAAGCTAAGTTTGTATTGTTGGAAGCTTGTGAGAAATTTTTCCAAGAATTGAAAAATAGACTTACTTCCGCTCCGATGTTGACCTTACTTGAAGGGACGGATGGTTTTGTGGTGTATTGTGATGCCTATAGAGTTGGGTATGTATGTGTGCTTATGAAAAATAGTAAGGTTATTCCCTATGCTTCAAGGCAACTTAAATTCCATGAGAACAATTATCCTACCCATGATCTTGAAATAGCGGCGGTTGTTTTTGCCTAAAAGATATGAAGGCATTATTTGTATGGGGTCCATGTTGATGTTTTCACCGATCATCAGAGTCTACAATATGTGTTTAGTCAAAAGGACTTGAATCTTTTCCAAAGAAAGTGGCTTGAGTTACTGAAGGATTATGATGTAAGTGTCCTTTGTCACCCTTGTAAAGCTAATGTGGTAGAGGCCTCTCTTAGTAGATTGTCAATGGGCAGTGTGGCTCATATATAGGATGAAAAGAAAGAGTTGGTTCGTGATGTGCATAGGTTGATCCGACTAGGTGTTCAACTGGTGGTTTCCACCAAGGGTGGTGTCATGGTTCATAATGGTTCCGAATCGTCCTTTGTGATGGATGTGAAGTCTAAGCTAAGTCTTGATCCTATCTTGGTTGAGTTGAAAGAGGCGGTACTTAAAAAGTCCGTTGAGGCGTTCCCCTAAGGGGAGATGGGGTACTAAGGTATCAAGGTTGATTATGTGTTCCAAATGTTGATGGCTTGAGGGAGAAGATTTTAGAAGTATCCCATAGTTCTCGATATTCTATTCACCCGGGAGCCACCAAGACGTATCGTGACCTACGGGAAGTCTATTGGTGGAATGGGATGAAGAAAGATATCATGGGATTTGTGGCCAAATTCCCTAACTGTCAAAAGGTAAAGGTTGAGCACCAAAGGCCGGGAGGCTTGCCATAAGATATTTCTATTCCTACTTGGAAGTGGGAAGATGTGAACATGGATATTATTGAAGGCTTTCCACGTACTCGACGGCAACATGACTCGATATGGGTAATAGTGGACCGGATCACTAAGTCCGCTTATTTCATTTCCATCAAGGTGTCCTACTCGGCGGAAGAGTATGCTAAGTTGTATTTGAGGAAGATAGAAGGGTTACATGGAGTACCCTTATCTATAATTTTGGATCGAGGTACCCAATTTACTTCACAGTTTTGGAAGTCTTTCCAAAAGGGGCTCGGTACCAAGGTGAAGCTTAGCACAGCTTTTCACCCTTAAACGAATGGTCAAGCAGAACGCACCATTCAGACTTTGGAAGACATATTCAGGGCATGCGTGATAGATTTTAAGGGCAATTGGGATGACCATATGTCGTTAGTTGAGTTTTCTTATAATAACAATTATCATTGGAGTATTGACATGACTACCTTTGAGGCTCTTTATGGTAGGAGATGTAGGTATCCTATAGGATGGTTTTAAGTGGGAGAATTGCTCTCCTAGGTCCGAAATTGGTGCATGAGGCCATTGAGAATATTCAGGTTATTAGAGAGAGGTTGAGGATGGCCCAAAGTCGGCAAAAGGCATATGATGATGTTAGAAAGAGAGATCTCAAATTCGATGTGCATGATTGGGTTTATTTAAAAATCTCACCCATGAAGGATCTTATGAGGTTTGGAAAGAAGAGGAAACCTAGTCCTCATTTTGTGGGTCCTTATAAAATTTTGAGGCGTGTTGGCAAGGTTCCATATGAGTTAGATTTTCCAAATGAGTTGGTGTTGGTGCATCCGGTGATCCATGTCTCAACGTTGAAGAAATGTGTTGGGGATCCATAAACCATAGTTCCCTTTGAGGGTTCAAAGATTAAGGAGAATCTTGCTTATGAAGAGGTACCGGTTGAGATCTTAGACCAGCATGTCAAAAGGTTGAGAAACAAGGAAGTTGCCTCCCTGAAGGTATTGTGGAGGAATCACTTAGTTGAGTATGCAACTTTGGAGGCGAAGGCCAAAATAAAGTCCTGATATCCTCATCTTTTTCCTTCATCTCCTATTCCAACTTGAGCTAATGAGTTCCTCCTGAATTTTCTTATTTATGAGTCATGTGTGATTTAAGTGTTCCCATGATTTCCTTATGTTATGCATGTTCTTGAGAAATTCATTTTTAGTAAGAAAATAGGTTTTCATGATTGATATTCCTCATGTTGTTGTGCATTGAGTATGAGTTTCCTATTTGACTTCATGAGATGAATTGATGAACATGCTCTATATGTATATGCTTTTCTTGAGTAAATGGCCTAATGGTTTCATGAGATTGTGTTGAGCATGCTTTAAAACTTGGAGAAGATAGTTCCTCCTATGAATATGAGAAATGTTGAGTTTACATGCATAATGGGTTGTTAGATGTAGTTCCTACTCCCTAGTGATACATTGTTTATGTTTGAGTTGGAGTTGATGTTTCCTCCTTTGAAGTTTGCATTATTTTGATGTTGCATGCATGATGAGCTACTAGTCTTGAGTCTTTACTTCCGTAAGGTGTCTTGATCATCATTCCAGGATGAATGTTCCCAAGGGGGAGCAATTGTAACACTCCAAAAATTAGTAGGCTAAACTAGAGCTAACGTGAGGGTGAGAGTGATGGATGTATCTCCCTGTACATAAAATAAAGGGTTTCGTGTTAGAACGTCAAGGTATGACCACTTAAGGACCAACCATGGGCCCTTGAGGAGGACCATGGAACTGCCCAAAAGCAGTGAACCACAGCAGGACCTACGCTTAGTGGGTGGGTCCACGCCCCGTGGGTGGGGGATTGTGACACTCCGGAAACTAGTAGGCTAAAACTAGAGCTAAATGTGAGGGTTAACGTGAAGAGTGAAGGGCAAGGGCCAAGGGAATTGGGTGAGGGCCATGACAAGGGGGCCAGGTCTGCCAAGAGTTGGCCAAGGCACTGCCCCCACCTCCACGAGGGTCTTCACGACCCGTAGTGGATACCACGCCCTGTGGTGCCACCCGTGGAGGGCTAGGCAGTAGCTCCCCGAAATCTTCCAAAGAAGTGCTCCTCCTCAGGAGCCACTTCACGGCTCATGGTGAAGACAATAGCTCGTGGGAAGGCTCGTGAAAGGGAGTTGGTGGTGTGTGACTTGGTGAAAAATGGATTAGCCACTGCCTCAAGGTCCACGAGAGGGACCACGGCTCGTGGCTTGCTCCACGACTCGTGGAGACCTTCGTGAAGGTGCCTTGGGCTTGTGAGCTAAAGGCACAAGTTTTCCTAGCCACCGTCTCAAGTCAATGAGAGGGACCACAGCTCTTGGTCATGGCCACAGCTCGTAGAGCCCCTCGTGGTACTTGGGCAGCTCACTTTAAGTGAGGGGAGTTTTGGGAAATTTTGGTTTAAGTCCTATCAAGGTGAAGTTGTTTTGGGTAAGTTTAGGGTCACTATATAAGTCATTTTTTATTCAAATTCACCTAAACTAAGTCATATTTTCACAACACCCAAATATTTCCCCAAAGTTCATCTCCTCATAAAAAATTCTCTCTCTAGAACTTCAAGAAAGAAGAAGAAGGAAGAAGGTGAAGCTAGGGTTCACGAAACAAGTTCTTCTCATCAATTTCATTGGATTCCATTATTAAGTTATGGTAGTCCTTCATCCATGGAATCCCTTCAAAACCCCAATTTCAAAGATAGAATTCCCCCAAAAGCTAAGGTTTGTCTCCAAGTCATGGGTTTCTTTAAAAAATGATTCTAATGTTGGATTTAGTTTATATTATGATTTAATTGATGATTTATGATTTTTTTTAATGTTGAAATCCCCCAAGAACTCATGAAAAACCCATATTACTCAATTATGATATTGTGATGTGGGTTTGTTGATTATAGAAGAATATTATGATATTATGTTTGTAGTAGTTGAGTTAACTGAATCATGTTAATATTCATGTCTAATGTAGTAATTCGAGATGTGTTGATGGAATGTGATCTATGGTCCTTGAAGGGAAAAGTATGAGAATTATGCATGATTATGATATTTATGTGTATGCTTTATGAACACTTTGAGAGCAAGTGAATATGATTATGATCTAGTTGTTGTGTTGTTGGAAGATATCCTCATTTACACACTTATGTATGAATATGCTATGATGTGAAAGGTTTTCTTACAATATGATGATTCTTGTGTTGAAAGGCTATTCTCACCTATTGAATCTATGAGCTATAGTAGGAGTTATGTTGGATGAAGTGTCAAGACACTCTTCCATGAATATGAACTTAAGTCAAGAGTTAATATGAACTCTGTGGGTATTAATGCTTAGCACCCAGTGGATAGTGATATGATATGGAAGCCCTCACAATAGTAGAGGTCGGGTTTCTAGGAGAAATCTCTTGGGATGGAATCCCTCACGATAGTAGAGGCCAGGTTTTCTAGAAGAAATCCCCTTATCCCAAAAACTCTGTGCCCTCGTAGGTCTTTACCTAGTGGATCCCCCTAAGCTAAGATTATTGTTCTACCTTAGGAAAGTAGTACAACCCCTTTTCGGTGTGCGGTAGACACCAAATTACATGTTAAGCTCACATGGTCTATGTCGGTTAAGGCTTATCCCACTATGATAGTATGAATAAGAATCAGAGTTATGAACTATAGTTGCTCAAGAAGCTTTGCTTAGCATGGGTGGGATTATGGTATCTTATTCATGCATTGCACAAGTAAGCTTTGAGGGTATTTATGGTATGTTTCTCTTATGAGATGATGATTTATAAGTTGTTTATACTTTTGACTTATGCTTTTCCCTTTACTTACGAAATGATGCTTTAACTTAGTAAATTTCATGCATTCAACCAAAATGTCCCCTTTTAGCATGTTTTCATGATTTTTTGCATGGCTATCATACTTAGTGCAGTTTTGTACTAACCCATATTTTTTCTACACTTTTCCCAAGTGTAGGGTCTGGTTCTGAAGGTGGTCTCCATTGTGGCTAGAGATTGGAATTGATCATTTCACCTTGCTTGTTGGTGAGTCCTCATTATTCGAGGATAGATGTTATCTATGTAGTTCCTTTTTCTTGTATTTGACTTTCGGATTGTGTTGTATGGGTTATGACCCTATTTGATTCGAGTATTGTAATAGATGGCTAATTGAGACAAGTCTAGACTTCCACTTTCCTTTATGAAAAGTTTGGACCTAAATGTGTTTTTACTCTTTATTGTTCTATACTTATGTTATGATATGCTAAATGGCTTACATGGGGCCTTTCGGGGTTCTATGTGCCTTCGTACATCTGGGGGGTACCCTTGGGTCGTGACAAACTTGGTAATTAGATCACAAGGTTAGAATGATTCTAGGATGATGTCTCGTAAGCCACGTCTAGTAGAGTCTTGTTCATAAGTGTGCAACCTGCCACATTTATGTATAAGAGGCTATAAGATGTTTAAGAAACTACACTTGTTTCATTACTCTTAAATGGTGCCTTAGAGTTTAACTCTATAAAGTTTCTCTCATAATCCTTCTCTTGTGTCTTCAGGCAATGAATACACGAAGGGCTAACTCTAAAAGGGTGGAAGAGGAGAATGTGAATCAATGAGCTCCTCCTCAAGATAATCAAGCTCCGATTGATCCTTTGGTTTATAATGTGACTCTGTGGAGTTTAGGTCTACTATCAAAATGTTGGTTCAAGTCATAACGGCTCAAGCCAATAGAGAAGTTGTAGCTCCGATGAATCCTAATTTGAATTTGGCTACTTCAAGGTTTAGGGATTTTGCAAGAATGAGCCCTCCCGAATTTCATGGCTCCAAAGTGGGAGAAGACCCTCAAGAGTTTGTGGAAGAGGTTTATAAAACACTTGATATTATGGGGGTGACTTTAGTAGAGAAATCGGTGTTGGCCGCTTACCAATTGAAGAGTGCTGCTCAATTATGGTTTAAATTATGGAAGAACAATAGGCCGGTAGGAGCGGGTCCCATAGAGTGGGAAGTGTTTAAATCGGCACTCCTTGATAGGTTCTTTCCCCAAGAGTTGAGGGAAGCTAAGGTGGAAGAATTCATTAACCTTAGGCAAGGTAGCATGAGTGTTAAGGAGTATGCCTTGAAATTTACCCAATTATCCAAGTATGCTCCATCTATGGTGGTGGATTCGAGGAATGAGATGAGTAGGTTTTTGACGGGTGTGTCTAACTTGGTTGAAGAAGAATGGCGTACGACAATGCTCCTTCATGACATGGATATCTCAAGGCTCGTGGTGTACGCTCAACAAATTGAGGAGTCAAGACTCAAGAAAAAGAATAGAGAGGTAAAAAGAGCTAGAACCGGTGATGAGAACTTCTCCAATGTTAGGTCTGATGGACAAGGGCAACCAATGTTTAGACAAAAGTTTTCCAACCAAGGCTCCTCTAGTGCTCCAAGGGTCAACAAGTATAGGGTTTCAAACCCTAAACCTCAAGGAAGTAATAGTGGTGGTTCTTATGTTACTAGGCCTAATTGTGCAAAGTGTGATAGAAACCATGATGGCAAGTGCCTATTTGGATCGGATGAGTGCTATGGTTGTGGAAAGAGTGGCCACAAGATGAGAGATTACCTGATGCTCATGGCCAAGGGGAGAGAAGGCAATCAAGCTCCTCCAAGCGGTTCAAACTCCAATGCCCAAAAGCAAAACTGCTTTTATTCTCTTCAATCCCAAGGTATCCAAGATAGCTCCCCGGATGTGGTGACCAGTATGTTAAAAGTCAATTTTTTGTATGTGTAAGCCTTGTTATATGTCGGTGTTACTTTGTCTTTCGTGACACCTTTTGTGTCAATGAATTTTGAAATACTCCTCGAAGTGTTAGTAGAACCTTTTTCGATCTATACCCCGGTTAGTGACTCGGTAGTGGCTAAAAGGGTTTACAAAAGTTGACCCATAAAGTTTCTTTGGTGGAGTTAGACATGTTAGACTTTGATATGATTTTGGGTATGGATTGCTTGCACGCATGTTATGCCTCTATCGATTGTAGGACTCGGGTGGTTAGGTTCCAATTTCCAAATGAGCCTATCTTATAGTGGAAGGTGGGGAAATTCCATGCTTAGAGGTTAATTTTTCTCTTGCCTTAAAGCTAGGAAGATTATCTCCAAAGGGTGTATTTACCATCTTGTTAGGGTGATGGATGTTGAGTCTGAAACCCCTTCTCTAGGGTCGGTTCCGGTAGTGAATGAGTTTCTGGAAGTTTTTCCCGATGATTAACCTAGTATTCCTCCCGAGCAGGAAATAGATTTTTGTATTGACCTCCTTTTGAATCCACAACTTATCTCCATTCCTCCTTATAGAATGGCTCCGGCAGAGTTAAAGGAGTTGAAAGAACAATTAGAGGATTTATTAATCAAGGGTTTTATCTGACTGAGTATCTCTCCATGTGGTGCTCCCGTGTTGTTTGTTAGAAAGGAGGATGGATCCCTTAGAATGTGTATTGATTATCGTCAATTGAATAAAGTTACAACCAAGAACAAATATCCCCTTCCGAAAATTGATGATTTGTTTGACCAACTTCAAGGGGCTAGCTATTTCTCTAAGATTGATCTTCGTTCGGGTTATCACCAATTAAGGGTGAGAGGGGTTGATATTCCAAAGATGGCCTTTAGAACCCGATATGGTCACTATGAGTTTGTGGTAATGTAGTTTGGGTTGACTAATGATCTGGCGGCATTTATGGATGTGATGAATAGAGTATTTAGGCAATACCTAGACATATTTGTGATTGTGTTTATCGATGGTATTTTGATCTACTCAAGGAGTGAGAATGAACATATGGACCATTTGAGAATTGTGTTGCAAGTTCTAAAAGACCAACAACTTTTTGCAAAGTTTAGCAAGTGTGAATTTTGGTTAAGGTCTGTGGCTTTCCTTGGTCATAATGTGTCAAGTTAGGGTATTGAGGTAGATCCTAAGAAGATGGATGCGGTCAAGAGTTGGCCTAGACCTCTAAATCCTTCTGATATTTGAAGCTTTTTGGGTTTGGCTGGTTACTATAGAATGTTTGGTGAGGGGTTTTCCTCCATTGCTTCTCCGTTGACGGCTTTGACCCAAAAAAAGGCTAAGATCGAATGGTCGGAGGCTTATGAGAAATGCTTCCAATAGTTAAAAGATAGAATTACTTCTGCTCCGGTGTTGACCTTACCGGAGGGTACGGATGGTTTTGTGGTATATTTTAACGCCTCTAGAGTGGGGTTGGGATGTGTCCTCTTGCAAAACGGTAAATTGATTGCCTATGCTTCAAGGAAACTTAAAGTCCATGAGAAGAATTATTCGACCCATGATCTGGAATAAGCGACAGTTGTGTTTGCCTTGAAAATATGGAGACATTACTTGTATGGGGTCCATGTGGATATTTTCACCGATCATAAAAGTCTTCAATATGTGTTTAGTCAAAAAGACTTGAATCTCCGACAAAGAAGGTAATTGGAACTTTTGAAGGATTATGACACGAGTGTCCTTTACCTCCCCGGCAATGCTAATGTTGTAGCGGATGCACTTAGTAGATTGTCCATGGGTAGGGTGGCTCATATATAGGATGAAAAGAAAGAATTGGTTCGTGAGGTGCATCGATTGGCCCGACAAGGTGTCCAACTAGTGGATTCCACAAAGGGTGGTGTCATGGTCCATAATGGGTCTGAATCATCCTTTGTGATGGATATGAAGTCTAAACAAGACATTGATCCTGTATTAGTTGAGTTGAAAGAGTCGGTACTCAAGAAGTCCGTTGAGAGTTTCTCCCAAGGAGGATATAGGGTGCTTAGGTACAAGGTTGGTTATGTGCTCCGGATGTTGATAGTTTGAGGGAACAAATTTTAGAGGAAGCTCACAGTTCTTGGTATTCTATTCATCCGGGATCCACCAAGATGTACTGTGATCTACAGGAAGTCTATTGGTGGAATGGTATGAAGAGAGATATTGCAGGATTTGTAGCCAAATTTCCTAATTGTCAACAAGTTAAGGTTGAGCATCAAAGGTCGGGAGGCTTGTCCCAAAATATAAGTATTCCCACTTGGAAGTGGGAAGATGTAAATATGGACTTGATTGTGGGTTTGCCTCGCACCCAAAGGCAACATGATTCTATTTGGGTCATTATAGATAGGATGAAAAAATCAGCCCACTTCATTCCCGTCAAGATTTCTCATTCGGCGGAAGACTATGCCAAGTTGTATATAAGTGAGACGGTGAAGTTGCATGAGATCCCTTTATCTATTATTTCGGATTGGGGTACTCAATTTACTTCACCATTTTGGAGGTCATTCCAAAAAGGGCTTGGTACTAAGGTTAAGCTTAGCACAACTTTTCAACCCCAAACTAATAGGCAAGCAGAGCGTACCATACAAACATTAGAAGATATATTGAGGGCATGTGTTATAGACTTCAAGGGTAATTGGGATGACCACTTTCCATTAATAGAGTTCACCTACAATAATTGTTATCACTCAAGTATAGGTATGGCTCCTTTTGAAGCCTTCTATGGTAGGAGATGTAGGTCTCCGATTGGTTGGTTTGAGGTAGGTGAAATTTCTCTTATTTGTCCTGAAACTGTTTATGACGCTATTGATAAAGTCCGGCTCATTAGAGAGAGGTTGAGAATGGCTCAAAGTAGACAAAAGTTCTATGCCGATGTGAGAACAAGGGATCTAGAATTTGAAGTTAATGATTGCGTCTATTTGAAAATCTCACACATGAAGGGTATTGTGATGATGTTTGGCAATAAAGGGCAACTTAGTCCCCGGTATGTAGGCCCATACCAAATTTTGTAACGTATTGGGAAGGTTGCCTATGAGTTGGATTTGCCAAACGAGTTGGCTTCGATTCATCTGATATTTCATGTTTCTATGCTTAAAAAGTGTATTGGAGATCCGGCATCCATTATTCCCCTAGAAGGGTTGGGAGTTGACGAAAGTCTTGCATATGAAGAGGTTCTGGTAGAGATTCTAGACCGGCAAGTGAAGAGATTGAGAAAAAATGAAATAGCTTCCGTGAAGGTTTTATGGAGAAATCATTTAATTGAGGGTCATACTTGGGAGGCCGAGGATGATATGAAGTCCCGATATCCTCATCTCTTTCCTTCAACTCCTATTCAAGCTTGAGGTAAATAGTTCCTCTTGAGTTTTAGTATGTTGGGAGTCATGTGTATTATATGCATTTTTCCAAGATTTCCTTATGCTATGCATGTTCTTGAGAAATTCATATTTAGTAACAAAATGAGTTTTCATGATTTATGTTTCTCATGTTGTTGTGCATTTAGTATGAGTTGCCTATTTGACTTCATAAGATGAGTTGATGAACATGCTTTAGTATGCTTTTGAGAGTAATTGCATATTTGCTCCATGATATTGTGTTGAGAATGCTTTTAGTTGGATAAGGTAGTTCCTCCTATGAATATGAAAAATGTTATTGGGTTGTTAGATGTAGTTCCTACTTCCTTGTATTGCATTGATTAAGTTTTGAGATGGAGTTGATGTTTCCTCCTTTGAATTGTGCATTATTTTGATGTTTCATGCATGATGGGCAACTAGTCTTGAGTCTTTACTTCCGAAAGGTACCTAGATCGTCATTCGAGGACGAATGTTCCCAAGGGGGAGATATTGTGACACTCTGGAAAGTAGTAGGCTAAAACTAGAGCTAAGCGTCAGGGTTAACGTCAAGAGTGAAGGGAATTGGGTGAGGGCCATGGCAAGGGGGACAAGGCTGCCAAGAGTTGTCCAAGGCACTGCCCTCACCTCCACGAGGGTCTTCACGACCCGTGAAGGGCAAGGCAGTAACTCCCCAAAATCTACCAAAACAAGTGCTCCTCCTCACGAGCCACTTCACGGCTCGTGGCGAAGACCATGGCTCATGGCAGAGACCACGGCTCGTGGCGAAGTCCACGGCTCATGTTGAACACCACGGCTCGTGGAAAGGAGTTGGTGGTGTGTGAGTTGGAGAAAAGTGGCTTAGCCACTACCTCAATGTCCATGACATGGACAACGGCTCGTGGATCCCATCGTGAAGGTGCCTTGTGCTTGTGAGCTAAAGGTGTAAGTTTGCCTAGCCACTACCTCAAGTCCACGAGAGGGACCACGGCTCGTGGTCATGACCACAACTCGTGGAGCCCCTCGTGGAACCTACGCAACTCCCTTTAAGTGAGGGGTCTTCTGGGAAATTTTGATGTAAGTCCTACCAAAGTGAAGTCGTTTTGGGTAACTTTAGGGTCACTATATAAGTCATTTTTAGTCAAATTCACCTAAACTAAGTCATATTTTCACAACACCCAAATATTTCCCCAAAGTTTATCTCCGCATCAAAAATTCTCTCTCTAGAACTTCAAGGAAAAAGGTAAAGCTAGGGTTCAAGGAACAAGTTCTTCTCATCAATTTCATTGGATTCAATTATTAAGGTATGGTATTCCTTCATCCATGGAATCCCTTCAAAACCCGAATTTCAAAGATAGAATTCCCTCAAAAGTTAGGGTTTGTCTCCAAGTCATGAGTTCCTTTCAAAACTGATTCTAATGTTTGATTTAGTTTATATTATGATTTAATTGATGATTTATGATGGTTTATATGTTTAAATTACCCAAGAACCCATGAAACCCCTATATTACTCAATTATGATCTTGTGGTGTGGGTTTGTTGATTATACAAGAATATTATGAGATTATGCTTGCAGTAGTTGAGTTACTTGAATCATGTTAATATCCATGACTAATGTATTAATTCTAGATGTGTTGATGGAATGTGATCTATGGTCCTTGAAGGTAAAGTATGAGAATTAAGCATGATTATGAGATTTATGTATATGTTTTATGAACACTTTGAGAGCAAAGTGAATATGATTATGATCTAGTTGTTGTGTTGTTGCAAGTTATCCTCATGTACACACTTATGTATGAATTTGCTATGATGTGAAAGGTATTCTCACAATATGATGATTCTTGGGTTGGAAGGCTATCCTCACCTATTGAATCTGTGAGCTATAGTAGGAGTTTTGTTGGATTCAGTGTCAAGACACTCTTCCATGAATTTGAACTTAAGTCAAGACTTAATATAAACTCTGTGGGTATTAATGCTTAGAACCAAGTGGATAGTGATATGAGATGGAAGCCCTCACGATAGCAGAGGTCAGGTTTCTAGGAGCAATCTCTTTGGGAAGGAATCTCTCACGATAGTAGAGGCCGGGTTTTCTAGAAGCAATCCCCTTATCCCATAAACTATGTGTGTTTAGCTAGTGGATCCACCTAAGCTAAGAGTATGGTTCTACCTTAGGCAAGTATGACAACCCATTTTCGGTGTTGGGTAGACATTGGATTCCATGTTAAGGTCACACAGTCTATGTTGGTTAAGGCTTATCCCACTATGATAGTATGTAAAAGAATATGAGTTATAAACTATAGTTACTCAAGAAGCTTTGCTTAGTATGGGTGGGATTATGGGATCTTATTCATGCATTGCACAAGTAGGCTTTGAGCGTATTTATGGTATGTTCCTCTTATGAGATGACTATGAGTTGTTTATGCTTATGACTTATGCTTTTCCCTTTACTGTCAAAATTATGTTTTAAATTAGTAAATTGCATGCATTCAACCAAACTGTCCCCTTTTAGCATGTTTTCATGATTTTGTGCATAGTTATCATACTTCGTGCATTTTTGTACTAACCCACATTTTTCTTACATTTTCCCCAAGTGTAGGGTCCGTTTCTCAAGGTGGTTCCCATTATGGCTAGAGCTTGGAATTGATCATTTCTCCTTGCTTGTTGATGATTTCCTCACGATTCAAGGATGGTTGTTATCTTTGTACTTCCTTTTTCTTGTATTTGACTTCCGGATTAGGATGTATGGGTTGTGACCCTATTTGATTCAAGTATTGTAATAGATGGCTAATTGAGACGATTCTAGAGTTCCGCTTTCCTCTATAAAAATTTTGGACCTAATTGCATTTAACTCTTTTTTGTTCTATACTTATGTGATGATATGCTAAGTGGCTTACATGGGGCATTTCGGGGTTCTATGTGCCTTGTTACGTCCAGGAGATACCATAGGGGTGTGACTGGGCCATAGGTGAAAGCCCTGAAAACCAGCTTTCAGAACCCAAACCACGGTTCACCAGCAGGGGCCATGGTTCCAACCACGGTCCATCAGTGATGTTTCGTGTATAGGGACCTGGGAGCTAATTTGGTGGTTAAGTTTAAGGGCACTTTGGGGGTTTTCGATTTTAATTAATATTAAGTGATGTCGTTTTAGCCTAATTTCGACCACTTATATAAAGATTTTAGACCACTAAATTAAGTCATTCATCTCATTATTTCTAAAACTCAAATCAATTCCCAAAACTGCATCCTCTCCGAAAATTCTCTCTAGAACAAGAAGAAGAAGAAGAAGAAGGAGAATCAACTAGGGTTTCAAAAGAAGGCTTTTCCAAATCAATTTCTTTGGACATTGTGATTGAGGTATGCTGGTTTTCATACATGGGTAGCTTTAACCCATGGAGCCCTCTCAAAATATTTAATTTCAAATGGTAGAATTCCCCCAATTAGCTTGGGTTTTCTTCATTCACCATGGGTTCTTTGATTTACTTATTTTAATGGTTTAAGTATGTCTAAATATGCATGAATTGATGATTTACAATGATTTTATGATGATTCCCTTATGAACCCATGCAAACCCCCATATTTCTCCAAATTGTGATCTCATAGGTTGGGTTGTTGATTGTGAAAGAAGAGTTGTTATGATCTAATGTGTGAATTGATAGAATTACAGGAAGTTATGATGAAATCCCTATCTAATGCTTAAATTATAGATTTGGTGATTGATAATATCTTGGAACCTTGGAAGGGTAAACTGTGAGATTATGCATGATCTTATGAATTTATGGAATTGATTTAAGGGTTCTTTGAGAGTAAAGTACCAATGTTAATTGTGTCGTTGTGTTGTTGAAAATTTATTCTCATGAAACACTTACAAACATGATGTTAAAGGTTTTCTCACATAGAAAGGATTCTTAGGTTGAAAGTTTATTCTCACCTAATTGAATCAACGAATAAGAGCTATCCTAATGAACTAACTTGGATTGATTGTCAAGGACATTTTTCTATGAGACATGAGTTAAGTAAGACTTAATAACTATTCCGTGAGAATTATTCTTAACACCGAGTGGATATTGAAATGAGATGGAAGTCTTTTACGTTAGTTGAGTCCGGGCTTCCATGTATGTCTCATGAGATGGAAACCTTCTACGTTAGTTGAATCCGGGTTTCTAGTAGGAATATATGTATCCCATAAACTATGTGCCCCCATTGGTTGTCTAGCTAGTGGATCCACCTAAGCTAAGAGTTCATGGTCCTACCTTAGGCAAGTAGAACAACCCTTTTCGGTGTGGGAGACACCAGGTGATCATGTTTTAGCTCATATGGTCTCTATGTCGGTTAAGGCTATTTTCCTACAATAAGTAATGAACTATGGTTACTCAGTAGGCTTTGTATATGAGTTCAAAGGTTTTAAGATTTTGACTTATGTTGTCCATGATTATGACTTATGACTTCTACTATCCTATATGATGTTCAAACTTGGAAAATTGCATTCTTTTAAATGAAATATCCCTTTTTACATGTTTTAAATGTTTTTATGCATGGCTACCAAACTTAGTGCATTTTTTTGCTAACCCCTACTTTTCCTACATTTTTCCCAAGTGTCGGGTCTGGTGCTCGAGGTGATCATTCTAGTGGCTAAAGCTTGGACTTGTGTATCTTCCGAGCTTGTTGGTGATTCCTCATGGTTTCAAGGAAAGACTTCTTGTTTTTAGTTTCTTTCATATACTTTCCCTTTTTGGACATGTTGTATGCGCTAGGCCCTATTTCATTCAAGTATTGTAATAGATGGCTATATTGAGACAAGTCTAGACTTCCACTTTCTTTTATGAAAAACATTTAAGACTTGAAATGTGTTTTACTCTTTATTATTCTAGTACTTTATGTTATGATTTGCTAAGTGGCTTACATGGAGCCTTTCGGGGTTCTATGTGCCTTGTTACATCTAGGAGGTACCCTGGGTCATGACACTTGAGGAACTAATTTCTTGAAATAAAATTGTTTAAGAGATTGGTTATGGAATTCTCCACGATGAATAATTCATTTTTAAACTTTTGCTTTATAATCACAAAAGGTATTTATAACCATATAAGATATTCAATCTTTCATTTTAATATAGCTAGAAATGTTGAAAGTTCACGGATATATTTTTGTGGTTGAACTTTTAAGAGGTTCATATTGTGCTCCATGGGGATATTTGTTCATCCGTTTTACGAACTTTTGGTACTTATAAATTATGAGCACAATTGTCAAGAAAAATACTTCTGAAGGGTGTGCTAATCTTTCCCTTCATTGTGATTAATTTATTTGTCATGATACTTGAATTTTGAAATAATTATATCTTTAAAGTTTTGATGGTGAGTGTTATGGCACTTTGGACCTTTATATTATTTTTTGAGGGTAAGACGGTGGATTCAAGTTCCATTGCACCAAAAGGATAATATATCCGGTTAAAGTTGGGATGCACCATAATGAAAAATCTTTGAGGGTAAGACGGTAGATTCAAGTTCTATCGCACCAAGAAGTAAGACATCAATTTGAATTTTGATGCACCATGATGATAATACGTTGGGTTCATATCCCATCGATTTATGACCTAAGACGACTTTATATGGATAAGACATTGGATTTAAGTTCTAATGCACCATAATGATGATTTAAGGATGACTATGACAAACTAATTGTACTTTTTATGAGAAGTCATGAATTTGGCCCAATTGGTTTGCCCCATTCTCTTATGTGAATGTGGTAGGAGTACATGATAAGTCTGAAAGATGACAGTGATTATTGTGGTTGTACAAATGAATATGGGCATAAAAAAAAGGAAAATTATAATAGTCATCATTGTGGTTAAATTAAGAACATCGTGAGTACTCCAAATATTCCTTCAAAATGTGAAGGTATTGTTTATCATCAAAATGTATTAAAAGTCATTGGACACGAGGTTGTTGTGCAATCTAATAATATGATGAATTTGTAAATCCTCCATCAAAAGAAAGGAAGATTAAGTGGTGGTACACTTGACCTTCCAAAGTGAAGTTGAGGTGTGTCATGCAAAATATGATATAATTTAAGGGCATGATAATGAGCTTATAATGCAAATTTATGAAACACATACAAATGATTAGTCCATTCCTTAAGGAGATTGTGACTTGTAATAAACATTGTGAATGTTTGTCTTCTTGAAAGTGAATGGGTCAAAATATGTTGGAAAAAATATGAATAAGAACATATTCATGTATGGTTGAAAATATGCCATAACTCACCTCTACGGGAGGTTTGAGATAAATAGATAAATTTTATTTGACAGGAATGGTCAATGGTCGTGTACGTTTATACGTCATAAATATTATGGTATGTTTATTGTGACCTTCCGAAAGGGCAAAAGAAAGAAATATATTTTGCATATAAAGGTTGTGGCCATGACCAAAATGATATTATTGTGTGACAATACAAATTTGTCATTGGTTGTGTACCTATGGTACAACAAAAGTAAATCAAGAAACATGTTTTGCTCGTAATAATTTTGACCATGACAATAATAATATAATTTTCTCCTTGAAGGAGATGTTCAACATATAGATGGTGTCATGGAATATGTGATAGTACACATGTCACGACCCAGGGGTACCTCCTAGATGTAACATGGCCTATAGAACCCTGAAGGACTCGATACAAGCCACTTAGTTCTCATAACATAAGAAATAGAACAATTAGAGTAAAACAATAGTCCAAGTCCAAAACATTTTATAAAGCCAAGTGGAAGTCTAATACATTTGTCTCATCATAGCCATCTAATACAAGAGAATGAATTGGGCCTAGCCCATACATCATGTCCAAAAGAGAAATACAAGAAAGAAATTAAACAATGAAAGTCCATCCTCGAAGCATTAGGACTCACCAAAAGCTCGGAATATCTCAAAGCAACCTCTAGCCACGAAACTGAGTAACCTGACTGCCGAACCCTATATTTGGGGAAATGTAGGCAAGAGTATGCTTTAGTACAAAACAATGTGCCAAGTACGATAGCCCTCCATAAAATATTTAAATCATGCTAAAAAGGGCATTTCATTTCATGACATGCAATTGACCAAGCTAAACATGATATAAAAGAGTTATAAAACATAAGTCATAAATCTTGGTCAATGCAAGCTAATTTCATCTTTAAAATATTTGAACTCATATACGATACTTCTTGAAGTAACCTTAGTTCATTATTACTTGTGGGGAATTAGCCTTAACCGACATAGAAACCATGTGAGCTATAACATGATCCTCGGTGTCTCCAACACCGAAAAGGGTTGTCCTACTTGCCAAAGTAAGGACCATAACATCTAGGTTAAGTGGATCCACTAGCTAATCAACCTATGGGGGCACATAGTTAAGGGATAAGGAGATTGATGCTAGAAACCCGACCTCTACTAACGAGGGGAGCTTCCATCTCATGAGATTGCTTCTAGAAACCCTGCCTCTACTATGGGAGAGCTTCCATCGTATTATCAATATCCACTCGGTGCTAAGAATAAATCCCACGGAATAGTCATTTCATACTTGACTTCATTATTCATGGAAAGGTGCCCTTGGACAATCAAACCAAGATAGTTCACTAGGATAGCTCTTACTCTTTTATTCGATTAGGTGAGAAATCCTTACAACCTAAGAATCCTTTCTACGTGAGAAAACATTTCACATCATTCTTTTATGTGTTTATGAGAATATGCTTTCACAACACAACATCACCATTTGTACTTTACTCTTAAAGCACCCTTAAAATATTTGAAAATATTTCATAAAAACAATGCATAAGTCCATAATTTACCTCTTGAGGTTCAAAACCCACATTCAATCATCAACACTTGGAATACATGGTTTAGCTATGGATTTCATCATAAAGTCATGTAAAGCTTTCAATACATGCTCAATTTCATAAAACTCTTCCTTGAATATCAAAATCCCACATCATATGATTCATAACTTGAAAACATGGGATTACATAGGTTCATGGAAAAATCATCATATTTCATCAATTCATGCATAAGAGATCATAATTCAATCATTTAAATAAATAATGAAAAGAACCCATGATAATTGAAGAAAACTCTAACTCAATTGGTGAATTCTACCTTTTGAAATAGAGGAATTTTGGAACTCATGGATGGAAAGAATCCATGGATGAAAACTATCATGCCTTGAATCCAAAAGCTAGCCTTCAATGGAGAAATTGAGACCATGACTTGAAACCCTAGGTTGAATATTCTTCTTCTTCTTCAAGTTTCTAAAGAGAGAAATATTTTGGAGAGTTCTTCTTTTGTGATTTTGGAAGAATGAAGTGAATAGGCTAATTTGGGGGTTGAAAAAGCTTATATAAGGGTCTTAGTGAAGGGTAAATTGATGTAGTATAGGAACTAATTAATTAGGAAAAGACCCAACTGCCCCTAAAATAACTACCAGGTGACCATCCACAAACCCCAGTTGACGAACTGTGGTCTGACCCATGGCCCGTCCTGGTGGACCACTGATTGGTGTCAGAAACTTGGATTTTTGACCTCGAACCATGGACCGTGGTTTGACCTATGGTTCGTAGGTCTGGCCATAGTCCTAGGCCTCAAGACCACTGCTAGGCAAGCCAACCACGGACCACACTTACGATTCGTGGTCCCTTCCATGGGTCATGGGTGGCCGACGTGGGTTACACCTGCAACTTCTGGGAATTGGCTTTATTTCCCTTTTTCAGGTACGGGGTGTTACAACACAAAATTAATTACAAGCTCTAACGAGTTGTGTTATTACCAGAGGAATAATATTTGGGTTGTAGTAAGTCTCAAAAGAGACTTTTTATGTTTCGGATGAATTAATATGAAATGTTGAAACTATAAATTATGAAAAGATTTAATATCTTTAGATTACTACAACCAAAGCGGGTTATAGATATTTATGTAAAAGATTGCCCATTTTTTCCTCTTGTTTGTTGAACATAAATATGGACATGCTGATGAAATCACATCCAAAAGTAAACTATAAGTGTACCGGAAGAAAGATCGGTTGGCATGATCGGTTGGCCATTCCGATTAAAATATGATGCAAAAATAATTGAGAATTCACATAGTTCTATACTAAAGAAATAAAATATTCTTCAAGAATTCTCTTGTGTTGCTTATTCTAATAATACAATTATCATTGTACCAGCTAAGGTTGGGATTGTATTTCCTGAAATTATTTGGAACATATAAAAAGGTGAATATGAGCTCATTCACCTGCCATGTGGATCATTTGCAACTATATGATAGATGCATCTATGCGATGGTCACATGTGCTTTACTATCAACTTACAAATTTGTGTTTGTTAGGTTGTTTGCTCAAATTGTTAAATTAAGAGCACAGTTCCAAACTATTAAATTATAGTGATAATGCTGATTGGTTTAGCAGAAATTGTATGCCTCCAATTATAGCTAAACCATTAGTTATGAGAACAAATCTCCCAAAAAGAAATTTGGTATGAGATGAATTTACATGTAGCAACACTTGTAAGCATCAAGCCAAAAGAAGTCCCCTATAAAAATTGGTTAAGGTTCGGGAACCAAATAATTTTCATCTAAAATGTTGACTGTGCAGTTATGATTTTAATTGCTCCACCACGCACAAAGATGAATTCCCAAATAAGGTTGGGATGAATGTTAGTTTTTCTTACATTAGGGGGGAGAGATGATTGACAGTTGAAAATTAAGTGTGAGGTTAATTATGAATTTTCTAGATCCTCATTAAAAGAAAATGTGAACTTGAAGTTCAAGTGATAATTCAATTTCATAATGTTGCAAATAAATTTTCAGATGAATTTGCTGACCCTATGATATATTTCAGTTGCAATTGCTCCAAGGAGAAGTCCTTGAAGGACATACGCCTGAATCGTAATAGACCAATCGGTTCCAAATGTAAAAAAATTTGAAGAAGGAGAGGAGCAAATGATCAATATGGTCATGATAATGAGGCAAGTGCTATAAGAGAGAACCATGACATAACACTTCATAAAACCTTAGAAAAGGTGCAGGTACCTAAAAAATGAAGAGATCTCGATAAGTTATGCCATATTGAAATCTATATCAAATAACCATCGACGGTATCTTTGATATTAAGTAGCACTCAATGATATAAATTGTGACGAGGATTTTGTATTCAAATCTGTCATATAGTGTGGACAGATAAATGATTGGCCAACTAAAATGCATAATTTGAGTATATTTTATTTCACTTAGAAAGATGATGTTTTGGATTGATAGTCCATAAATCAAGGTATAATGTAAGTGGGGTACAAATAAATCATTATGTAACGTTATAATCGTAAGATATCAAGTACGGCTTGTGCCTTGGGGCACAAAGGTTTGTGGCAAAAAATTTGATATTATTGGAGATGTTTTCTCCTATGGTGGATGCAATGAGATTTGTTTTGATTTGGCAATACATGAAAACTTGAATGCATATAATGAAAAATTATCATGTCTAGCTAGACAATACTGAAGGTTATATGAAAATGCTTGAAGAAATCAAGGTGTCTAAAACATATAAAAGTTTGAAAGAACCTTTTTCAATAAAACTTCAAGAATCCTTATATGGATTGAAATAATCAAGGAAGAAAAAGGTACAAAAAAGGGACCCTAATTGTCCTTGCATTTTTATGAAAAGGTCAGGATCTGAATTTGTTATAATAGATGTGTATGGTGATGACTTGAACATTATTAGCACTCTTAAAGAGCTTTCAAAAGTTGTTGAGTGTTTGAGAAGGGAATCTAAAATGAAAAGATCCTGGAAAGAAATTTTTTTGTCCTGGACTACAGATTGAGAATTTGACGAATGAAATATTTATCCATCAATCAACATACACAGAAACTTTTTGATGTGATTTTATATGGAGAAATCACATTCATTGAGTTCCCCAATGATTATGAGATCGCTTAACATAATTAAAGATTCATTTTGATCTCAAAAAAATGATGAAAAGCTTCTTAGTGCTGAAACTCCATATCTTAGTGCAATCGGGGAACTAATGCACCTTGCTAACAACACTCGACCAGTTATCTGTTTGCAGTAAGTTTACTGGTAAGATTCAGTTCCTCCCTAATAAAAAGACATTGAAAATGGTATTAAGAATATACTTGAATATCTTCGAGGGACCATAGACATGGGTTTATTCTATTCTGATGAATCCAAGTCAGAACTGATTGGTTATGCATATGCAAAATATTATTCTGATTTCCATAAACCTTAGTCTCAAACACAATATTTGTTTACATGTGGAGGCACACTAATATCTTGGCGATCAATGAAGCAAACGTTGGTAAACACTTCTTCAAACCATGCAGAAATAATAGCCCTCCATGAAACAAGTCGAGAGTATGTCTGGTTCAGACCAATGAGACAACATATTCACGAAATGTGTCATTATTCTTTGAAAAAGAATATACCAACCACAATATACGAAGATAATTAACTGCAAAAGAAAGTGTCCACAAGATGATTATTGTTATGAACAAGTTGAATGAGAAATTTATTTGTAACAACGAGGTCACAAATAGAGTGATTTTCAAGATGTATTTGGCTAAGCTAAAAGCCTTATCATATCCATGAAACCAGAAAATGATATATCATAAATGAGTTCAATCATGCAATATCTTCGTGAATATGATTTGATAACAAAGACACTGTCAATATTTGAGAAGTTGGTATATAAGATTTGATGACATCATCATAAGAAATTGAGCGATGTTTTGATCAGGGGGAGTATAATACGCGTTGCACTCTTTTTTCCTTAACTGAGGTTTTGTCCCAATGGGTTTTCCTAGCAAGGTTTTTAATGACGCAACAAATAATGTGTATCAAAAGATATGTGTACTGATGAGTCTGAGATTTCGACTCATTTAGGGCTTTGTTTACTTAGTTTGTTGTCCTCAATGCCTAATTTATGCTCGAAATTGATGTTCAAATGTTTATTTGCATCAATGAAGGCTAAGGAACAAGGCAAGGACATCACCAGGTAGAAAAGGAGCGAAAAAAGCTGAAGAAGTTGAAGGAAGGCAATCCTGGTGATTGCCAAGACCACTCAGTGAGCCACCAAGTGGTTCTTTAGCTCGCCTAAAGTTCCAGCATGTCAGCCCTGGGGAAGAGCCTACTTGGCGAAGGAAATGGACAGTCGGCGGACTGCCGAACGGATCGGCGACCTCGATCCTGAATGCCTAAAGTGACATAATCAAGTTAAACCGGTGATGGAATGGACCAAGGGCACATCACCAACTCGGTCGGCGATGCTCGACTCACTTCGCCTAACGATCCTTAAGGCAAAAATTTGTGAAACTATAAATTGAAATTTAAAAAGGAGAAAAGGAGTTCTGAGTTTTTGGAGTTTTTCTCTGAGTTTTTGAAGTTTTCCTGAGTTTTCCATTGTTGAACTTAGAGCTTTTGAGACTTGGTTTTGAAGAATTTTCATTTTGGTATTTGAATTAAGTTGATTTGAAATATTGTAGAGATTTGGGAAACATTACCCAGTTCATGGCTAACATAATTGGTAATTGTTTCTTCATTTTTATGATGTTTGGGTAAAAACCCCAATTCTTGGGGTGTGATCACGTGATTATTGGCTTAATTAGCTTATGGGTATTGTTATTTATTTATTTAAATGCTTAATTGAAGTGGGTTTAATCGATAGTTGTGTATTAATCTATGAATTGTAGTTGCAAATGCAATTCTAATTTAGTGTTCCGGGCTTGCTTGAGAAAGAGGTTTTAGAACAAAGGTTTTTGATTAATAATTGTAGTTATTAGGTTGATGTGGGTTCAGCTCGAGAGAGTGAATTCTAAACTTGATTCTACCAATATAGCTCGAGAGAGTAGATAAATTAAGGTTTTGGGTTGTTTATATTGTTAAGCTTGTTCAGGTTCGAGAGAACTCGCTTGAATCGTGATAGTTATTCGAGAGAAAGCTATTGCATCCATAGTCTAGCCTACCTACTTAGATTTAACAATTGTTAGTAAATTCCAATTACCCATATAGTGAAATTAGCCTATAATTGATCACATCCCCGAGATATCCTATCTACTTATTGTGTTCCCTATTTTCGAAATTGTTTTAGTTGCTAATTGACAAACCAATCCCCAAATCTGACATTCATGTCACCCTTTCGATTTATCTAAATGTTTTTGCTAATTTCTATTCCTACAACCGATTAGATCGCGTTTATAACTTTGTACCTGAATTTGAACTTGTACCGCTCCTTGTGGGTTGTTGGGTTTTTTACTAGATTACGATCACCTACACTTCGTATTGGATGAGGTGTAGTTGAGTATTTATAAAAAATGGCGTCGCTGCCGGGGAGTGGTGTTTAGAGTTCTCTTATTGAAGTTTAGATTGTGATCTTCTTGTGTTGTAGTTGAATCGACTTACTTTGTTTTATGTTTGTGTTGGTTGTGTTTGAACAGAGGACGAGATGAGTGTGAACGAGAGTAACGATTGCCAACTGGGCCACCAAGATTACATCGAAAATCTGAATGATGTTAATGACCCGATTCAATTGGGTGGTGTTGGTGCTATACGTCTACCTCCTATTGAGGGGAATGATGTCTTCCACGTGATTAGCACGATATTGCACCTCTTGCAAATGAAAGGATTATATGGAGGGCTAGCTCATGAGGATCCCCATGAGCATATTTGGAATTTTGTAGTCGTATGTGGTTTGTTCTCATTCAAGAACATCTCTAAAGAATCAGTTTGACTCCGGTTGTTCCCTTTTTCTTTGATGGGGGAAGCCACCAAGTGGTTAGCTAATCTACCGAGGAACTCCATTACCACTTGGGATGAAATTACCAAGGCTTTCTTGTGAGGTTCTTCCCTCCTTCAAGAATGATGACATTAAGAGATAATATTTAGAGCTTCAAACGTTTGGAGGGTGACCAATCCATGAGACGTGGCTGAGATTTCAGAAGTTGTTACTTTAATATCCGACTCACATACTTCCAAACAACGTGTTGTTACAACACTTCTATAGGAGTCTTGAATCGGTGAACAAAGGTGTTGCTGATCAACTTGTTCCAGGGGGTATAATCCAATAGCCTTTCAAAATCGCATCTAATCTCCTCTATGGGATGACCAAAATTAACAGAGCATGGTACACTCGAGAGGACCAGGTGTCTCCTCTAACCTTTAGGATGACAAAAGAGTAGATCGAGAAGGACAATGAGCGAGGCAAAAATATGGCCAAAATGATGACCCAGCTGGATATTTTGTCAAAAACTGTGATGGGTAGTGGGTGGAAAAGTGTAAATGGTGTTGGTGTTAGTGGAGTAAACCTTAAGCAGGAACACTTTGAGGCTCTAAATAATGAGGAAGTGAATTTTCTTGCCAATCAAGGAGGTGATTTCCGTCCAAGCTATCCAAGTACGGGTGGGAATCTAGGTTGGAATAGAAAAACGGATGATGCATGGAGAGACCGTGACAGAGAATGGAGTGATAATGGGACTTATTGGAAGGGATGGGATGGTTAAAAGAAAATATACGTTCCACCCCATGAACGTCAAAATCCAAAAGAGCAAAGGGCTGACCCGGAGAACTTTCACACGGAAGACATGCTTGCACGCATTCTGAATAAAGTTGAAGGCTCGGACAAGGCTTTGAAAGAAATGAAAGAGGATGTCTCCACACTAAATCAAATGGTCACCTCTAACTCAGTGTCCATCAAACAATTGGAAACGCAAATGGGTCAAATCTCATCTCATTTGAACAGATAGACAAAAGGGGGTCTACCAAGTGATACCTTGGTTAATCCAAAAAATGAACCTTGAAAGCGTATCCACGTCGTGCCACGACGTTAAATAAGGTGCTTTTTGGGAGTCAACTCAAGCTTTAATGCTTTTATTACTGTTGTTTGAATAATGGGTGTTGAATTTGCAAGTTGAAAAGTTGAAATTTTAGGAAAATGGCAACTAGGAGAGCCAAAAGTCCAGTCGATGACTCGCCGAACAGGTCGGCAAGCCTGACCTGGATCGCCGTTGGGACCACCTAGTTTGCTTGGAGTTTTGTAAAACTCGGTGGACTAAGTTTCCACTCGGCGCATCGCCAAGTGGGTCGGTGACGTAAGTCGTGGTCGCCAACTGGCACGCGAACTGAAGAGTTTTTAAAGGTCAAACCATTTTAAATTCAAAATCTCTTCATTTTCATACTTTTCAACTTTCGTACTCTCGCAACCGCTCATATTTTTTTCCTCGTACTATCGTTCTTAATTTTATTTGGGATCATTTGCTCGGAGTGAACTTTTAGATTTCATTTCTAGCCTAGCTTTACAATTTTTTGACATTTAAGGTTAGTTTTCCAAACCTCGATATAAAAATTGGTTGTAATAAAATGCATGATCGTTTTGTGGTTGTTATATGTGTTTAGTATTTCTTTGTTTATCGTGTGGTAGTTTGTTTTCCCGTACTTAGTTGAAATCATGATTATTTGACCTTAAATAGTATATTCACATGTCATTGATGGTTAAAATTGTTGGGTTGTGTTGAAAATATTGTGGGTCTAGCGGGGTGAAGTCTGAGTAGCCCCAAATTGTGCTATCTGTCAAAATTTTGCCCAATAATAGAGCGGTTGACGTCATTTTTAAAGGCAAAAGACGTCAATTGGCCAATTTTGGCCAAATTGGGGGAAGTCTGAGTACCCCAGGGGCATGGATCTTGTGGGCTTTAGTTGAATTGCATGATATGAGTGTTTAATTTTGTTTTCGTGGGCTATGGGCTTGATTTTGAAGTATGGGGTGCAAATCTGGCATGTTGGACTACTCGGCGAGATGGGCCGAGCTTGCCGAGTGGTTTGGCAGTTCACGTAAGTCACCCTTGATCGCCTTTTATTTCTCTCTTTTAATTTTTTAAGTTTTATAACTTTCAGAGAGATGCCTGAGCTCGCCAAGTTCACTCAGTGACTTGTTGAAACTCTTTTTTGATCGCCCTTCTACACCCTTAAATCCTTGAAATTGTTCTATAACTTTCGGCGAGCTGCTTCTAGTTTGCCAAAAGGTGTTGGCGATCTGTTGAATGGCCCTTGACATCGCTGACTTGTTCTGCATTTTTGTAAATTTCATTATGGAACCTTCGGCGATCCTGACTTGGCTCGCCAAAGGTGTTCAGCGACTCGCCGATCGGTTCGGCTAGTTTACGCCGATAGTGAATTGTCCATTTGATTTATTCATGAATTAGTTGTATTCATGTACGTATATTCCAAGGTGACATGAGCCTTTGTAGATAACTATGTACCTACTAGTTAGGCATTTATCATGGTGGCCTTTGGGGTGATATCTCAAAACTATAAATAGAGATATCATTCACCATTTGTTTGACACACTTGAATAAGAAGAAAAGTTATCTCTTCTTTCTACATTTCTTGCCTTCTTCTCTTTATGATTATATTATTCTGAGCTTGATTTTAAAGCAGTATTGATTTTGTTAAGGGTGAAAAACTAATTATTTATTAAAGTGTAACCCCTTGGACTTCTATACTAATTATGCAATTAATATATTTTATATTAATTTGTTTTTGTCACAAATTGTGAAAAAAAAACTCCCTTTATTTACATTTTATTATATGTGAGTTACAAAAAACTTCTATTTATTTACATTTTCTACTTAAATATCATGCCTTATCAATTTCCTTCTACTTAATTTTTATGACAAAATAATTTATAAATAACAATCATCAATAAAGTTGTTGGATGTTCATTTTCATTTTATCCCTCTATTCTTTTATTAGTATATATTTCACCTTTTTTATTATTATTTTTTATAGATCATGTGTCTAATCATCAAATTAGAATAGAGGACATTGAAAAGATGATGTGATAATATGGTATTCGTTTTGATGAAATTATAAATATATTCTTCAAAATTTCTTCTTGTATCATAATAGTCAAACACAAGTTCATAATGATCAAAATGTAATTTGATGAGAGTTTTAAAGGGGAACAAGAGAGATAATTGGAAAATAAAATACTCATATGAGTTCTACTAGATCAATCAGACAAAAAATACCATGATGTGTTGATGTATTTGTTTATTATTTAGGCTACTAAATATTTTGTACACATTCAATAAAAGTACACACAATATATATTATGGTTAAAATGTTCTTCATTTGTATCCAATAAAAAGCATGTACCGTCTATCATTTAATAGATGCTAAGTTTGATAAGTTTTATTATATATCATCATTTTAGATCAATCTTTATGATATAATTAAATCAAAAGATAATGATATAATATGACAATATAATAAATATATAACTAATCAGATAAAAAATAATTCAAATACATACTTTAACAATGCAAATTAAGAAGTTGAAGTTGTTATGGTTGGATCTGGTCCATCATGTATAACTGTTTCAGCTTGTTTAAACAAATTGGGCGTAAAACATTTTTATGCCCAATTTGTTCAAACAAGCTGAAGTAGCTATACTTGATGGACCAGCTCCAACCACAACCACTTCAACTTCTTCCTTTGAAAAATTAACCATTTAAATTTCCGAATCCAAAAACCAATTATTTCTTAAACACACCTGAATTGTAAGAGGGGTTTCATCGGAAGCCTTGAGAAGATTTCACTCGGTTGGCATAACGATGGATCTAAATTTTCAATCTTGAATTGAAGAAGAAGCACTCCTAGTGTGTTTCCTCTACTTTTTGTGTCGATGGGAGGTTTCTGATTCCATTTCTTTTAAAGAAAAGCTAAGTTATCTGAGAGGACTTAAGGTTTTGATGTTCTACTGAGGTGATGTGTAGATATATATTATAAAATTATTTTTCTAAAGAAGTGGTCCTTTTCTTTGTGTAATAGGAACAAAATTTAGTACCTTAAGTAACACTTGAACAACTTTTGTTCTATATTCACCAAAAATGTACACCTTAAGAAACCTTTAGTAAAGTGCATTAAAGATGTTGCGTCGATTTTATGCTCAAAAGAATCTGAAATTTCACCTTCAAAAATATCAATCAAAGAAATCTAGTGTTGGATTAGAAGGTAATTAGTCAAAGACGCTGAAAAGAATCTTAAATTTCACCTCCTGAAATCTTACCTTTTCTTTAAAACTGACTAGAACGATCCAACTTGTGCTTTGATTAACCCGAACAACCGAAAGAGCGGACAACATATATAAAACAGGGAAATTATTCCAAGAATGGAACTGTCAAATAATAATATTCTACTAAAAGTGTGAAGCAAAAAAGTTAAAAGTTCGATTACTAAAATCTCTTATAAAGTAATAACATTTATGGATAAAAATGTAAATATAAATGTTAATCAAAATAAAGTATATATTCTATTAACCACTACCATTATATATTTATAAACAAAAATATAAAGAGAGATACTAAGTGAACTTATTATGAAGCAGTAATTTGGAATAACTTAAAATATGAATTACGTAACAGATATTTCAGTAATCCAACTTTTAACTTGTTTGCTTACCACTTTTAGTATAATATATATATATATATAAAGTTGGATATAGAGAAGGTGATGTGGCATATGGCCAGCAATTGTATTTATCTATTTTAGTTTTTTTAGATTTTTTTCTTACTATTTTCTTCAATAACTATATCTGTCGTAATAAAGATAATAACCATTTCTTTTAAAGTAATTAAAACCCACATAGAAGACTAAACATAGTAGTTTTCATGACTCAACCCACCGGGCCATACGAGCACCTACTCTAATACCTAATTAGGAGGACCCTCGATCCCCAACGGTTAAAAACATGTGGAAGATTTTGAAAACTGAAGATAAAAGAAGATTCAGGAGATTTTTATAGAATAAAGAGTTTTAAGCAATCCAACGTAAAAATGTAAATAAACAACTCCCTAGGGATCTAGTCTAAACAGGTACAAGAGCTTCTAAGATTACAAGGTATAAACCATAATAACAAATGACGCCGCTCCTACCACATGGAAGAAAAATAAAATAGGTGATGTAGGATATTGTCTTCATGTTCACCTATGAAACATTTCTGACCCTGCAACCAGACCATGCCAAAAAGGCATAGCAAGAGTAGTATCAATACAAACCACACGTACTGGTAGGCATCATCGGTCAAGCCGATGCCCATCACATAATATAAGAAATCAACCAGCAGGAAACATGTAATAAGAAAGTACACCCCTCAACTTTCGTTCCCCTGCCCTTACCATTCCCGTTCACCTTACACATACTAGTACACTTGACTCTAACCCTCTTCTCTATCACCATACTCGCTCAGCCCTTGATCATAGCTTAACCATTATATCTCATAGAAGAGTCCCCGAATGCAACCACTACCAATCTGGCTAACTACTCACGACATACCCTTGCCTCTTCTTCATCAGAATTCAGCCTTTGACCACGTAGTATATTCTATCAATGCTCGCTAACCGTTTCGGACACGAATTTCCCTTCCAAAGGTAGGACCTACTACTTTTGCATCATGAACAATACCCCACTTCTCATTATTATGAACACAGCCGCTCTAAAGTAACCGATATTAAAACTTGGACCCTCAGCCCTCCGTTCACCAGAGCTCATTCCAATTGGGCCTGATCATTCACAATTCATTCAGTAAACGAGATATAAAAAAGTAACTACGACACAGTAAACATACATACACCAGATGCATAGTTCAAATATCCTTCTAAAAGCAACAGACAATTTCTCAAGATCAATGATAGACAGATATGAATATAGGAATCACCAATGGTTCTCTCATGGAACCCACATCCAAACTATTAGTGTGTCGGAACGTCGCCGGATCCAATATATATGTGTCGGAACATGAAAACCGATTGAATATATGTGTTGGAACGTGACACTTGATCCAATGTACGTGTCAAAATGTTACACCCAATCCAATGTATGTGTCAGACCATAACACCCGGTCCAATCAGCACAACCACAGCCATAAGCAGACCCATAATGAACAGTTCACATAGTCACACAGTTAAGTAACAGTTTCATGGCATGTAATTGTCCATACTTAGTCATTTTATTAGGTTCGATTCATAATTCTCTATTCACATACATGTATGCATATAACAAAGCAGTTAACAGGTTTATATCACACACCATGAAGTTAACCATCACCTACCCCTAGTTCACAGGATGAGGCTTCCTCCTATGGTACACATCTTATTTAACAACTAGGAATACATGTACAATAGTCCCTTTTTCGGTGCTTGAAGGCCTACGCATGAATCTACCATCACTTAGCAATATACTACAGAGTGCGCACAAATTTATGACTACTCAATTAAGTAAACCTAGCCTACATGGGGGCCAAGCAGCTGCAGAGGAATTGTAGCTCCAATCTTAGTTTCTGGATAGCGAGACGGTGAATTTTGGCTGGGAATCAACGAGTTGTCGTCAACCTTGTGCTATAAGTCTCTCTCTCCTTCTTTACCAAGCCTAGAACAGCCTTTTGAGGGTTTCTGGGGTTATCTTTGCCTCTTTTTGGCACTTCGGGAAAAAGGAGAAAATAAGACTTCGCGTCACTAAAGTATATGCCCCATCGAGAGGACCCAATATACCTTGTCTGGGGTATAAAGACATGACTAGCGTGATCAGTAAAGTTGATGCCCAATAGAGGGGACTTATAAACCTATAGGGGCACGAAATTCTGGGACTATGAGGGTATGTTGAACCCTAGTCCAACTCATTCTAAGCCTACAGCCAACTGGAATCTATATAAACAACATACCTGAAATACTAGATAGCTCAATGTTCTGACATGCAAATCTGAGAATGCAACATTTAAATACTGACAATGAAACATTCAAAACTAGAGCATGTATATCTGTTTAACTGACCTAGAATGTGTAATTCATGAACTAAGCGAATCTACACAAATAGGGTTCTGAATTTCATGGAAGGAACTAAGCAATGATTTTACGAAAACATGATAATCTGATTAGGAATACTATAGAATCTAATTCATAACAATTCTCCAAGGTTTAAGAAACCGTAGGTCTAAACATGATATAGAGACTCAAGAATCTGACTGAATTCTAGGGACCAAGTGGATGAAACTAACCCACTAGTGAAATCCCACATACCTGGTGATGAAATCTACGGAGAAATTCTTTGGATTTTGGGGCTGAAAGTTCAAGAACACTTGTAACGACCGGGTTCCGTCATTATAGAACTGCCAACGGGGGAAAATTTACAGCCGAAAAAACTTTTTCGTAGTGATTGGATTTTCCCAATTTTGTCCAGATTTGGACGAAATCAGAGTCATTAAGGTATAGGGAAATTTGGTAAAAATTGGGTGAAGTAATTATGGTTTTGATTGTATGACGAGATAGCTAACTTGTGAATGAATCTGTATGACTTTATGGAGTTGAATTTGGGTGAGTAGATCTCCGGAAATCAATCTTAGTGTGAAGGGTATTTTTTGAATGTCCTGGGTTAGAAGTGTGTTGTGGAATGGAGATTTGAAATTCTTTAAAATAGCTCTCTGTTTCAAAAATGCGGCTTTGGCGCTGGGTTTGGCCGCTCTGGCGGGGACGCTACAGCAGGATATGGGGCACTGTGGCGGGCTCGATGGGAATTTAATATTTAATTAGCTCACTGTTAAGCTGAAGCCGCTGGGGCAGGGGATTTGGTTACTTTGGCGGGGCCGCAAAAGCGAGGAAAGGGTCGTTGCAGCGCGCCCGACGTGACTTCATCTAGTTAATAAACCCCTAAACGACCTCATTATGCACTTTTTGAGTTTTTGAGCTAAGGAACGACCCCCAGGCGACTCTTACTCATTTTTCACCATTCTTGAGGCTAAAGGTAAGCTTTTCACTCCCCGAATCCATTTTTTGATCCGTAGAACGTAATAAAAATGGGTGAATATTAATGGGGGAAGATTTTGTAATAGATTTTATGGTGGAAACAACCCTAATATGGATAATTGGGATCATGGGTTTGATCTAGGGTTCATAGAATTGTTATAGTTTTTGGTAATTAGCGATTGTTTGTTGATTCACATGTGGTATTGATTGTTTGTAGACCAAGAACAAGCGGAACGAATCCGGAAAGGGAAGGATCATGTTTCTTAGGGTTTCAAGCTTGTTCCGAGGTAGGTGATGGTTGTGATTCTATGTTTGTGTGATGTATGTTTGTTCTTGCTTCATTATGATACTTGTATATGTATGAATGTTATAATGTTGATCACACTTGTTGTAAATGAGATAGATGAACTATCATTGTCATGAAATCATGACTTAAATGTATGATCTTGATGATGTACTTGTGTTTATGATTGTTGTGTGTGAATGGGATCAGATTGCCACGTTCCGGCATAACTAACTTGGATCGAATTGCCACGTTTCGGCATAAATATGGGATCGGTCACCACGTTTCGGCATGCTAACTGTTTGGGTTTGGGTTCCATGAGAGGACCAATGATGTGATGTTCAATGTGAAATGCGTTGTTGATTCTTCATGTTGATAATATTGTGTATGTTGATATATATGCATGTGATTATAATGTTGTTTGACTTGTTTATGTTGCACTTAGTGGGATAACCTCGTGATCCTGCTAGTACACTGTGGTTGTGTACTAATTCTGCACTTGCTCTTATTTTTGTTGAGTACATGGCATCTTCAAGTGGCTATTGACAGACCTCGCTTAGAAGATTAGAGATCGTCGCATCGAATTCAAGGGTGAATCAATTCTTCCGGGCTGCGATAGAATTCTCTTTCATCTATATCCACCATTTTCGGACTTAGACATTTGATTTAGTTAGTTCATTAGATTAGGGTTGCTTCATTTCTTGTTTAGACTTGTTGAATTTTAGATGTTTTGGTACATTGACTTTCAAATTCTAGGTATTAAATTTCTGCATTTGTTAGTTAATTAATTTCTTTTCGTAGTTTAAATCCCTTAGTTTTGGTTTAGTTGTTTGTTTGAGTTGTAGTAGTGGTTCTCCCACCCGAGGGTTAGTGTGGTTGCCAATCACGACGGTCTGGGTCATGACAAAGTTGGTATCAGAGCCTAGGTTCGTTGATCTTGATGTGCCAAAACTAGTCTAGTAGAGTCTCGCGGAATGATACATGGACGCCTTTACTTTTCTCCAAGAGGCTATGGGACTTTAGGAAATCTCTATATTTTTCTCTTGTTTCCTTTCATGCTATAACTTGATTCCAATTGGTATCTGTCGATTCAAATTGGTATCTAACCTCCTTCACTCTTATGTCCACAGATGGTTAATACTAGATTCAACGGCGTCAGGCCCATAGTTCCCATCAATGCTCCAGTTGAGGAATCTATAGTGATAGGTCACGGTTGAGGCAGGGGTAGAGGAAGAGCTACGGGTAGAGGTCATGGAAGAGTAGCACCCACCGTAAATGAGGTACCTATTGAGAACATGCCTGTGAATGAGAACCCTCATGTGCAGCATGAAGACATAGAGGAGAATGTGGATGTTGAGGATGTTGAAGAGATTGAACAAGAGGAAGAGGTACAGGATGGAAATGCAGGTGTTCCTCCTTTGGATCCAGTGTTAGCTCAACAGATCATGTCCTTTTTGAAGGGGTTGGCTGATCCTGGAGTGCTTCCATCTGCCCAAGCAACTCAGACTCCCGCTAATCCCCATGTTGCTAGCACTGCGCTCAAGATGGGTGGAATGGAAGGTAATGATGATTTCTTCCGTCCTTTGTTGGGTTATGTTATGACTGGTAATGAGCATCAAATATTGACTAAGTTTCTGAAGCTTAAGCCTTCGGTATTTCTTGGTTCTGAGACTGAAGATGCTTATGAGTTTATCTTTAGACTGTTATGAAAGGCTGCTTAAGTTGGGAATTGTCTATCAGCATGGGGTTGAGTTTGTCTCCTTTCAACTTCAAGGTGAGGCTAAGCAGTGGTGGAGAGCTTATATGGAATGCAGGTCTTCTACTTTACCTCCCCTTACTTGGACCCAATTTCATGCTCTGTTTTTGGAGAAATATGTGCCTAGGACTTTGAGGGATTGCAAGAAAGACGAGTGGCTGCTTATGAGGCCAAGTTTCATGCCTTGTCTAGATATGCTACTCAATTGGTGACTACGGAGGAAGAGAGAATTCGGTTATTTATTAGGGTATTGAATTCGGAGTTGCAACTATTATCTGTTCATATGACTTCTGCAAAGAGGAGCATTAATGAGGCGACAGACTAGGTGAAGAAAGTGGAGAGGGTTAGGTGAGACGGCCAAGTTAAGGCTTGGGCGAAAAGGGCCAAGAATTCGGGTAACTTTCAAGGTTATTACTCTAAGAGGTTTGGAAGGCCAACACTTGCAGCCAAGCCAATTCAGTCTGCTATGCCCACCTCTACAGGTAACTAATCGGGAACTCCATCTTATAATTTTCAGGATAGTCAGATTGTCGCGCCTTCGACTGGCAGCAGACCATCTTTTGATCGTACTTGCTATAATTGTGGAGAACCTGGGCATATGAGGAGAGATTGTCCCCATCCGTGTGTGTTAGAGTCTGTGCAGCAGCCATCTAGAGCAGTTGTACCCACGGGGAATGGTAACAATGGTAGAGGACGTCCACAAGGTGAGCGAGGAGGTAATCAGCGAGGCAATGGAGGTAGAGGAAATGGTAATGGTAACGGAGGTAGGGGTAACGCGCAACCAGGCAGGGAAGTGGTTCGTCAAGATGATAGGGCTCAGTGTTATGTTTTTCCGGGTAAAAGTGAGGCAGAGGAGTCTGATGCGGTGATCACAGGTACTATTCTTGTCTATGACCGGATGGCTAATGTGTTATTTGATCCAGGTTCTACTTATTCCTATGTATATGTGCGATATGCCTCAGAGTTTGATATGAATTGTGATGTACTTGATGCCCCTGTCCATGTTTCTACCCCAGTTGGAGAGTCAGTCATAGTCACCCATGTATACCGTGCTTGTCCTATTTTATTTATGGGCTTTCAGAATTGGGTTGATTTGGTGATTTTGGATATGACTGATTTTGATATTATCTTAGGCATGACTTGGTTGTCTCCTATTATGCTATATTAAATTGTAATACTAAGTTTGTAACTCTAGAAATTTCGGGAAGGGAAAAATTAGAGTGGGAAGGGGTGTACAAGCCTAAGCAAGCTAAAATCATATCCTCCATTTGGGCTAGGAAACTGGTAGAGCAGGGTTGTTTAACTTATTTGGCTCATATCCAGGATGTTGAGGTTGAGTCTTCATCTATTGAGTCTATTCCTGTAGTGTCAGAATTTAGAGAAGTGTTCCCTACTGATTTGCCTAGCATGCCTCCGAATAGAGATATATATTTTTGTATTGATTTGGAACCTGGTACGCATCCCACTTCTATCCCTCCATATCAGATGGCTCCGGCAGAATTAAGAGAGCTTAAGGCTCAAATCCAAGAGCTTCTTGATAAGGGATTTATTCGACCTAGTGCTTCCCCATGGGGTGCCCCAGTTTTGTTTGTTAAGAAAAAGGATGGTAGTATGAGAATGTGTATAGATTACCGGCAATTGAATAGGGTCACTATACGAAACAAGTATCCCTTGCCTCAAATAGATGATCTTTTTGACCAATTGCAAGGCACATCAGTTTTCTCTAAAATTGATCTAAGGTCTGGTTACCATCAATTAAAAATTTGGCCTAAATATGTGCCCAAGACAGTGTTTAGAACCCGATACGGGCACTATGAATTTTTGGTTATGTCATTTGGTTTGACTAATACGCCTGCAGCTTTTATGAGTTTGATGAATGGGGTGTTCAAACCATTTCTTGATTCGTTTGTGATAGTCTTCATTGATGATATTTTGGTCTATTCGAAAAGTGAGAAAGAGCATACCGATCTTCGTATTCTTCTGGGTGTTCTTGAGAGACAAAGGTTATATGCTAAATTTTCTAAGTGTGAATTTTGGTTGACTTCTGTTGCATTTTTGGGTCATGTAGTTTCGAAAGAAGGGGTAATGGTAGATCATCAAAAGATTGAGGCGGTTAAAAATTGGGTTCGGTCTAGCTTTGTGATGAAAGTTAGGAGTTTTGTGGGGCTCGCTAGCTACTACTGTCGATTTGTGAAGAACTTCGCTTCTATTGCTACTTACTTGACACACTTGACCAAGAAGGAGATACCATTTGAATGGACTGAAAATTGTGAGGAGAGCTTCCAAAAGCTCAAGACTCTTTTGACTACCGCACCAATCCTAGCATTACCGGTGGAAGGTAAGGATTTTATAGTTTATTGTGATGCTTCTCATTTTGGATTGGGCGCTTGGTTAATACAGGATAAGAATGTTATAGAATATGTGTTGCGCCAATTGAAGGTGCATGATAGAAATTATCCAACGCATGATTTGGAGTTGCCAGCGGTAGTATTTGCACTTAAGATCTGGCGGCACTATCTTTATGGTGTTAAGTGTGAAGTGTTTACTAATCATCGTAGTTTACAGCATGTGTTCACTCAAAATGACCTGAATTTGAGACAGCGAAGATGGACGGAGTTACTCAAAGATTATGATGTGACCATTCAATACCATCCGGGTAAGGCTAATGTTGTGGCAGACACTTTGAGTCGAAAAATGGTGAGTATGGGTAGCTTAGCTTACTTGAGTGTAACCAAGTGACCGTTGGCCAAAGAAATTCAGACCTTAGAGTCTAAGTTCATTCAGTTGGGCATCTCTGAAAAAGGCAGGGTGTTAGCTAGCATTGAATTTAGGGCCACATTCATTGAGGAGATCAAGGCCAAATAATTTGAGGATGAAAATTTGAACGTACTCAAGGAAACGATGGCGAATGGTAGGGCACAAGTGACCACTCTTGATGCGGATGGTGTACTCAGTGTTAAAGGGAGGATTTGTGTTCCTCGAGTTGATGACTTGATTAAAAAATTGTTGGCAGAGTCTCATGGTTCGCTATATTCTATTCATTTGGGTGTGACTAAGATGTATAGAGATCTGAAGCGAATTTATTGGTGGCTGGGCATGAAGAAAGAGATAGCGGAGTTTGTGGCGAAGTGTCAAAATTGTCAATAAGTGAAATATGAACATCAAAGGCCTGCAGGTTTACTTCAAAGAATGCCAATTCCGGAATGGAAGTGGGAAAAAATAGTTATAGATTTTGTGCTTGGTCTTCCCAAGATCTTGGGGAAGTTTGATTCTATTTGGGTAGTGGTTGATAGATTAACCAAGTCAGCCCATTTTATTCCGGTAAGAATAGAATTATAATGCTGAACAATTGGCTAAAATCTATATGAAGGAGATAGTGAGGTTGCATGGAGTGCCCCTTTCTATCATCTCATACTGTGGTACCCAATTCACATCCAAGTTTTGGAGGAAATAACATGATGAATTGGGAACACAACTCACTTTTAGTACAGCCTTTCATCCACAAACAGACGGGAAGTCAGAGAGGACTATTCAAGTGTTGGAATACATGTTGAGGGCATGTGTGATTGATTTTGGAGGGCATTGGGATAAATTCATACTGTTGCTTGAGTTCTCTTATAATAATAGTTATCACTCCAACATTGATATGGCACCATTTGAGGCCTTAAATTGGAGGGGATGTAGATCACTCATAGGTTGGTTTGAGACTTGAGATATGAAACCTTTGGGGGTTGATTAGTGAAGGATGCTCAAGATAAGGTGAGGAGTATTCAAGCTAAGCTTCTAGTAGCCCAGAGAAGACAAAAGAAGTATGCGGATCATAAGGCAAGAGACATGGAATTTCAAAGTGGTGAGAACGTTCTTCTTAAAGTATCACCCATGAAAGGGGTGATGAGATTTGGTAAGAAGGGTAAGTTAAGTCCGTGATATATTGGTCCCTTCGAGGTTCTTGAATGTGTAGGGACGGTGGCGTATAGATTGGCTCTACCCCCTAATCTATGTGGTGTTCATCCGGTATTTCATGTGTCTATGTTGAAGAGATATCATGGTGCCGGAGATTATATCATTAAGTGGGACTCAATTGTGCTAGACAAAGACCTCCAATATGAGGAAGAACCGATTGCTATTCTTGATCGTGATGTGCGCAAGTTGAGGACCAAGGAGATTAAGTCCGTAAAAGTTCAATGGAAGCATCGTCCAGTGGAGGAAGCTACTTGGGAAACCGAGAGGGACATTCAAGACAAGTATCCCCAATTGTTCGCCGATTCATGTACTACTTCATTCTTTCCTTAGCCTATTTTTACTAAGTTTTGTCACTCGGGGACGAGTGATGGGTAAATTGGTATCTATTGTAACGACCGGGTTCCGTCGTTATAGAAATGCAAACGGGGGGAAATTTGGGGACAGAAAAACTTTTTCGTAGTAATTGGATTTTCCCAACCTTGTCCAGATTTGGGCAAAATCGGAGTCATTAAGGTGTAGGGAAATCTAGTAACAATCGGGTGGAGTAATTATGGTTTTGATTGCATGAGGAGATAGCTAACTTGTTAAGGAATCCGTACGACTTTATGTAATTTAATTTGAGTGAGTTGATCTCCGGGAATCGATCTTAGTGTGAAGGGTATTTTCTGAGCATCGTGGGTTAGAAATGTGTTGTGGAATGGGGATTTGGAATTCATTAAAATAGCTCTCTATTCTGAAAATACTGCTTTGGCGCTGGGTTTGGCTGCTCTAGAGAGGCCTCTACAGCGAGATATGGGGCGCTGTGGCGGGCTCGAAGGGACTTGAATATTTAATTAGCTCACTGTTACGCTGAAGCCGTTGGGGCGAGGTTTTTGGTCACTTTGGCGGGGTTGCTACAGCGGGGTGAGGGTCGCTGCAGCGGGCCTGACGCAACTTAATCTTGTTATTAAACCCCTAAACGACCTCATTATGCACTTTTTGACTTTTTTAGCTTAGGAACGACCCCCATGCGACTCTAACTCGTTTTTCACCATTCTTGAGGGTAAAGGTAAGATTTTCACTCCCCAAATCCATTTATTGATCCGTAGAACGTAACAGAATGGGTGAATATTGATGGGGGAAGGTTTTGTTATAGATTATATGGTGGAAACAACCCTTATTTGGATAATTAGGATCATGGGTTTGATCTAGGGTTCATAGATTTGATATAGTTTCGGGTAATTTGCGATTGTTTGTTGATTGCAATGTGGTATTGATTGTTTGTAGACCAAGAACAAGCGGAACAAATCCGGAAAGGGAAGGATCAAGTTTCTTAGGGTTTCAAGCTTGTTTCAAGGTAGGTGATGGTTGTGATTCTATATTTGTGTGATGCATGCTTGTTCTTGCTTCATTATGATACTTGTATATGTATGAATGTTGCAATGTTGATCACACTTGTTGTAAATGAGATAGATAAAATTTCATTGCCATGAAATCATGATTTAAATGTATGATCTTGATAATATACTTGTATTTATGATTGTAGTGTGTGAATGGGATCGGATTGTCACATTCCGTCATAACTAACTTGGATCGGATTGCAACATTCCGGCATAAATATGGGATCAGTTGCCATGTTCCGGCATAAATATGGCATCGGTTGCCACGTTCCGGCATGCTAACTGTTTGGGTTCGGGTTCCATGAGAGGACCAATGATGTGATGTTAAATGTGAAATGCGTTGTTGATTCTTCATGTTGATAGTATTGTATATGTTGATATATATGCATGTGATTATAATGTTGTTTGACTTGTTTATGTTGCACTTAGTGGGATAGCCGTGTGATCCTACCAGTACACTGTGGTTGTGTAGTGTGGTTGTGTACTGATTTTGCACTTGCTCTTATTTTTTGTTGAGAACAGGGCATCTTCAAGCGGCTATTGACAGACCTCGCTTAGACGATTAGAGATCATCGCATCGAATTCAAGGGTGAGCCAATTCTTCCGGGCTTCCATGGAATTCTCTTTCGTCTATATTCACCATTTTTGGACTTAGACATTTGTTTTAGTTAGTTCATTAGATTGGGGTTGCATCCCTTCTTGTTTAGAGTTGTTGAACTTTAGATGTTTTGGTACATTGACTTTCAGGTTCTAGGTATTAAATTTCCGCATTTGTTAGTTAATTAATTTGTTTTCGTAGTTTAAATGCCTTAGTTTTGGTTTAGTTGCTTGTTTGAGTTGTAGTAGTGGTTCTCCCAGCGGAGGGTTAGTGTGGGTGCCAATCACGATGGTTTGGGTCGTGACAACACCGCTGCTTGTTCTTGAAAGAAACTGGGTCCTCTCTCTCCTCTATTCGTTTTAATTTTGATGATATTTGTAGAATAAGGGTTCTGGGTAAGTCTGACTAAGTCATTAGGCTTATTCTGAGAAAAATGACGTAGTTTAGGCATCAAACGATGTAGTTTAAGTGCCCTACGCATAAGGGAAAGGACCAAAATGACTCTAACTTAATTCTGACGAAGCCCATCCACAGAGGGATCGACGGTCCATCGTTTGACCTACCGGCCTGATGCTTATCGTGACCAACGACACTATCCAAAGGTATGAGTGTCTACAATCGTCGATAATATAGTAACCCAACCAAGGGTTGGGGTCGTGTCCCAAGGGAGCGGTTTTTGAGAATTGATAGAAAAATAGAATTTACATTCTAACTAGTCGTAGCTAAAGATATTAGCGAACAAATACATAGTAAATAAAAGGGGGTGACACGAAAGTGTCAAATATCAAATGGGGTTTTGTAACAAGTGATAAAACAGCAAAATAAACAAGAAAATCAAGTAGGGGGAAAGGTTCTTGGGATGTGACCGCAATACAAGTTGAGATAAATTGTTGGGT
>NW_006238997.1:842366-859536 GCF_000226075.1 Solanum tuberosum | reverse complement strand
ATCCACTTCCTTCAAGGCTTCGCGTACTGGAATGAATGGCGGTTCACGTCGTTTCAGCATCTCGCCAAGTTGAACTCGGCGATCCGCAGGATTCCATTTCTTGTTCTTTTCAGCCCTTTTAGCTCCGTTTTGTGCCTAAGTGTCCATGCTTCCACTAAAACTTTAAATACCTGAAACTTCAGCATTTTAATCAGGTATTGAGATAAAACAAGCATTCAAGGACACTACTTAAATTAAAATAAAGCCCTAAATAAGTCCAATTTGTGGACTCATCAGGGCCGTCGTTTGGGTTCGTCGGTCAAGTCTGCCCAACAAGGCTTCACTAAAATGAGCATAACTCTTTATTCAAAGATGGGATTTTAGCAAACTCGGTGGCGTATGAAAGAGGATTCAATTATCTATCATTTGGTTGGTCATGGGCCACCTAATTACTTTTGTGATAAGAGTGATGACTATATGAAGTTGACCCAACAACAATTTCGCTCTAATTGGCTGTTGACCCTCACCTACGGTCAGACCTAAGGTCTGTAGGTCCAACTACGGACTGTACTGGTTGATCGTGGGTGGAATCAGAGACTATAAAGATTTAGGCCTTAATGGCGGAACCCCCCCTAAGGTCCGTGGTCTCGCCTATGGTCCGTGGGTGGTTTCGTCGCTACTGGCACCAGTTTTTTGAAAACTAGGATTTTTCTTCATTTTGAGATCTGAGGTGTTACATTATCTCCCCCTTGGGAACATTCATCCTCGAAGGAAGTCTAAACTAGCTGAGTATGGAGGGAAGGATCTGCAATCCCTACCACCAAATACTAAAAATTGATATCTAACTGAACTGAGTTCCAAAAACATCCAAATATGCTGAAAATGCATGAACAACTGGAGGAACATGATACTAACACTGAATTTACGTAAGAGTGAACTGAGACACCGAAGAGAAACTATTATCTCAAGCTGAAATGGAATCGGAAGGAAACAGATGAGGATACTTGGCCTTCATGGCTTATTGACCTACTCATCCACCTTAGGAACACATAAGTGACCATCTCTCCCTTGGGAAAAAACCTCTACTTTATGTTGATGAACTGCACCTTCCAACTAGAATAATATAGGATCACTTTCCTATTTTTCCTTAACCTCCGCTATGAATGAAGGTTCTGATCTATTTTGGACTATCACACCACCATCTGTTGTGTCTGTAAGACTAACTCCTAAGCGAGCAAGCCGGTAAACATCTTTTGCTAATTCCTTCCCTTTTTCCTCAACATGTGCCACACCACCCTCTAGAGATCATCTTTTTGTCCTTAAGGTAAGAGATAAATCGACCCATAGGCACTGAGCTACTACCCTTCCATTCTAAGACTGGCTCATTGGAAACGGAAATTGAAATCTAAACTAGCTGAGTATGGAGGGAAGGATCTGCAATCCCTACCACCAAATACTAAAAATTGATATCTAACTGAACTGAGTTCCAAAAACATCCAAATATGCTGAAAATGCATGAACAACTGGAGGAACATGATACTAACACTGAATTTACGTAAGAGTGAACTGAGACACCGAAGAGAAACTATTATCTCAAGCTGAAATGGAATCGGAAGGAAACAGATGAGGATACTTGGCCTTCATGGCTTATTGACCTACTCATCCACCTTAGGAACACATAAGTGACCATCTCTCCCTTGGGAAAAAACCTCTACTTTATGTTGATGAACTGCACCTTCCAACTAGAATAATATAGGATCACTTTCCTATTTTTCCTTAACCTCCGCTATGAATGAAGGTTCTGATCTATTTTGGACTATCACACCACCATCTGTTGTGTCTGTAAGACTAACTCCTAAGCGAGCAAGCCGATAAACATCTTTTGCTAATTCCTTCCCTTTTTCCTCAACATGTGCCACACCACCCTCTAGAGATCATCTTTTTGTCCTTAAGGTAAGAGATAAATCGACCCATAGGCACTGAGCTACTACCCTTCCATTCTAAGACTGGCTCATTGGAAACGGAAATTGAAATATGCTAGTTCCACAATTGACTGAGGCATAATAGGAATGTAACCAATCCATGCCTAGAACGATATAGAAATCTACCATTTCTAAATCTACAAGATCCGCTGAGGTGACTTTCTAAGAGACAGTGACAGGGCAATTTTTGTATGCCTGTCTAGCTATAACTGGGTCACCAACTGTAGTAGAGACTGAGAAGGGTACTGAAAGAGTTTTTGAATTGACACCTAAGATTACTTCTATAAGGAGAGTTACAAAGGTAAGAGTAGCCCTTGGATTTAACAATGCATAAACATCTAAGGAAAGACTCGGAACGTACCAGTGACCACATCAGGAGAATATTTTTGGTCCTAGTGAGCTTGGAGAGCATAGAACCTGCCTTGGCGCTAACCGCCACACGTACCAGATGACACACCCTGCTGAGTTAGGCGACCTCCTGCTGTTGTTGGGGTTGTAGATGGAGTCCTATTGTTGTTACCTCCTTGCCCCTACCTGGCAGAAGGGTAATCCCTCAACCTATGGCTAGACTGACCACATCCAAAGCATCATTCCTTGCCTGCAAGACACTCGCCCGGATGGTTCTTACCACACTTTGGACAAGTTGGGTAGGTCCTATTTCCTGAAACACTTCCCTGAGACTTAGAGTCTGGTGCCCTACTATTCTGATCCTGTCGAAACTGTGAGTGATTTCCACCACCTAATTTCTGCTGAAAGTACTCATAGTTCCCTGTTCTAGCTTTCTTGTTGTCCTTAGCTATTTCCTTAAGCTTATCTCCCTCAACCTGCTAAGCATGAGTCATGAGCGTAGAGATATTCATATCCTCTAACAACATAGCACTTATGCACTCTATCTTCAATAAGTCGGACACCCCAATTAGAAACTTACTCATCTGCACCCTTGGATTGGCAACCATGTGTGGAGAATACCTAGAGAGTTAGGTGAACTTAATTATGTACTCTTGGACTGATCTTGAACCTTGTCTCAAATTCATAAAATCCTGAACCTTAGCCTTTCTTAACTCCCTCGGGAAGAACCTGTCCAGAAAATCTCCAGTAAAACACTCCCAAGTCATAGGAACTGCATCTGTACCCCTATTTTCTTTCTACTGAGTAAACCAAATGTGAGCTACATCCTTAAGTTGGTAGGATGCCAACTCTACCCTATCATTACCGGTTACTTGAATCACTCCAAAGATTTTCTTAACCTCATCAATGAAATTATATGGGTCCTCACCAACCTGCGACCCTAGAAACTCTGGAGGATTCATTCGAATAAAATCTCAAACCTTGGTCGTTGCTGACCCATTATTAGCATTAGTAGGAACTGGGGCTTGCTGACTGTTATGATTGGCCATACTCTGAGCCAAAAGTTGGATTGCATTCTGAAACTCTGCATTCAAAACCTCATGGTTTGGGACTGGAGAAAGTGTGTTAGCATTGCGTACATTAGCATTCCTTGTGTAAGCTCTACGAGGAGGCATGATCTGAAATGCATAACGACAAATTATAAAGGAGATCATACCCACGCATGATAAGAAGAGCAAGAAAGTGAAGTTTTTCCTAAAGCACTTTGTAGCCTCCTTCTTATTAGATGTGGTGCACTTCACACCCATGAAAAGGACTATACTTAGTACATACATCCTCCGACTCTTGAACCTAATGCTCTGATAAAAAGTTTGTCATGCCCCAAGGCTACCCCTTGGATGTAAACACGGGACCTAGGATCACGAGTGACCCCAAGCTAACCCAGAGTTGGCATATCATAAGCATACTAAAAGATTACTGAATAAAATATACTATGCGGAAGCTTTAAACTGTGATACTAAAAGTGGGGAATACCCAATACTGATTTGAATATATAAAAGGCTATGAGTTTAATAACAACTGGAAGATCAAACTCAAAACTAAAAATTGAATCTAGTACTATATCTGAAAAAGCCTCTACTGACTAAAGTTGTTGGGACATGCCCCCAGCTAACTCTAGCAAAACTGAAACTCAAATGAAAAGACTAAATTTGAAGAAAACATGTCTATTGTCCTCGAATTATGAGGACTCATCATTGAAGCTGCTGAAGTGAAGATCAAGAACCGATCTATGCGTGATCTAGATGTTGAGTACATGAACCTACATCATTAAAAGATGTAGCGCACAGTATGCGTCAGTACTTCGAATGTACTACGCATGCTGGATATAGAATATAGCTGAACAAAATACATAAACTGAATAAAGCATGCTGGGCAATGATATAATTTGAACTGAATGTAAATGCTGAAATATACTGAAGAATGAGCTAAATGCAATGATCAAGTAAAAATCATAAGACTAACATGATGAGACTGAATACTAAAGTGTAATTAAGGACTTGGTCAAAATGCACTAAATTTGACTGTGTGAGCTACTATTAACCAACATAAAATCACGTGAACTAAATGTGGAGTCCGATGTATACGCCCCATCGAGAGGACCCAATATACCTTGCTAGGGGTATAAAGGAATGAATAGTGTGATCACTAAATCTGATGCCCAACAGAGGGGACGTATAAACCTACAGGGGCACATAGTTCTGGGACTATGACGGTACACTGAACCCTAGTCCAACTCGGTCTAAGCCTACTCCCAACTGGAATCTATATAAACAACATACCTAAAATACTGGATAGCTCAATGTTCGTACATGCAAATTTGAGAATGCAACATTTAAATACTGACAATGAAACATTCGAAACTGGAGCATGTATATCTGTTTGACTGACCTAGCATGTGTTATTTATGAACTAAGAGAATCTACCCAACTAGGATTCTAAATTTCATGCAAGAAACTAAGCAACGATGTCATGAAAACATGATATTCTGATTAGGAATACTATAACAACTAATTCACAACAATTCTCCAAGGTTTGAGAAACCCTAGGTCTAAACATGATATAGAGAATCAAGAATCATACTGAATTATAGGGACCTAGTGGATGAAATAAACCCACTAGTGAAATCCCACATACCTGGTGACGAAATCTACGGAGATATTCTTTGGATTTAGGGGCTGAAACTTGCAAAGCACCGCTTCTTGTTCTTGAAAGAAACTAGTGCCTCTCTCTCCTCTTTTCGTTCTAATTTTGATGATATTTGGAGAATAAGGGTTCTGTAAGTCTGACTAAATTATTAGGCTTATTCTGAGTAAAAGGACGTAGTTTAGGCATCAAACGATGTAGTTTAAGTGCCCAACACATAGGGGAAAGGACCAAAATGACCTTAACTTAATTCTGACGAAGCCCATCCACGGAGGGAACAACAGTCCATCGTTTCACCTACCGGCCATTATTTGGGTTCGTCGGTCAAGTCTTCCCGACAGGACTTCACTAAAACGAGCATAAATTTTTACTCGAAGATGGGATTTTATCAAACTCGGTGGCGTTGGAAAGAGGATTCAATTATCTATTATTTGGTGGGTCATGGGCCACCTAATTCCTTTTGTGTTAAGAGTGATGACCATATGAAGTTGACCTAACAACAATTTCTCTCTAAGAGTGATGACCTCACCTACGCTACGGTCCGTAGGTCCAACCACAGACCTTACTAATCGATCGTGGGTGGGATCAGAGACTATAAATATTTGGGCCTTAACGACGGAACCCCACCTATGGTCCGTGGTCCCATCTATGGTCTGTGGGTGGTTCCATTGGTACTAGCACCAATTTTCTAAAAACTAGGATTCTTCTTCATTTTGAAATCCGAGGGCAAGTCAAAATTATTAATTAATTCACTTCATGGATGACCATCAATTGATCATCCATGCATTTATACAGCCTCTAAGGCCAGATACCAATTGGAATCTTCTCAGTTCCAATTTACCTTGCTTGTGTTCCTCCAGTCGCGACTACGACATCCGATTCACTTTGTTGAGATACCAATTGGAATCAGAAGATAACAATTGGACTCAACTCATACCACAAGCGAGAACTCGCACGGAACGAGAGAAGGAATGGAACAACTTCCTAGAATGCTTCATAGCTTCCTAAAGATTAAATGTGTAAGTCAACACACCAATCTGTAGGAGTCTATTCCACATTTGCTCTTGTACTAGGAGACCAGAAACCCGGGCTCTGATACAAATTTTTCATGACCAAACCCACCGGACCGAGCGGGCACCTACTCTAATACCTAAGCAGGAGGACCCTCGATCCCCAACGGTTAAAAACATGCGAAAGATTTAGAAAACTAAAGATAAAAAAAGATTCAGGAGATTTTTATAGAATAAAGAGTTTAAACAATCCAACGTAAAAATTTAAATAAACAACGCCCCCAGGGATCTAGTCTAAACATGTACAAGAGCTTCTATGATTACAAGGTATAAAACATATTAACAAATGACGTTGCTCCCACCAAATGGAAGAAAAAAATAGGAGCTGTTGGAGATTGTCTTCGTCTTCACCTATGAAACATTTCTAACCCTACAACCAGACTATGCCAAAAAGGCATAGCAAGAGTAGTAACAGTACAAACAACACGTACTGGTAGGCATAATTGTTTAACCCGATGCCCACCGCATAATATAAGAAATCAACCAGCAGGAAATATGCAATAAGAAAGTACACACCTCAACTTTCATTCCCCTGCCCTTACCATTCCCGTTCACCTTACACATACTAGTACACTTGACTCTAACCCTCGTCTCTATCACCCTACTCGCTCAGTTCTTTATCATAACTTAACAATTCTATCTCATAGAAGAGTTCCCGAATGCAAACACTACCAATCCATCTAACTACTCACGACATACCCTTGCTTCTTCTTCATCACAATTCAGCCCTTGACCACATAGTATATTCTATCAAGGCTCGCTACCTATTTCAAACACGAATTTCCCATCCCAAGGTAGGACCTACTACTTTTGCATCATGAAAACTACCCCACTTCTCATTGTTATGAACATAGACAGCCTCTCTAAAGTAATCGATAGTAACACTTGGACCCTCGGCACCCCACTCACCAGACCACATTCCGATTGGGCCTGATCATTCACAATTCATTCAGTAAACGAGACATAAACAAGTAACTACGACACAGTAAACACACATACACCAGATGTATAGTTCAAATATCCTTTTAAGAGCAACATACATTTTCTCAAGATCAATGATAGACAGATATGAATATAGACATCACCAATGATTCTCTCATGGAACCCACACCCAAACTGTTAGTGTATCAGAACATGACACTTGATCCAATATATATGTGTAGGAACGTGACACCCGGTCCAATATATGTGTTGAAACGTGACACCGATCCAATGTATGTCTTAGAACATGAAACCTAATCCAATGTATGTGTCGGAACGTGACACTCGGTCCAGTCAGCACAACCATATCCATAATCACACCCATAATGAACAATTCACATAGTCACACGGTCAAGTAACAGTTTCATGGCATGTAAATGTCCATACTTAGTTGTTTCATTAGGTTCAATTCATAATTCGCTATTCCCATACATGTATGCATATAACGAAGCAATTAAGAGGTTTATATCACACAATAGGAAGTTAAACCATCACCTACCCCTAGTGCATATGATGAGGCTCCCTCCTACGGTACACATCTTATTTAACAACAAGGAATACATGTACAACCGTCCCTTTTTCGGTGCCCGAAGGCCTACGCAAGAATTTTTCTATCAATTATAAATTTACTATGCAGTGCGCACAAGTTTACGACTACTCAATTAAGTAAACCTAGCCTACCTTGGCGCCAAGCAGCTGCAGAGGGATTATAGCTCCAATCCTGGTTTCTGGGCAACGAGACGGTGGATTTTGGCTGGGAATCAGTGAGTTGTCATCAAACTTGTACTAGAAACCTCTTTCTTATTCCCTCCCAAGCCTAGAGCAGCCTTTTGAGGGTTTCTGGGGTGATCCTCGCCTCTTTCTGGCACTTCGTGGAAACGGAGAAAATAAGACTTTGCATCATTAATTTCTTCCCCCAACCCTCCCGCTCTGGCGCTCCCTGTCTCGCAAGAGCGTCGTCACCTTAGCGGCACCATCCCGCTCTGGCGGGAGGCTGGGGTCCAGTTACTCCCGATATTTTGCCCTTCATAAGTAACGACAGTTCAGGTTGTTACAGTAGTTTTCACTCAAGGGTAGTATTTGTTCCACAATTCCAATTCGCTACTTCAAGAATTTTCTTCCCATTGCTTGCTTCATATGTAGTTTTAACACATATAACATCATTATCCATGTTATACAAATATGTGGTGGTGTTTTGATAGATCATGAACAGGCATATACTCTTTTACATAATAGTTATTAGGTTGGTTTATTCTTTAGGAATTTTGATTTTAATAGTTATTTATTGAATAATTGTTTTATATATGGTTGGGCAATTAGTTTGTTTCATAATGTATTGTTTGAGCTTCCTTAAAGTGTTTACAGGGGAAGGTTGTCTATTCAAACATCTGTCATACAACTTCTTCAATAATGTTATAGAAAAAGTTTATCGTTCCTGAGAAATACCCAAAGGTACAAGATTGTTATTTTTTGTTGATATTTTATTTATTACATGTTCTGCTTAAATCATCTCTTTTTCTTTTTTTTCATCAAAATTTAACAAAGTACGTGTTCAAGCGCAGATATTCTAATAAGTTTTTTTCTTGAACAACATCTCTTGAAGAAAACTGATATTGGGATTAATTAGAAATGAGACGATAAAGTATATAAATAAAGCCATATATATTTTCAGCGAATTTTTTTTATAATAGAATGCATTTTCAGTAAATATCTCAATCATTTTATTTATTTAGCTATTTATTTATTTGTTTTCTCTTTGAACTTTGCTTTGTATATAATTTTATTCATATTTGTGTTTGTTTCCTCACATTGTTCTTATAACTCATTTAGTATAATTTTTCGTAATTGAATATACCTGGGTTTTTTTCAGATTGGAACTATCAAATTAGGTTGGAGCAATTTAGTTGCAAGCATTTTGAATTTGCATTGATAGTAAAAACAAAGGTACTTCAAGATTTCCCTTTGTTAACTTCTTTTTAGTCTTTGTTCGGTGGAATTTGAGTCATTAAAAATTAGGAAACAAATTATTGTATTGATTTAGTTGAGAGTGAAAAACTAATGGATTATTAAAGTATAACCCCTTGGACTTCTATACTAACTAGTTTTGACGCACGTGCGTAGCACGTGAATATCAAACCCTGTACTGTACTATTTTTAAAAATAATGTGTATATTATTAAATCAGAAAATTAAGTAAGAAATTATGATAAAGTATAAGTTCCTATGAATAGTGGATGTAAATTTTCTTATGATTACTACTGAAAGTTAGTCACTCTTAAAATGGGATAAGACACAAGTACCCCCCTAGACTATGACTAAAATCTCAGAAACACACCTTAAATAAACTAAGGTCACTTACCCCTTCCCCCAAACACATTTTTTTGTAATTTTGTCCGCCTTTTGGCTTATGTGGCACATTCAGTGACTCCACACAATTGAGGCGCGTGAGAGATATTTAGATGTCACGTAAGCTAAAAATGTGCACCAAATTACAAAAAAATGGGTTCATGGGGTAATAAGACCTTAGTTTTATTAAAGTGTGTCTGAGATTTTGGTTATAATCTAGGGAGATTCTTATACCTTATCATATGTTAAAATCACTTAGTTACATCTCTTAAATATATTATCTCCTAATTGCCCCATAGTACGTTACTTAGTTATTATTGTATTGTTGGAGTTCTAACTTTTAATATAATATAATATAAATATTGATATAAAATATATAAGATATACTAAATTGAAATATTATATTAATTTAACATTCATGTTAGGGGGTGTTCAAATTTCACTGAACTAAAGAGAAGAATAGAAAACATAAGAAAATCTTAGTTTTAAAATGTAAGGAAATCCCACCATTTATAGTTAACAAAGGGTAGCATGATCATGTGTATATTGTTTCATATCATAAAAGTCATAACCCTTCGGAAAGTTCACTACTCATAAGAAAAATCACAACTCCTTCAAAAAGTCATAACCATTCAATGTGAAATGGTGCCTTCTTTTAATATCATATAATATAATTAAAAAGATGAATAAAATATAAAATATATAAGATATACTAAATAAGGTGTTTTATGAAAAAGAAGAACAATGAAAAACTTTAAAAAATTAGTTTAAAAAAATTAGGAAACCCTTCTTTTTATAGCCAACAAAGAGTAGAGTATGAAAAAATGGTTTGTGTGCCTTATAAAAACAAAATCACAACCCTTTAGAAAATGCACAATCCTTCAAAAAAAAAGTCACAACTCATTGAATAAGTCATAACTCTTTGGAAAAGTCACAACCCTTTGAAAAACTCACAAGTCTTTGGAAAAGTAGCAATTCTATAGAAAAGTCACAAACCTTCGAAGAGGTCACAACTCATCGAAAAAAGTTATAACTCTTTGGAAATTTCACAACCCTTCAATGTGAACAGGTGTCTGCTTAATATAATATAAAAAAAAAATAAGAAATACTAAATTTGGTGTTTTATTTTTGGTGTATTATAATAATTTAACATTTAAGTTAGGTAGTTCATTCTTTTAAAGTAGTACATATAGATACATAAAAAATATAGATTTGTCTAATTTTAATTTGACATGAAATTTTTAAAAATAAATAAGAATTTTAATTTAAGGATATGTAGAATATATAAAAATTTATTTTAACTTTGTCGCCATAAACAAGCACCCCCACCGCCCCAAGGAAAAAGAACATTCTATATTAAACTGAATAAAAATAAAAGTACAACAAATAAATTTGAAATAGAGGAGTACCTATTAAATCTAGTTTAGACTCTTCAAACAAGTGTTTGATCGGATCTTTTTTCTCCAATAGTTTGAGACTTACACAGCTTGAACACCAAGTTGCAGTTTGTGCAACAGAAAATCATTGAACTTCTTATCAAGTAGAAGTTGCTGCAAAAGTATATATTTATGGCTATGAAAATGAGTACATATTAATTATCTAGATAGTCTTCTCTTTTAATGCTGATTATTTCATTCTCCTTGTTGGATCAATTTTTTTTTTGTCAATCTAGTTTACCCACAAAAATATTGTAATTCCATAATTAAACAACTCTCGCAATCTTCTTGTTTTAAGAAAAAGAATAGAAAACTTACAAAATTTGTAGTTTAAAAGTGTGAAAAACCTCTCTATATATAGACAAAAGAGGGATATAGATTTGTCTAATTTTAATTTGACATGAAATTTCAATAAATAAAGAAGACTTTTAATTTAAGGATATGTAGAATATATAAAAATATTTTTAACTTTGTGGTTTTAAAGATGCACCCCAACCTTCCAAGAAAAAAATACTTTTTATTAAACTGAATAAAAATAAAAGTACAACAAATAAATTCGAAATGGAGGAGTACCTATTAAATCTAGTTTGGACTCTTCAAACAAGTTTTTAATCAAATCTTTTTTCTCCAACAGTTTGAGACTTACACAGCTTGAACACAAAGTTGTAGTTTGTGCCACCGAAAATCATTGAACTTCTCGTCAAGTAGAATTTGTTGCATAAGTGTTATATGGCTATGAAAATGAGTACATATTAATTATATAGATGGTCTTCTCATCTGAAATTGAGTTATTCCATTCTAATTGTTGCTTTGTTGATTTGTGTAGTTTATTCAAAAAAAAATATTGTAATTGCATAATTGAACAACTCTCATAATCTTCCTTGTTTAAAGAAGAAGAATAGAAAACTTACAAAATTTGTAGTTTAAAATTCTAAGAAAACCTCTCTATTTATAGACAACAAAGGATAGTATTAAAAGGTATTTATCATGCCTTATCAGATGAGTCACAACCCTTTAGGAAAATCACAACTTTTCAAAAATGTCATAATTCTTCGAAAAATTCACAACTCTATAAAAAGTCACAACCCTTCGGAAAAGTCACTACCCATCATTGTGAAAAGCTGTCAGCTTTTAATATAATATAGAATAAATAAATAAATAAATACAATATAAAGTATAAAATATATACTAAATTTGGTGTTTTAATTTGGGGGTATTATAGTAATTTAACATTCAAGTTAGGGTGTTCATGTTTTTAAGGTAGTATAGATATAGATAGATAGATAGATAGATAGATAGATATAGATATATATAGATATAGATATAGATATAGATTATGCGATTAATATAATTAATTTGTTTTTGTCATAAATTGTGAAAAACTCCCTTTATTTACATTTTCCTATATGTGAGTTACAAAAACCTTCTATGAATTTACATTTTCTACTTAAATATCATGACTTATCAATTTTCTTCTACTTAATTTTTATATCAAACTAATTCATAAATAATAGTTATCTATGGAGTTGTTGGATGTTCATTTTCTTTTTCTCCCTCTATTCTTTTTTTAGTGTATATTTTCACCTTTTGATTTTATTTTTCATAGTCATGTGTTTAATCATCAAATTAGAATAGAGGATATAGAAAAGATGATGTGATAATATGGTATTCATTTTGATGAAATCATAAATATATTCTTCAAAATTTCTTCTTTTATCATAATAGTCAAACACAAGTACATAATGATCAAAAATGTAATTTGATGAGAGTTTTTGAGGGAACAAGAGAGATAATTGGAAAATAAAATACTCATATGAATTCTACTAGATCAATCGGACAAAAATTACCATGATGTGTTGATGTAATTGTTTGTTATTTTACACTACTAAATATGTTGTACACATTCATTAAAAGTACACATAATATATATTATGGTTAAAATATTTTTCATTTGTATCCCAATAAAAAGCATGTAGAGAAATAAAACCATACTATCAAATGCTCCATCAGTATAATGGAAATGAAATATTTTTTTAATAGAGAATATATTCTAACTTATTCATTCAGAATGTACTGTCTATCATTTAATAGATGCTAAATTTGATAAGTTTAATTATATATCATCATTTTAGATCAATCTTTATAATATAATTAAACCAAAAGATAATGATACAGTCTGATAATATAATAAATATATAACTAATTAGACAAAAATAACTCAAATACATACTTTTAAAATGCAAAGGAAGAAGTTGAAGCTGTTATGGTTGAGGCTAGTCCATCAGGTAAAACTGTTTCATCTTGTTTAAACAAATTGGGCGTAAAACATTTTTTATGCCCAATTTGTTCAAACAAGCTGAAGCAGCTATACATGATGGACCAGGTCCAACCACAACCACTTCAACTTCTTCCTTTGAAAAATTAACCATTTTAATTTCCAGATCCAAAAATTAATTCTTTCTTAAACACACCTGAATTGTTAGAGGGGTTTCATCGGAAGCCTTGAGAAGATTTCGCTCTGTTGACAGAACGATGGATCTAATTTTGAATCTTGAACCGAAAAATAAGCCCTGCTAGTGTGTTTCCTTTACTTTGTGTGTCGATGGGAGGTTTCCGATTCCATTTCTTTTAAGCTATCTGAGAGGACTTAGGGTTTCGATGTTCTACTGAGGTGATGTCTAGATATGTATTAGAGAATTCTTTTCTAAAAAAGGGGGTCTTTTCTTTGTGTAATAGGTACAAAATTTAGTACCTTAAGTAACACTTGAACAACTTTTGTTCTATAGTAACCAAAAATGAACATTTTAAGACACCTCCTAGTAAAGTGCATTAAAGATGTTGCGTCAATTTCACTCTCAAAAGAATCTTAAATTTCACCTTCCAAAATATCAGTCAAAAAAATCTAGTGTTGCATTAGAATGTAATTAGTCAAAGACGCTAAAAAAAAATCTTAAATTTCACCTTTTAAAATCTAACCTTTTCTTTAAAACTGACTGGAACAATCCAATTTGTGCTTTGATTAACCCGAACAACCGAAAGAGCAGACAACGTATATAAAACAAGGAAATTATTCCAAGAATGGAACTATCAAATAATAATATTCTACTAGAAGTGTGAGGAAAAAAGGTTAAAAGTTTGATTGCTAAAATTCCCTTATAAAGTCATAACATTTAAGGATAAAAATGTAAATATAAACATTAAACAAAATAATGTATATATTCTATTAATCAGTATTATTATATATTTATAAACGAAATAAATAAATAGAGAGATATTAAGTGCACTTATTAGGAAGAAGTAATTTGGAATAACTTAAAATATGAATTACGTAACAGATATTTCAATAATCCATTTTTTAACTTTTTTGCTTCCCACTTTTAGTATAATGTAACACACCGAAAATTTTAAGCTAAGGCCCGAACTATTCTTTATTTGCACGTAAGGTCTTATCGAGTAATTCTTAAATTTCTCATATTTGTAAAGGTAAATTCTTTAGTATGGGAATAATTTTAGATATCAATTAAGATCACTAAAAACTCCGAGCACAAAGTTGAGTTTCCTTATCAATTAAGTTTTGATGTAAGAGTTTACTTGGGTGAACTTCAAACGACCAAATCTCCTAGAGTATAAAGAATATGTTGCCCATAACCTATCAAATTAAAGGTATTTTAATTCTCTTTAAAACACCACCAATTTCACGTCAATCCAATTCTTGAGTAAAAAGTTATGACCATTTTAGTAACTGGTGTAGTGCAGTTCCGTTTTAGCCGCGGAAAAAGGCAATTTTCTTCTCCTTATACCACAAGGAAAACCTTTAAAATGGATTTCTTAAATCCTATAAAGCCCTAAATAATCTTATTTTCATCTTTTAATCCATCATTCTCTCTCTCAAACCCTAAGGAAAAACCCTAAGGAAAAATCAAAGTAGAAGACTCCATTCAAGATTTGTTCCATCTTTTTCAAGGTAAGTTTTTCTCCAAGAAATTCATTTTTTCCAACTCAAATTGCTCCATACAATTATGAATCGCTAATGAAATTATAATTCTTGGCCATAGAGATTTCAAGAAACTAATTCAAGAATCTCAAAAAAGGTTTTTTTTTATTGTTCTCCTTCAAACTAGGGTTTCAAGGCTTCTAATCAAGTTCTTCTTCAACATTCTTAAAAATTCTTCAAGAACCTTGATATTTCAGGTATGTAAGGATATCATAGTGTTGGACTAGTTCGTCTTCACGCCCTACATCTACTTTCAAATCAGTAAAAGAGTAATCTAGGATTCTTTCCCTAGATTTGAGTATTCTTGAGATAAATTGATTATGAGTTCTTGAATTCATGTTTCTTTTAAAAATGTTATTCCTAATTATTGAGTTTCTATATTGTTATTGAGATCCTTGAGTTGATTTGTTCAAGTCTATATTTCAACATGAACCCTATTTTGAGTTATAAATCTTGAGAAGCTTTTTAAATCCAACACTTGAGTTTTAAACTGAGTTTTTAAGGAAGTAAAGATGAGTTTTGAGAAAAAGTTTAAAGGTTCTATTTCATAAATACTTAAGAGTTTCTAATATTATTTTATTCATATATATACATATACATATGTACCTATGTTAATTATTGGACTTGAAAGATAAGTTCATAAGTGCATGTTTTCAAGAAGGTAAACATGTCTCATGTTTTGAAAAGTATTTCAAATAGTGTAAGAAGCCTATTCTTTGTAATGGGTGAATTGAGCACAAAGTTATATTAATTATTTTGTGAGTAGTATCAAGCACCGAGTTGGGTTAGAGTCTTTTATGATTTGGAAGTCCCATAGAACTACGTAGCCAGCGTAGGATAGGATAGCATTGATTCTTCATGCGACTCCTCACTGCCTCTGAGAAGGCTAATTAGATGAATCCATAGTCACGATATCATCCTCTACCTGGCAAAGTATAGGATGGCCCTGGCAACGTGAGGCGAAACGTTGTATCATTGCTAGACTCATGGTAATGGTTGTCGATCAGATAAACTCCCCACAAGTAAAGTATACTATTTTCATGTTGTTTTCATTGTATATTTTATTGTAAAGCTTAAATGGTTTTCACTTCATGTCCATGTATTGAATTAGTTGAGATGCTTTCAATCATTTAGTTCAGTTATTTGTTTACTCTGCCATATTACATACTCATACATTCCATGTACTGATGTCATTCGACCTGCATCCTTTTATGATGCAGATATATGTGTTCATGATTATCAGCAGGCGCTTCGTTGAGATAACTCTACACTCCAATTAGCTTTGGTGAGCTTCATTGTATTCAGGAGGACTTCACAGTTACTTTCTAGGTTTTAAGGTGTCGTGGGTCTTGTCCCGACATCCTTCCTTAATAGTATAGGCTTCATAGATAGATGGTGTTGGAGAGTCTTTCAATTTTAGATATTTTATTGAAAACTTATGTTTCATACTCAGTATATTCAACAAAGTTTTGAGATTCAGTAAACTATTTCTTTAAACATTTCTTTCAATTTGATGCTTTTTTATGCTTGAGTTAGTCTTCCGCTTGTAGTCAGCCAGGATGAGGGTTCGCTTGGGGGCCAACAATGGTTCTCGAGTTCCAGTGTAACACCCCAGAAATTTTTTCGAACTAAGACTTGAACCATCCTTCGTTGTGAGTAGGATTTTACCGAGGAATTAAAATTTCTTAAGTGTTAAGTTCACTAGATGTAGAAACTTGAGTTTCAAAAAGAATTAAATCGGAAATAGAAAAAATCTGAAATTTTGCAAGTTATGCTTAAGTATGAGTTTTGGGTCGACTTCAAACGACCATAACTCCTAGCTCAGGATGAGTTAGGTGTGCTACCAGATACCGTAGGAAAGACCATTGAATTATCTATCCAACGCCGCCGAGTTTGCTAAATTTAGAGATCGTATGAGTGAGATATGGCCTTTTGAAGTTAGGCTGTCCAGTTAAGGAAAGTCAAAACCGGAAATAGTAAGGGGTATTTTGGTCTTTTCCTTACTCAATCAGATTTAATTCGTTTTTAGTAATATTTTAAGGGTCTAATACTATTAGGTTCAGTTTTTTTATCCTAGTTTACGCCTAGGGTTTTAGTTGAGAAAAAGAAGAGAAAAGAAGAAGAGAAAAGAGGAGAGGATCAAGCGTTCGTCGAGATTCTTCCGTCTTGTTGCAGATTTTTGCCATGGGTTTGATCCCTAAGAGGTACGTAAGCTTTCATAGTGTTGGTTCTTTCACTCACACACCAATCATGATTTATTCAGCGTAATTTCGTTCTTGAAATTTAAAGATTAGAGTTCTTGATAAGTGTTCTTGAAGTTTCATTAAGTTTT
>NW_006238997.1:840571-840942 GCF_000226075.1 Solanum tuberosum | reverse complement strand
AGTTTAGGTCCTATACCTTTGGCCGGGTATAGGATGCGCTGGCAGCGTTAGGTAGATCGTTGTATCATCACTATAGTTCTTATGTGATGGTTGTCGGTTAGAGAAACTCCCACAGAAGTTATTGTAATTTTATATGCACAGTTATTTGTATTTTTACATACATTTCAGAGTTATGTTGTATCCTTGCATACACACAGAGTTGACAACATGTTTTTAAACAGTTTGTTTCTTTATATTGCACTTGTTTTAAATTGCTTTATATTGAAATGAGTTCAGTCATATTGAGTTGAGTATTCAAAGTTGAGTATCCAGAGTTGACTATTTAGAGTCGAATATCACATCTTTGAGTCGAATATCATATCTTTGAGTGG
>NW_006238997.1:807627-839996 GCF_000226075.1 Solanum tuberosum | reverse complement strand
TTCCGCTTGTAGTCAGCCAGGATGAGGGTTCGCTTGGGGACCAGCAATGGTTCTCGAGTGCCGGCCACGTCCAGGGTGTAGGCTCGGGTCGTGACATCCAGCCACGTCTAGGTGTACGCTCGGTCGTGAAAAACTTGGTATTAGAGCACAGAGTTCAAGTATCCTAGGATGTCTATGAAGCCGTGTCAAGTAGGATCTTATTTATGGTTGTGAGGGTCCCACTTTTATAAATGAGGGACTACAGACATTTAGGAAAATTTTCCCTTCTTTCATACTCTAAATCGCGCAATAGCGTTGTGTCATAAGGAACTTATTCAAACTCGGGCATTTCTCAGATTCATTCGACTACCCCTCATACTCAAGGTAGTTTAAAAGCAAAGCCAGTTCATAACGATGAGTTACTCTCAGCAAAAGTCTTAAGGAAGTCATGAAAATGTAGAGGGGCTTGAGAGAATCCCGTGAGTGAGTTAAGTGTTGAGTTTCTAAAGAATGCACTCTTATTCATATGAATCTTGCACTCAAGCTAAAAGCGAGATGAACTCCCTTCTCTAAACCTTGTTTCAATTGAGACCCTTATGAGGAAGTGTATTTTAGAGCTTGGGTAGTGTTTTCACCCGAAAAGACAGCATGAGTTACGATGTTATAAGCAGTAGTAGTAAAAGTTTCCAGAGTTAGAAGAATGTAGGTAGAACTTTAGTAATCTAAGAATGATAGATAGTGATTAGGCAAATTATATTGTTGTAGTCATGCACCCCGTATATTTTTAATGATGAGTTTTCCTTTGTGAGTAGATTAAGGAATAATAATCTTGTATAGAGTTGATGATAGAAGGTGGAGTAACAGTTACTAGTTTGGATGACTTAGAGTATACTTTAACTAAAAATGAGTTTATGATGATGTGTCATTCTGTTAGTAATGACCAAGTGTAGGCATTGAATAGAGGAGCAGGAGTATTCATGAGATGATAGATCTAAGCTAGGCTTATGATTTTTTAGGGAGAGCCCATAATATTCAAAGTGTTATATAACTAATTAGGCAATGATGTATAGTGAATGAGTAAATAGTACTTAAGTTGTGAAGTGGAATGTGACAGTAATATGTAAGGATGTAGACTGAAAGATAAATATTGACTACTTGTCATGAGGTTTTAGTGCGCGAGTCTTTCTAAAATTTTATCTAGTAGTTGTAAGTTGATATGATAAGAAAACAATCATATTAATATTTGGGTTTAGTAATAAACATTAAGCTTGAAATTGAGATGAGAGTCGTGTTAAAAAAGAATGGCAACATGAGGGTGATGATGTTAGTTTTGAGATCTGATCTGGTAGACTTGACATAAAGTAGGAGAGGAGTTAAGAGGTTAGTTAAAATGAAGGTGAGTGGTACAAGTATGGGATTCTAACTTTGAGGTAAGAGTAGTGAAGTGTGGCTAGGTCATTAGAGTAACCAGAGTATCAAGAGGTGTACCGAGATTGTATGTAATCGAACGAGGTTCCAATTAAGTTATTTATTTTCGATGTATGGCTAGATAGCATATTTGAGTTGTCAATGTGGAGTAGGCTTATGTAAGTATTATTTTCTCCTTAAGAGTTAGAAGAAATAGCCTTATAAGCCAATGAGAAGAGGTTAATAGAAGCATCTTAAAAAGAGGTTTTAGAAGGAGTCTTAGTACCTACTTATGCAGAATTCAGTATCCATGAGATAAGCCTTTCCGAATATTAAAGGGAATGTAGACCAGTTTGGAGATGAGGGAATAGGTCCATTGTTTTCAATTGTCAGTTTTAGACCTAAGGGGGAGATGATAAGATGAGAAATCAAGTCAAGTGTTGAGAATGAGATAGTTATGTCTTCCGAAAGAGTTGTAGAGGTACATCAATCCATTCACACTCTTGTGTATTCCTCAAAGTTAAGTTATTACAACAACTTATTGACATTTCTAATATCATAATTGTGTCTATGAGTTATGCTCATACACTTCAGAGAGTTTCACATATATGCTCAGTTTCCAGAATGAGGGGCAAAGACTTTAGCCCATTAACCCCGAGCTTAATCCATAAAGTTGTGGATATCAGCCTCATGATATTAACCTATTGATATAAGTATTCATGTCTCATAGTATATTCAGTCTCAAAGTTCATGATTTACTCTCAAGGGATAGCAACATAATGTTATGCCATGCATATTCATATATCAGAATTCTCAAATGAATTGTGCTTATGGTCTTTCGCTCTAAAGTCCTTTCAGTAATCTTGTTTAGTTTTGGAGAGGGGTGTTGTTGATAGTAGTTGTGTGATGATGGAGGAGAGAATTGCTATTTCATATTGTGATAGTGATGGTGTGTTTATTCCATCTAAGTTTATAAATATGGAAGAAGAAGGAGATAAGGTTTTACGATGATTAATTAGTCAATTCCTGGTAGTGATACATGAAAGTTCTGTTGGTAGAAGTGATGAGACAATAAGGAATTCTTATAAGGATTGGTTAGTAGGAGTCCATGGAGTGGTTATAGTACTAGGCTTGAATGTGGTGTTGGTAGCATGTGGATGAATGCATGATTCATTCAGTGGTTCTTGATTAAGACTCGAGGTTGGTCGAATGTAGTTATAGGGAGAAATATTCTTGGGATGAGATTTCTTATAGAGGTATAGAACCCGAATCGCGTCATTTAAGTTAGAATAATCACCTCATGTTAAGTAATTTATGATTTTGAATTAAGCTGGAATATAGTAAGAGTAACTCCTTTCCCTTCCATGCTCATTTTAACCGTCATTCAAGGATGAATGATCCCAAGGGGGAGATATTGTAACACCCCAAAAATTTTAAGCTAAGGCCCGTACTATTCTTTATTTGCACTTAATGTCTTATCGGATTATTTTTAAATTTCTCATATTTGTAAAGGTAAATTCTTTAGTATGGGAATGATTTTGGATATCAATTAAGGTCACTAAATACTCCTAGCACAAAGTTGGTTGAAAGTTTCCTTATCGATTTGATGTAAGAGTTTACTAGGGTCAACTTCAAACGATCATATCTCCTAGAATATAAATAGTCTCAATAACCTATCAAATTAAAGGTATTTGAATCCTCTTTCAAACGCCACAAATTTTGCGTCAATACAATTTTTGAGTAAAAAGTTATGACCATTTTAGTAACTGGTGTAGTGCAGTTCTGTTTTAGCCGCGGAAAAAGGTAATTTTATTCTCCTTATACCACTAGGAAAACCTTAAAAATGGATTTCTTAAATACTATAAAGCCCTAAACCATCTTATTTCCATCTTTTAATCCAACATTCTCTTCTCTCTCAAACCCTAAAACAAAACCCTAAGGAAAAATCAAAGTGGAAGACTCCATTCAAGATTCTTCTACAAGGTAAGTTTTTCTCCAAGAATTTCATTCTTTCCAACTCAAATTCCTCCATACAATTATGAATCTCTAATGAAAATCATAATTCTTGGCCATAGAGATTTTAAGAAACTAATTCAAGAATCTCTAAAAAGGTTTTCTTGATTGTTCTCCTTCAAGCTAGGGTTTCAAGTCTTCTAAGCAAGTTCTTTTTCAAAATTCTTCAAGAACCTTGTTCTTTCAAGTATTAAAGGCTATCATAGTATTGGAGTAGTTTATCCTCACACCCTACATCTACTTTCAAATCAGTAAAAGAGTAATCTAGGATTCTTTTTCTAGATTTGAGTATTCTTGAGATAAGTTGATTTTGAGTTCTTGAGTTCATGTTTATTTTAAAAATTATATTCCTAATTATTGAGTTTCTATACTGTTATTGAGATCCTTGAGTTGATTTGTTCATGCCTATATTTCAGCATGAACCCTATTTTGAGTTATAAATCTTGAGAAGCTTTTTAAAGCCAACACTTGAGTTTTAAACTGAGTTTTTGAGGAAGTAAAGATGAGTTTTGAGAAAAGGTTTAAAGGTTGTATTTCATAAATACTTAAGAGTTTCTAATGTTATTTTATTCATATATATACATATACATATGTACTTATGTTAATTATTGGACTTGAAAGATAAGTTCATAAGTGCATGTTATCAAGAAGGTAAACACGTCTCATGTTTTGAAAAGTATTTCAAGTAATGTAAGAAGCCTATTCTTTGTAATGGGAGAGTTGATCACAAAGTTATATTAATTATTTTGGGAGTAGTATCGAGCACCGAGTTGGGTTAGAGTCTTTTATGATTTGGAAGTCCCATAGAACTACATAATCATCATAAGATAGGATATCATTGATTCTTCATGTGACTCCTCACTTCCTCTGAGAAGGACAATTAGATGGATCCATAGTCAAGATATCATCCTATACCCCGGCAAAGTATAGGATGACCCTGGCAATGTGAGGCGAAACGTTGTATCATTGCTAGGCTCATGGTAATAGTTATCAGTTAGAGAAACTCCCCACAAGTAAAGCATATTATTTTCATGTTGTTTTTATTGTATATTTTATTGTAAAGCTTAAATGGTTTTCACTTCATGTCTATGTATTGATACAATTGAGTTGCTTTCAGTCATTTAGTTCACTTATTTGCCTACTCAGTCATATTGTATACTCGTACATTCCATTTACTGATGTCATTTGACCTACATCCTTTTATGATGCAGGTATATGTGTTCATGATTGTCACGACTCGAGCCTACACCCTGGACGTGGCTGGCACTCGAGAACCATTGTTGACCCTCAAGCGAATCCTATCCTGGCTGACTATAAGAGAAAGACTAACTCAAGCATACAGAAGCATCAAATTGAAAGAAACGTTTAAAAATGGTTTACTAAATCTCAAAACTTCACTGAATATACTAAGTATGAAACATAAGTTTTAAATAAAACATCTCAAACTGAAAGACTCCTCAAAACTATATATCTATGAAGCCTATACTATATAAAGATGAGTGTCGGGAAAAGGCCCATGCCTCCTCAAAAGAACTACTAATAACAACTCATAAAAACTGGAGTACTCCAAAAGCAAGGAGGTCTCACTCATAAGAAGACGAGCGGATGAAGTGATCTCAACAAACTCTTGTTGAGGATCCTAAGAACCTGTATGTGCATCATTAAAAGATGTAGGTCGAATGACATCAGTACATTAAATGTACGAGTATGTAATATAACTGAATAACAAATAATAGAAGAAAAGGACTGCAATAGATAACAATGTACTCAAGCTGAATGTAAAGAAATAAATGAGTTAAATCATTTAAAGCTTTAGAAAATACTTTCTCATCTCTGAACTCAACATAATAAGTGATATATAAAAATACACTTTAACTCTATTAGGAGATTTTCTAACCAACAACCATCACTATAAGCTACGTGATGATATAACGGCTCGCCCACGCTGCTAGAACTGTCATATACCTTTCTGGGGTATAAAACACCTCAACTAAGTTGATCCACTTAGTTATGCTTAAAATAAATAAGGAATAGTCTAAAAGGTATGACCTTTTACCTAGTTTGGCATACATGGTTTATGGGGGCTGTGAGATTGTTTGAACTCTACCGCATATAGGTGCTCAATACTACTCCCAATAATATATACTCATGCTCATATGTTTTAAAATATAATTCTTTCTCTGATTTGAGATAATTGCTCAAACTACCCTCTTAAAAGAGGTAACTGCTCTTGAAATATCTTTTGAACTCATAACTCATTTAGAAATCTCAGTTTCTCTTGTATCAATGTAAAAATTGATACCTCTGGAAATACATAGTCCCCTTATACTCTTACTCAATTCATACTTGAAAACTCTTTCTCAAAAATATATCAAAATCATATTTTAATATGATCATTGATGACTCGGGAAGTCATACTGCATAAACATTGATGGTATAGCTAGATACCATACTGCTTAAACATTGATGGCATACTCGACGATCATATTAATCATGTTTTAAAACCTCTTTCTCAAACTCATCTTTACTTTCTCAAAAACATAGTCTAAAAGTCAAATATTGGCTTTAAAAAAAGCTTCTCAAGATTTATAACTCAATTCATAGGGTTCATGCAGAATTATGGACATGAACGACTCAATTCATAGGGTTCATGTTGAAATATAGACATGAACGAATCAACTCAAGAATCTTAATGCATAACATATAGCAATTCAATAATTAGGAATAGAATTTCAAAAGAATCAAAAACTGAAAAACTCAAAATCAACTCATCTCAAGAATACTCAAATCTAGGGATAGAATCCTAGATTATTCTTTTACTGATCTAAAAGTAGATGTAAGGCGTGAAGGAAGAACTAGTCCAACACTATGATAGCCTTACATACCTGGAAGAACAAGTTTCTTGAAGAATCTTGAAGAAGAACTTGATTAGAAGCCTTGAAACCCTAGCTTGAAGGTAAACAATCAAGAAAACCTTTCTTGAGATTTTTGAATTAGTTTCTTGAAATCTCTATGGCCAAGATTTATGATTTTCACTAGTGATTCATAATTGTATGGAGAAATTTGAGTTGGAAAGAATGGAATTCTTGGAGAAAAACTTAGCTTTAAGAAGAATCTTGAAAAAGATGGAAAGAATCTTGAAAAAGATTGAAAGAATCTTGAATGGAGTCTTCTACTTTGATTTTTTTCCTTAAGGTTTGAGAGAGAAGAGAATGATAGATTAAAAGATGGAAATAGGATTATTTAGGGATTTATAGGAGTTAAGTAATCCATTTTTAAGGTTTTCCTAGTGGTATAAGGAGAAGAAAATTACCTTATTTAGAAATTTCCCGCGGCTAAAATGGAAATGCACTACACCAATTACTAAAATGGTCATAACTTTTACTCAAAAATTAGATTGACGTGAAATAGGTGGCGTTGGAAAGTAGATTCAAATACCATTGATTTGACAGGGTATGGGCCATGTAACTCTTTATATTCTAAGAGATATAGTCGTTTCAAATTTACCCAAGGACAAACTTACATCAAAACTTAATCGATAAGGAAACGTGTCACACCCCGAGCCTACACCCTAGACGTGGCTAGCATTCCAGAACCATTGATGGCCCCAAGCAAACCCTTGGCCTAGCTTACTTACTCAGCGGAAGACTCTAAGCATTATTACAATGATCAAATGCACTTACTCAATTGTTAAATAGAATAACTTAGAATGTTTTAAAAGTCAACATTCAACTTGGCCAAAATGGCAACTCAAGTCTTTAACATATGAAATGATAATGTAAAGACAACTGAACTACTAACTGTTTATGAAGCCTCTAAAACAAAGAGGGATGTCGGGACAGGACCCCGATCATCCTAACAACTGAAAGCTAAACAATTATGAAAAAGACCCTCCGTAAAGCAAGGAGGCTCACCAACTGACTCTGAGTGCTCAACCTGATCAACAAGGCGCTGGATTCTGATCCTGGTTACCTGTGTCTGCATCATAAGAGGATGTAGGCCAACTGGCATCAGTACATTGAATATACGAGTTTGTGAGTTGGAATACTAAACACAACTTAAGCTTGAAAAGAATCTGAAAGGAACACTTACCTTGGCTTTACTCAACTCAAAATGCAATGTAAAACAACAATAATAGTGCAATTTATACAAAGCATTTAGAACAATAAATAACAACTCATTTTGTTAAAGATATGCAATAACAAACCCAACTTTACTCATATATCAAAGTAATATAGTTTCTGTGGGAGTTTCTCTAACCGACAACCACCACTATGAGCCTAAGTGGTGATACAGCGTCTTGCCCACGCTGCCAGAACTTTCCTAAACTTTGCCATCATATAGAACGCGATAACTAAGTGGATCCACTAGTCTATGCTAAAAAGCAACTTAAGGAGTCATCTAAAAAGTATGCTCCTTTACTACCTATGATGGCTACATTGTTTATGGAGACTTGAGGTAATATGAACTCGTGTCCCCATATCGGTGCTCAATACTACTCCCAAAATATACTTAGCTCATATGTTTTTTAAACAAAACTTCTTCCTTTGGTTTGAGATAATTACTCAAAACTTAATCGGTGTTTCCACTTCTTGTTCAAATGTGAAAATATTTTAAGCTTTTGGGAATACTTAGTCCCCTTATAACTTTTGGAGAAATGAACTCAACTCTTTACTCTTTGCTTAACTTATAACTTAAGTCTTAGAACAAAGTTAAAACGTTTGTGAAAGACTTTTGAAAAACTTTAATGAACTTCTCTTGACTTGGTTCTTAACTTCTAAACTTGAATCTTAACTTTCCTTGAATTAAATTATGGATTCAAGGATTGTGATTTGTCATAAGAAATATCTCATGATGTTTAGGAGTGCTTTTAGATAGCTAAACATGAGAAAAGATTTTAAAAAATCAATGTCTGAGAACAGGTCCGCGACGCGTAGATGTATTTAAATTTTTGGTCACGAAAATACTTTTTGAGGCAGAACGGTCTATGACCGCTCTGCTCCGCAAAGACCTTTTTCCCAAATCTGGGGAGCAGGTTCGCGACGCGAAACCAGTTCCCAGATTTGCCCAACTAATTTCCTTTTCGTTTTCCAGCCCCAATTCGCCCAAACTCGGTTATTTTTCCCAAATTCTTTATAGATACAGATACCCAGGAAATGTACCTAAGAACCTAACTCCAACAAACTCAATAATCTAACATAATGATCTCAGAAACTTCTCAATCTCAGCCCAATTCAAGAACGACATCAAATTCAAGAATACACATCAAGAACATCAACTTTCAAACTCTTTTAGGATGAATTCACGCTGAAATAAACATGTTTGGCACGTGGGTGAACAAACCAAACGTTATGAAAGCCTCACATACCTCGTAGGGATCACCCCTTGATGAAATCCACGATCAAACTTGAACGATCTTGACGAATCTTGCTTGTTCTCCTCTTTTCTCCTCTTCTTTTCTCTTCTCTCAAAACCCTAACTTTTTTTGGAAAAGCGTAAACTGATCGAGTTCAGTTTAGACCCCAATTAAACTCCTAAAAACGAATTAAAATAATTGTTAAAGGAAAAGACTAATATACTCTTACAAAATCCGGATTAGACTTTCCTTAATTAAAATCCCAACTTCAAATGGTCATATCTCACTCATACAAACTCGGAATCGCACAAATTCGGCAGCGTTGGAATGATTATTCCAAGATCTTTCCTACATATCTGGAAACACACCTAACTCATCCTGAGCTAGGAGTTATGATTATTTTAAGTTGACCAAAAATTCAACTTAACATACTTAACAAATTTTCCAGATTATTATATTCTTTCCAAAAATGACTGTTTCCACTTTTTAACTTCTTTCTAGTTACGGGGTGTTATAAAACGTTCAACTCTACTTTGTGCTAGGGGATTCTACTGACCTTAATTGATATCCAAAATCATTCCCACACTAAAAATATTACCTTAAAACCTAAGAAAATTAAGTGTCACTCAGTACGACCTTATACGCAATTAAAGAATTGTTTGGGCTTAACTTAGAAATTTTCGGGATGTTACAATGATTATCAACAGGCGCTTTGTTGAGATTACTCTATACTCGAGTTAGCTTTGGTGAGCATCCTTGTATTCCAGAGGACTTCACAGCTACTTTCCATTTAGTAGTTTTGAGGTGTCGTGGGTCTTGTCCTGACATACTTCCTTAATAGTAGAGGCTTCATAGATAGACAGTTTTGGAGAGTCTTTCAGTTTTAGATATTCTATTTAAAATTTATGTTTCATAAATGCTTAGTATATTCAGCAAAATTTTGAGATTATTCAGTAAAGTGTTTTTTTAAACATTTCTTTCAATTTGATGGTTATGTATGCTTGAATTAGTCTTCCGCTTGTAGTCAGCCTGCATGAGGGTTCGCTTGGGGGGCAGCAATGGTTCTCGAGTGCCGGCCACATTCAGAGTGTAGGCTCGGGTCGTGACATATAATATATATATATATATATATATATATATATATAAAGTTGGATATGAAGAAGGTGATGTGGTACATGGCCAGCAATTATATTTATCTTTTTTTCTAGTTTTTTTAGATTTGTTTTCCTACTATTTTCTTCAATAACTATATTTAAACGCCAAGATATTATATCGAATAGGCAGACCATTGGTTTGCCGTAATAAAGATAATAAATGTTTCTTTTCAAGTAATTAATACCCACGTAGAAGACTAAACGTAATAGTTTTCACTAAAGGGTAGTATTTTTTCCACAATTCCAATTCGCTATTTCAAGAATTTTCTTCTCATTGCTTGCTTCATATGTAGTTTTAACACATATAACATCACTATCCATGTTATACAAATATGTGGTGGTGTTTTGATAGATCATGAACAGGTATATACTCTTTTACATAATAGTTATTTGGTTGATTTATTCTTTAGGAATTTTAATTTTAATAGTTATTTATTGAATAATTGTTTTATATATGGCTGGGCAATTAGTTTGTTTCATAATGTATTGTTTGAGCTTCCTTGAAGTGTTTGCAGGGGAAGGTTATCCATTCAAATATCCGTCATATAACTTCTTAAATAATGTTTATCGTTCTTGAAAAATACCCAAATGTACAAGATTGTGATTTTTTGTTGATAATTTATTTATTTCATTTTCTACTTAAATCATCTCTTTTTCTTTTTTTTTCATCGAAATTTAGCAAAGTACATGTTCAAGCACAGATATTCTAATAAGTTTTTTTCTTGAACAACATCTCTTGAAGAAAAATGATATTGGGATTAATTAGAAATGAGACGATAAAGCAATATAAACATAGTCATATATATTTTTCAGCGAATATTTTTTATAATAAAATGCATTTTCAATAAAATTCTCAATCATTTTACCATCAAGTAATATAACCCATAATCTTATTTATTTATATATTTTCTCTTTGAACTTCGCTTTGTATATAATTTTATTTTCATTTTTGTGTTTGTTTCCTCACTTTGTTCTCATAACTCATTTAGTATAATTTTTCTTAATTGAATATACCTGTTTTTGTTTCAGATTGGAACTACCAAATTAGGTTGGAGCAATTTAGTTGCAAGCATTTTGAATTTGCATTGATAGTAAAAATAAAGGTACTTCAAGATTTCTCTTTGTTAACTTTTTTTAGTCATTGTTCGGTGGAATTTGAGTTATTAAAAGTTTGGGAAAAATTATTTTATTGATTTAGTTGACAGTGAAAAACTAATGGATTATTAAAGTGTAACCCCTTGGACTTCTATACTAATTATGCAATTAATATATTTAATTTGCTTTTGTCATAAATTGTGAAAAACTCCCTTTATTTACATTTTCATATATGTGAGTTACAAAAAACTTCTACGAATTTACATTTTCTACTTAAATATCATGCTTTATCAATTTTCTTCTATTTAATTTTTATGAAAAACTAATTTATAAATAACAATCATCTATGGAGTTGTATGATGTTTATTTTCATTTTCTCCCTCTATTCTTTTACTAGCGTATATTTTCACCTTATGATTTTTTTTCATAGATCATGTGTTTAATCATCAAATTAGAAGAGAGGACATATAAAAGATGATGTGATAATATGGTATTCATATTGATAAAATCATAATTATATTCTTCAAAATTTCTTCTTGTATCATAATAGTCAAACACAAGTTCATAATGATGAAAAATGTAATTTGATGAGAGTTTTAAAGGGAACAAGAGAGATAATTGGAAAATAAAATACTCATATGAGTTCTACTAGATCAATCTGACAAAAATACCATGATGTGTTGACGTATTTGTTTGTTATTTTACACTGCTAAATATTATGTACATATTCATTAAAAGTACACATAATATATATTATGGTATTGTATCCCAATAAAAAGCAAGCAGAGAAATAAAACCATACTATCAAACGCTCCGTTAGTATAATAGAAATGAAATATTTTTTTAATAAAGAATATATTTTGTAGGGTCAATTTTGATCCATCTTTTGAACATTAGCCCAATGGGCATGTAATTAATAAATGGCTTGATGGCCAAAACGTGTTTTAAAAAAAAAAATTATTCATTCAGAATGTACTATCTATATATCATTTAATAGATGCTAAGTTTGATAACTTTTATTATATAACACCATTTTAGATCAAACTTTATAATATAATTAAATCAAAAGATAATGATACAGTCTGAAAATATAATAAATATATAACTAATCAGACAAAAAATAACCCAAATACATACTTTAACAATACAATGGAAGATGTTAAAGTTGTTATGGTTGAAGTTGTTCCATCAAGTATAAATGTTTCAACTTGTTTAAACAAATTGAGCGTAAAACATTTTTTATGCCCAATTTGTTCAAACAAGCTGAAGCAGCTATACTTGATGGACCAGCTCCAACCACAACCACTTCAACTTCTTCCTTTGATTAACCATTTGAATTTCCATATCCAAAACCAATTCTTTCTTAAACACACCTGAATTGCAAGAACGGTTTCATCGGAAGCCTTGTGAAGATTTCGCTCTATTGGTAGAATGGTCGATCCAAATTTTGAATCTTGAACCGAAGAAGAAGCACTGCTAGTATGTTTCCTCTACTTTTTGTGTCAATGGGAGGTTTCCGATTCCTTTTCTTGTAAAAAAAATCTAAGCTATCTGAGAGGACTTAGGGTTTCGATGTTCTACGGAGGTGATGTCTAGATATATATTATAGAATTCTTATCTAAAAATATGGTCCTTTTCTTTGTGTAATAGGTACAAAATTTAGTACCTTAAGTAACACTTGAACAACTTTTGTTCTATATTCACCAAAAATGAACAATTTAAGACACTTCCTAGTTAAGTGCATTAAAGATGTTGCATCAATTTTATGCTCAAAAGAATCTTAAATTTCACCTTCCAAAATATCAGTCAATAAATTCTAGTGTTGGATTAGAAGGTAATTAGTCAAAGACGCTGAAAAGAATCTTAAATTTCACCTCCTGAAATCTTACCTTTTTCTTTAAAATTGACTAGAACGATCCAACTTGTGCTTTGATTAACCAGGATAACCAAAAGAACAGATAATTTAACTACGGTTATTTAGTTGATAGGTATTTATTAAATAAGAAATTTTTAGATAATTAATTTAGTTGGTGGCTAATGGGCTAAGTTCACAATTTATTTAATACCTTATGTCACTTGGCCATGTATATAAACTGAATTTAAGTAAATAAGGTTTAATATTTGCAAATCAGAAATTAACGAGGAGCAAAAGTAATTTCCAAGAAAGAAGACTACGGTGCAACGATAACAAAAGGCGACCCTAGTTTTCACCTGGTAAAACTTTAATACATCCAATTCTTGTATTGATTATCATGGATATGGTTATATTATATTATTATTATAATATGTTGGTCAAGTAAGAAGATGAAAGGAGTATAGCGTTTTTCGTTGGATGTTTTTGGGGGACAAGATATGAAGGTTGTCATTAATTAGTGATCAATTTCCTTTCCACTTGAGAAATTAAAATTGGAAAGATGCTCAGGTGGATGGTTGTTTTGTTTTCTCAATGTTATTGTATGTAACTTGATGATAATTTGGGGTTATCCTATTATTTTATTGTTATAGTTGCTCTAACAAATCAAGATTTAATACTATTATTATTATATATAATTAAATATTAGATGTATTGTATTATATAAATATCATTAAAATTATGATAATTGGATAAATTGAGACTGACCCTTAGGCTTGAACTTTAGGAAAGTGAATATAGATTTGGGTGAATTTTTGGGTCTAGGCTAGACATATAGTAAATTGGTATCTATAAACTCGTTTACTTATGAATTATGAATGTTTAATAGATTGGAAACGTTCAGAGGCATTGAGGAAAGGAAAAGCTTTAGAAAATTAGCTTGCTCAACTTCGATTCCTTGGTGGAGGTAATGGTTTATTCTATGTGATAGATAGACTCTTAATAGTTATTGATAGTCAATGAGTGATATTGTGAATTTTTCTATGTACTTGGTTGTTGTGGTTTGGATAATTTATGTGTTGTTGTGAATGGTCTATAATCCCAAGACCGCGAAATTCATAATCTTGAACTTGTCCTACTAAAGTGATGCCTTGAATAAAGAAGTATTAATGAAACATTGTTAAGAAAGTGGAAAGAGATGATAAAGAATGACAAATGAATTAATTATATGGTTGGATCGGGTGCCACGAGCCGGCTCGATATATTTGGATCAGGTGCACGAGCCGGCACGATATTATTGGATCGAGTGTCACATTCCGACGCGATATTATTGGATCGGGTGTCACGTTCCGACACGATATTATTGGATCGGTGTCACATTCCGACACGGTAACATTAAAGGAAAACATATTGAATTAACTTAATGTACACAATCTCACAGAACCCATTTCCCAAATGAGCGTGGTGTGGAGGCATGAGCCCTCGTGTGTGTGTTTGATATTGTGATTGATTACGTACTTGATTTGGTGTTGTTGTCACTTGTTCATGTTGTTCGTTGCTTGCCACCTGCTAAGTGCTATAGTTGATTTCATGTTATTACTTTATGCATATTAGTTTCTATTTTGAGTCGGCCGATGATATCTACTTAGTACATGTTGCCCTGTACTAAGCCCTACTTGTGTTTTTCTTTGTTTCCTTTTTATGGAGTGCAGCGAGTGTACCAGCGACTTTGACTCGCCCTCAGCTCTAGCCAGTCTCCAGCAAATCAAATTCAAGGGTGAGCTATTCATTTGAGCTCGTGTTGAATTCTCTCTGTCATGACATGATGTCCTTAGTTTTCGGGCACAAATTACTTTATTCATTTATATTAGTGTCTTTGATACTCTTAGACTTAGTATTTTGAGATTAGATGTCCTTGATGTGATGACTTTCAGGTTTTGGGAAACGATATTTGATAAACTTAAGTGGATTTGTATTTCTTACATTAATAAGATTTGAGCTTTCACATTATGGTTTGTGTTTTGTAAGTTGAACAATTAATATGAATTGTAGTTTAATTCGTTGGTTCGTCCATATAGGAAGTTAAGTGTGGGTGCCACTCATGACTCATTTTGGGTCATGACACAAACTAATTAATAAATAACAATCATCTATGGAGTTGATGTTCATTTTCATTTTCTCCCTCTATTCTTTAATTAGTGTATATTTTCACCTTTTAATTTTTTTCATAGATCATGTGTTTAATCATCAAATTAGAAGAGAGGACATAGAAAAGATGATGTGATAATATGGTATTCATTTTGATGAAATAATAAATATACTCTTCAAAATTTCTTCTTGTATCATAATAGTCAAACACAAGTTTATAATGGTAATGTAATTTGATGAGAGTTTTAAAGGGAACAAGAGAGATAATTGGAAAATAAAATACTCATATGAGTTCTACTAGATCAATCGGACAAAAATAACCATGATGTGTTGATGTATGTGTTTATTATTTTACACTGCTAAATATTTTGTACAAATAATATATATTATGGTTAAAATGTTCTTCATTTGTATCCCAATAAAAAGCATGTAGAGAAATAAAACCATACTATCAAATGCCCCATCAATATAATAGAAATGAGATATTTTTTTAATAGAGAATATATTCTAACTTATTCATTCAGAATGTATTTTCTATTACATTATGTCTATCATTTAATAGATGCTAAGTTTGATAAGTTTTATTATATATCATCATTTTAGATCAATCTTTATAATATAATTAAAACAAAAGACAATGATATAGTCTGACAATATAATAAATATATAACTAATCAGACAAAAAAACTCAAATACATACTTTAACAATGCAAAGGAAGAAATTGAAGTTGTTATGGTTGGAGCTGATCCATCAGGTATAACACTTTCAGCTTGTTTAAACAAATCAGGCGTAAAACATTTTTTATGCCCAATTTGTTCAAACAAGTTGAAGCAACTATACTTGATGGACCAGCTCCAACCACAACCACTTCAACTTCTTCCTTTGACAAATTAACCATTTTAATTTCTAGATCCAAAAATCAATTCTTTCTTAAACACACCTGAATTGCAAGAGGGGTTTCATTGGAAGCCTTGAGAAGATTTCGCTCTGTTGGAAGAACGATGGATCTAAATTTTGAATCTTAAACCGAAGAAGGCACTGCTAATGTGTTTCCTCTACTTTTTGTGGCGATGGGAGGTTTCCGATTCCATTTATTTTAAAGAAAATCTAGGTTATTTGAGAGGACTTAGGGTTTTGATGTTCTACTAAGGTAATGTCTAGATATATATTATAGAATTCTTTTCTAAAAAAATTATCCTTTTATTTGTGTAATAGGTACAAAATTTAGTACCTTAAGTAACACATGAACAACTTTTGTTCTATTTTCACCAAAAATGAACACTTTAAAAGACTTCCTAGTAAAGTGCATTAAAGATGTTGCGTCAATTTTACACTCAAAAGAATCTTAAATTTCACCATCCAAAATATCAGTCAAAGAAATCTAGTGTTGAATTAGAAGGTAATTAGTCAAAGATGCTGAAAAGAATCTTAAATTTCACCTCCTGGAATCGTTCCTTTTCTTTAAAACTGACTGGAACGATCCAACTTGTGCTTTGATTAACCCGAACAACCTAAAGAGGAGACAACGTATATAAAACAAGGAAATTATTCCAAGAATGGAACTGTCAAATAATAATATTCTACTAAAAGTGTGAAGAAAAAATTTCAAAGTTCGATTACTAAAAGGCCCTTATAAAGTCATAACATTTATGGATAAAAATGTAAATATAAACATTGATCAAAATAAAGTATATTGTAACACCTAGGTATTTGAAAGAGCTAAAAATAGAACGGAAAAGGGCCTAAAATACCCTTCAACTATGCAAATTGGTACAAAAGTATCCTTCTTCTACCTTTCGGGCCTAAAATGCTCTTTACGTCAACCTTTTGGCTCTATTTTGCCCTCTTCTTTAACAACCCAAATTCATTAATGACATTGTAACACCCCAGAAAATTTTGAACTAAGACTCTAACCATCCTTCGTTGTGATTAGAATTTTATCAAGGAATTCAAAATTTTCTTAAGTGTTAAGATTGGTAGATGTAGCACCTTGAGTTCCAAAAAGAACTAAAGAAAATTCATTCAAGTCATTCCTAAGTTCCTCTAAGTTTTTGGTCAACTTCAAACGACCATAACTTTAATACAGTATGAGTTAGGAGACCCACATGATATCAAATGAAAGATCTCTAACTCCTCTTTCCAACGCCATCGAGTTTGCTAATTTTCGAGCTAGTATGAGGGAGATATGCACTTTTGAAGTCAATGTGTCATCGTGTTAGAGAAGACTAAATTCATATGTTGAATAATCGAGCAAAGTATTCATGAGGTAGTAGACCCAAGCTAGGCTTATGAAGTTTGAAGGGGGAAACCCCATGGTATTCAAAGGATGATAGAACTATTTGAGAGCTAATGCACAGTAGGTGAGTAAGTAATACTTAAGTTGCGAAGTCGAATGTGATGGTAATTTGTGAATATGCAGACTAAGAGGTAAGGATTGACTACTTGTCATAAGGTCCTAGGGGATGAGTGTTTTCTGAATTTGCATCCAGTAGTTGAAGTTAGTATAGTAAGCGAGCAATCATATTGATATTCGGGTTTAGTAATAAACATTAAGCTTGAATTTGAGATGAGTGTCTTCACAAAAGGATGGCAACATTAGGGTGATGATGTTAGTCTTGAGATTTGATCTAGAAGACTTGGCATATAGTAGGTGAGAAATTGAGGTGATTAGCTGTAATAAATATGAGTGGTACAAATGAGATACCCTAAACCTCTTGACAAGGGTAGTGAAGTGTGGCTAAGTCACAAGAGTAAAAAGAGCATTACGAGGTGTACCGATAGGGTATGTAATCAGAATAGGTTAACATAAACACCTTAGAAATAAGTCTTAGTACTTGCTTATGAAGAGTTTGATATTCATGAGATAAGCTTCTCCCGAGTGCTAGAGTAAAAGAGGATGTAGACCAGTTAGAGATGTTGGAATAGGTCCATATCAAGTGTCAGCTTTAGACCTAAGGAGGAGATGATAAGATTGGAAATCAAGTCAAGTGTTGAGAATAAGATAGTAATGAGTTCAAAAGAGTATGGGAGATATCTTTTCAGAAGTCCTTTTAGTAACGGAGTAATGTTAGAAAGAGAAGGTTAATGTTCCTATCGTGATACTGATGGTGTGATAATTCTGTCTAACGTTACAAATGAAGAGGAAGAAGGGAATGAGGTTTTACAATGAGAAACAGCTAAATGAGAGCACTTAGTTGGTTCCGAATAGAAATGCGGGAAAATTCTAGTTGGTATGGCCAAGATGATAAGAGTAACCCCGTTACATACCCAGTCCAGTCGTCATTTGAGGATGAATGATCCCAATGGGGAAATATTGTAACATCCCAGGATATTTTTGAACTAAGACTCGAACCATCCTTCATTGTGAGTAGGATTTTACCAAGGCATTTAAAATTTTCTTAAGTGTTAAGGTCACTAGATATAACACCTTGAGTTCCAAAAAGAACAAAAGAAAATCCATTCAAGTCATTCCTAAGTTCTTCTAAGTTTTTGGTCAACTTCAAACGACCATAACTTTCCATACAGGATGAGTTAGGAGACCCACAAAATATCAAATGAAAGATCTCTGAGTCCTCTTTCCAACGCTATTCAGTTTGCAAATTTTCGAGCTCATATGAGGGAGATATACAGGCTGCTCATTTAAGGAAAGTTACCCAAAAAATATGAGGGGTACTTTAGTCTTTTCCTTACCCCCTCCCCCCACTTATTCTAAACATGAATTACACCTAATTAAGGGTCTAAACTGGTTAGAATCAGTTTCATTCATCCCCAAAAGTGTTTAGGGTTTAGAGAGAAGATTCAAGAGGAGAAAATTTCAAAGTTTCAAGCGTTCGTTCAAGAAATTCAAGATTTCGCCAAGAACCTAGTTCTTTGAGGTATGTAAGCTTCCATAGTGTTGGGTTCGTTCACACACACGTCAATAATGAGTTTTCTTGCGAATCTATCCATAAATATTGAGCAATTTAATTTCTTGATAAGTTTTCTTGAGGTTTCCTTATCGATTGAGTTTTGATGTAAGATTCTACTTGGGTCAACTTCAAACGACCATATCTCGTAGAATATAAAGAGTTACGTGGGTTATAACCCACCAATTAAAGGTATTTGAATCTACTTTCCAACGCCACCAATTTCGCGTCAATCCAATTTCTGAGAAAAGAGTTATGAATATTTTAGTAACCTGTTAAAGTGTTGTTACGAATTAGACGATGAGAAGACATTAAATTTTTTACCTCCGAGAAAACCCTAAAAAAAATTCTTGACTAATAAAAGGTTCAAAACAATCAAATTTTCATCTTTTAATCCATCATTCTCTTCTCTCTCAAACCCTAGGGCAAAACCCTAAGGAAAAATCAAAGTAGAAGACTCCATTCAAGATTCTTTCAATCATTTTCAAGGTAAGTGATACGCCCAAATTACACCTCCCTAGAGAAGTATAAGCAGTCGTTGTCAAATAAAGAACCCAACTTGTAGGTTGAGATGGATCCCACGAGGAATATGGTTCAGACTTAAACTTAACTAACAATTATATCCTTTTAGTCAAACTATTTCCGAGAAAAGTAAAAAGGGGGTTTTGTATCTAAAGTAACAGATTGTTGATTAAGTAACAAGAAAACAAGATTCAAAATTTGAGTATCAATGTGAGATGGAAACTAGGGTATATGTGTTCCCTACAAGCTCTTAAAGCAGTAATCCTAATAATAGTAATCATTTCCTAGGGTTTGACATGCAAAGTTGGTAAGTTAGGTATCCATAAGTGATTGGTCCTCCAAGTAGGGAATTTCACCACGCAACTTGGTCCATCTACGGGTGTATGTTTTACTAACCCTTACCTTTACCACAGATTAGTCGTCATATCAATGTATTTTAGTTTTCACCCTCACTTCAATTGTAATCAGACTATTAGATAACATCCATTAAATATTTGTTGTTTAATCCTTTTCTCATTCATTACCTCCTTGGTCCGGCAAGTAGGAACGAGGCGAGTTCTAACGTTGCACACCACTAGAAAGACTTCTAAATGAAACGATGAACAATACATGCATAAACACTATTCAAGAATTACTTAATTACTATTCCTACATTATTAATTGCTCATGGTTCCCACAACCCTAGTTGTGGATTTAGATAATCATGCGTAGGAGTTCACAACTCATAATTAAATTGAAAGAATTCATGAACTTACAGTTAGAATATGTCACACCTCGAAGCTAACCCCAGGACGCGGACACGGGACCAAGGATCACAAGTGACCCCAAGATAACCCTGCTAGCATATCATAAGCATACTAAAGATAAATTGAAGTAAAGAAATATTGTGCGGAAGCTAATCATAAGATAATCTGAAGCGATGGGGAATACCCATACTAAATCTGAATATATAAATACTTAGAGTTTAAAAACAACTGAAAAGTCAAACTCAAATGCTAAAGTTGAATCTAACTATGTCTGAAATAAAGCCTCTACTGACTAAAATGCTGGGACATGCCCCAGCTAAGTCTAGCAAATACTAAAACTAGAACTAAAAGCAAAGGTAAATAGTCAAGTCAATCGTCCTCGAAGAATGAGGACTCACCACTGATAATGCTGAACTAAAGATCGAGAACCGATCTATGCACGATCTGGAAGCTGAGAACCTTAACCTACATCACGAGAAGATGTAGCACGGAGTATGCGTCAGTACTTGAAGAGTACTGAGCATGCATCATAGAGTAAAGTTGAACAATAATCATAATTGAACCAAAGCATATATCTGAGAACTGATAAGAGATAAGCATGATACTAAACTGAGAATAATGAACATAAAATAACTAAATGCAATGGCCAAGTCTATAACATGCTGAGACAGAAATCTGACTATAACTTATGACATGGTCAATGCAATAGAATCTGTCTGTAAGGGAGCTACTAATAACCTACATAAAACCACATGAGCTAAATGTCGAGTCTTATGTATACGCCCCATAGAGATGACCCAATATACCCTGCCAGAGGTATAGAGGCATAACTTGCGTGATCACTAAAATGATGCCTACAGAAGGGACTTACAACGTATGGGGAACGTAGTTCTGGGACTTGAGGGTGACTGACCATAGTCCACTCGATATTAATCTTCTCCCAATTGATTATGTAATTAACAATTTATGACTGAATTTCTATAATACTGGATAGCTCAAAAATTGACATGCTAACTGACAATGTAGCATTAATGTACTGATAATGAAACATTCAAATCTAAGGAATGTATATCTGAAATACCTGACCTAGCATGTGTAATTCATGAACTAAAATAACTACATAGCTAGGGTTCTAAGTTTATGCATGAATCTAGGCAAAAATGATATTACTACATGATAATCTGATTTGGATCATTCTAACAGCTAAAACCCAACAATTTCTAACATTCAAGAAACCCTAGGTCTAGATAATATTAAGGGAATCAATATTCTGACTGAAATCTAGAGACCTAATGGGTGAAAGGAACCCACTAGTGAAATCTCATATACCTGTTAAATAATTCCACAGAGAAATCTTTCGATTTCAGGTTGGAACTGAAGGAAACCTTGTTGTGTTCTTGGAAAGCCTTGGTCAACTCTTTCTCCTCTCTAATTCTAAGTTTGATAGATTATTTTGAGAAAGAATTAACTAGAAAAGGTTCTAATTAAGTTTCTAGGATAAAACTGACCAAAATTACGTAGTTTAGGGATTAAACAACGTAGTTTAGGGGTCCAACGCATAAGGAAAAGACCAATCGACCCCTGACTTAAAAACTGTCGGGGGTCCCCGATGGACCGTGGGTGGACCGATGGTCCGTGTTGGTCAACTGTCGATGGGGGTTCTTGGACTAGAAATCTGAGGGTTGACTCATGGCCCTGGACCATGGATCGTGGCCTGACCTACGGTCTGTAGGTCCCGGCATTGGTGGACCCTTAGCTGGATTTCTGGATTACTTCTGGGGAGGGCTACAGATGGTGAACCACAGACCACCAGAACGGACCGTGGGTCACCCTACGGTCTGTGGGTGGAAACCGTGGGTTGCACCTCTAACTCTAAAATCTGCATTTTGGTCTGTTCTAGCATACGGGGTGTTACATTATCTCCCCCTTGGGAACATTCGTCCTCGAATGAAGACTAAACTAGCTGAATATGGAGGGGAAGAGCTACAACTCTACCACTAAACTACTGGAAACTGATTTCTGACTGAACTAAGTTCCAAGAACATGCAAATACGCTGAAAATGCAGGTACAAACTGAAGGAACATGATACTAAGACTGATTTTACGCATGAATGACTGAAAAACTGATGAGGAACTATTACCTCAAGCTGGAATGGAATCGGAAGGAAAGAGATGAGGATACTTGGCCTTCATGGCTTCTTCTGCTTCCCAAGTAGTTCCATCTACAGACTGACTCCTCCACAAAACCATAACTGAAAAGACTTCTTTGTTTCTCAACCTTCGAACCTGACGATCAAAGATTTCAACTGGTACCTATTCATAAGTGAAACTATCCTTCACAGCCACATTTTCTAAAGGTACAATGGATGTTGGATCACCTACACACATCTTAAACAACGAAATGTGAAAAACTGGATGCACTGCTGCTAGTTCTGTTGGCAACTCTAACTCATAAGCCACTCTACCAACCCTTTTCAAGATCTTGTAAATGCCTACATATCTAGGACTGAGCTTCCCTTTCTTGCCAAATCTCATCACCCCCTTCATAGGTGACACCTTCAGGAAAACCCAATCATCAACTTAGAACTCTAATTCCCTTCTCCTTACATTTGCATAGGACTTCTGGCGACTTTGGGCTTGTCTTAAGTCTATCTCTAATGAGTTGCACTTTCTCCATAGCATCATAAACTAAATCTGGCCCTATCAAGGCTGCTTCACCTACTTCAAACCAACCAACTGGAGATCTACATCTACGCCCATACAATGCCTCATAAGGGGCCATCTAAATGCTGGATTGGTAGCTATTATTGTAGGCAAACTCTATAAGAGGAAGGTGATCATCCCAACTACCCTTGAAATTGATCACGCAAGATCTCAACATGTCCTCTAAGGTCTGAATGGTATGCTCTGCCGATCATCTGTGTGTCGATGAAATGTTGCGCTAAGATTAACTTGAGTACCAAGACCTTTCTGAAATGACTTCTAGAAATGAGAGGTAAATTAAGGACCTCTATCTGAGATGATAAACAAAGAAACCCCATCCAACCTTACTATCTTATTAATGTAAAGCTTGGCGTAGTCCTGCACCGAATTTGTAGTCTTAACAGCCAAAAAGTGCGCAGACTTAGTAACTCTTTCAACTATCACCCAAATGGAGTCATGTTGTCTGCGAGTACGAGGTAACCTTGTAATCACTTTCCAATTCCAAGTAGGAATGTTGATCTCTTGAGTCATACCTCATGGTTTCTAATATTCTACATTCACTTGCTCACAATTGGGGCACTTAGCCATAAAATCTGATATATCCCTCTTCATACCATTCCACCAAAAGACTTCCCACATATCACGGTACATCTTAGTGGCTCCTGGAAGAATAGAATATTTGGAATTATGGGTTTCTGAAAGAATCTGCTGTCTCAACTCACCCACCTTAGGAACACATAATCGACCTTGATAGCGAAGCACACCATCTCCCCCTTGGGAGAAAACCTCAACTCTCTACTGATGGACTGCACCCTTTAATTGAAGCAATAACGGATCACTGTCTTGCTTTTTCTTAACCTCCGCTACCAATGACGATTCTGCCCCATTCTGAACTGTTACACCACCATCTGATATGCTCATAAGATAAACACCTAAGCGAGAAAATCTGTGAACATCCTTTGCTTGTTCCTTTATTTCTTCCTCAACATGTGCTACACTACCCTTATATAGTCTACTAAGAGCATCTTCTACTGAATTGGCTTTCCAGGATGGTAATGTACACTCATATCATAATCCTTGAAGAACTCACGCCATCTCCTCTGGCGAAGATTCAACTCTTTCTAGGTGAACACCTACTGAAGGTTCTTATGGTCTATGAACATATCTACATGAACACCATCCAAGTAATGTCTCATAATCTTGAGTGCAAACACCATTGCTGCAAGCTCTAGGTCATGAGTTGGATAGTTCTTCTCATGCAACTTAAGTTGTCTAGAAGCATAAGCTATAACCTTACCTCGTTACATCAACACACAACCTAGGATTACTCTAGATGCATCACAATAGAAAACATAACCGTTTGAACCCTCTGGTAGAGCAAAACGGGAGTTGTAGTCAACCTAGTTTTCAGTTCTACGAAGCTTTTCTCACAGTCATCTGACCACTGAAACTTAGCCTTTTTCTGAGTCAACTTAGTCAATGGAGAGGCTATGGATGAAAATCCTTTCACGAACCTTCTGCAATAATCATCCAAACCCAAGAAACTTTTGATATCTGTAGAAGAGGTAGGTCTAGGCCATTGTTACACTGCCTCTATTTTCTGAGAATCCACTCGGATCCCGTCCCTAGACACAATATGCCCAAGAAAAGTGACTGATTGCAACCAAAACTCATATTTGCTAAACTTAGCGAATAATAGGCAATCTTTGAGAGTTTGCAGGAAAACCCTCAAATGAGTGGCATGTTCTTCCTCATTCTTAGAGTAAATGAGGATATCATCAAGTCTAAATACTACTTGAACACTATGTTCATCAAATCCATGAAAGTTGCAAGAGCATTGGTTAGTCCAAATGACATAACTACAAGTTCAATATGACCATACCGAGTTCTGAAGGTTGTTTTTGGAATGTCACTATCTCTGACTCTGAGTTGGTGATAACCAGATCTGAGGTCTATTTTTGAAAAATGACTAGCACCCTGAAGTTGGTCAAACAGGTCATCAATCCTGGGGATGGGATACTTATTCTTGATTGTGAGTTTGTTTAATTGCCGATAGTCAATGCACATCCTGAGAGAACCATCTTTCATTTGAACGAACTACACTGGAGCACCCCATGAATATATAATAGGTCTGATGAAGCCCTTATCTAGAAGGTCTTTCAACTGCTCTTTCAATTCCTTAAGCTCAGCTGGAGCCATTCTGTAAGGAGGAATAGAGACGGGCGGGGTATCTACAAGGAGATCAATTCCAAAGTCGATTTCCCTTTCGGGAGGAACTCCGGGAAGATCATCTGGAAACACTTCTGGAAACTCAGATAGAGATAACCCTTAGAGATTATATTTCTGGCCTTAAGGTAAGAAATAAATCGACCCATAGGCACTAAGCTACTACCCTTCATTTCTAAGATTGGTTCGTTTGGAAACTGAAAATGAACAATCCTAGTTCTACAATCGATTAAGGCATAACAGGAATGTAACCAATCCATGCCTAGAATGATATCAAAATCTACCATTTCTAACTCTACAAGATCTACTGAGGAGACTTTCTGAGAGACTGTGATAGACCAATTTTTGTATACACGTCTAGCTATTATTAGGTCTCCGACTAGAGTAGAGACTGAGAAGGGTTGTGAGAGAGTTTATGGACTAACATCGAAGTTGACTGCTATATAGGGAGTTACAAAGGAAAGAGTAGCCCCTAGATCTAACAAAGAATAAACATCTAAGTTAAAAACTCATAATGTACCAGTGACCACATCAGGAGAATCTTCTTGATCATGGCGAGCATGAAGAGCATACAACCTATTTTGGCACTGTCCGCCACCTGTACCAGATGAGTTACCCTGCTGAGTCGGGCGACCTTCTGGTGTTGTTGAAGTTGTGGACTAAGCTCTACTATTATTGTCCCCTTAACCCTGTTTAGTAGAAGGACAATCTCTCAATCTGTGACCAGACTGACCGCACCCAAAGCATCCTTCCTTTCCTACAAGACACTCGCCCAGATGGTTCTTACCACACTTTGGACAAGTTGGGTAGGTTCTGGTGCTTGAAATACTCCCTTGAGACTTAGAGCCTGAAGCTCTACCTTTCTGATCCTATCGAAACCTGGAAGATGGAACACTAGTTGATGAAGGTGTTGGAGCTGAACACTTTTGCTGAAACAGCAAGCGATTACCACCACCCAATTTTTGTTGAGAATACTCATAGTTGTTTGTTCTAGCCTTCTTATTATCCTTAGCATGTTCCCTAAGCTTATCACCCTCAACTTGCTGAGCATGAGTCATAAGCCTAGAGATGTTCGTATTTTCCAGCAACATAGCATTCCTACGCTCTGTTTTCACTAAGTCGGATACCCCATATAGGAACTTCTTCATTTGAGCCCTGGAATCGGCAACCATGTAAGGAGCATACCTGGAGAGTTGGGTGAACGTGTGCCTGTACTCTTGGACTGTCATGTTACCTTGCCTCAAATTCATGAACTCCTGAGCTCTTGCCTCCTTCAACTCTCTTGGGAAAAACCTTTCCACAAAGGTCTCACTAAAGCATTCCCAAGTGATAGGAGTTGCATTTGTACCCTTGTTCTCTTTCCATTGAGTAAACTAGATATGAGCTACATCCTTAAGCTATTAGGATGCAAACTCTACCCTGTCATTACCTATCACTTGCATCACTCCAAAGATCTTCTTGACCTCATCTATGAAGTTTTAGGGATCCTCACCAATTTGTGATCCTAAGAACTCAGGTGGATTCATCCTAACAAAATCGCGAACCCTGGCTGCCACTGATCCACCACTAGCATTTGCATGAACTAGAACTTGATGGTTGTTCTGGTTGGTCATACTCTAAGCCAAAAGTTGAATGGCGTTCTGAAACTCAGTATTCGAGACTTCTTGATCAGGGACTAGAAGAGTTGTGTTAGCATTGTGTGCATTCGCATTCCTTCCATAAGCTCTACGAGGAGGCATGATCTGAAAATGCATAACGTCGAGTTAGAAACGAGGAATTAGATCATACCTTATGCACGATAGGAGTAACAAGAAAAATGGAGTTTTTCCTAAAACACTTCGTAGCCTCCCTCTCATTAGATGTGGTGCACTTCACACCCATGAAATGGACTCTACTTCGTGCAGCTTTTCAGATATCCTAGGACACTTAAACCTAATGCTTTGACACCAAGTTTGTCACGCCCCGAAGCTACCCCTAGGACGCGGACGTGGGACCTAGGATCACGAGTGACCCCGTTGGTATATCATAAGCATACTAAAGATAAACTGAAGTAAAGAAATATTGTGCGGAAGCTAATCATAAGATAATATGAAGTGATGGGGAATACCCATACTAAATCTGAATATATAAATACCGAGAGTTTAACAACAACTGAAAAGTCAAACGCAAATGCTAAAGTTGAATCTAACTATATCTGAAATAAAGCCTCTACTGACTAGAATTGTTGGGACATGCCCCAGCTAAGTCTAGCAAATACTGAAACTAGAACTAAAAGCAAAGGAAAATAGTCATGTCAATCATCCTCGAAGAATGAAGACTCACCACTGCTGTTGTTGAACTAAAGATCGGGAACCAATCTATGCGTGATCTAGAAGCTGAGAACCAGAACCTACATCACGAGAATATGTAGCGCAGAGTATGTGTTAGTACTTGAAGGGTACTGAGTAGGTAGGATAGAGTAAAGTTGAACAATAATCATAACTAAACTAAATCATATATCTGAGCACTGATAAGAGATAAGCATGATACTAAACTGAAAATAATGAACATGAAATAACTTAATGCAATGACCAAGTCTATAACACGCTGAGACTGAAATCCGACTATAACTGATGACATGGTCAATGCAATAGAATCTGTTTGTAAGGGAGCTACTAATAACTTACATAAAACCACATGAGCTAAATGTGGAGTCTGATGTATACGCCCAATCGAGAGGACCCAATACACCATGCCAGATGTATAGAGGCATGACTTGAGTGATCACTAAAATAATGCCCACATAGAGGACTTACAACCTACGAGGGACGTAGTTCTGGGACTTGAGGGTGATTGAACCTAGTCCACTCGGTATTAAGCTTCTCTAAATTGATAATGTAATTAACAATTTATGACTAAATTTATGTAATAGTGGATTGCCCAAGAACTGACATGCTAACTGAAAATGCAACATTAATGTACTGATAATGAAACATTCAAATATGAGGCATGTATATCTGAAATTTATGACCTAGCATGTGTAATTCATGAACTAAAAGAACTACATAGCTAGGGTTCTGAGTTTATGCATGAATCTAGGCAAAAATGATACTACTACATGATAATCTGATTTGGATCATCTAATAGCTAAAACACAACAATTTCTTACATTCAAGAAACCCTAGGTCTAGATAATATTAAGGGAATCAAAATTCTGACTCAAATCTAGGGAGCTAATGAGTGAAAGAAACCCACTAGTGAACTCCCACATATTTGGTGAAGAATTCCATGGAGAAATCTTTTGATTTCGGGCTAGAACTGAAGGAAACCTTGATGCGCTCTTAGAAAGCCTTGATCGACTCTTTCTCCTCTCAGGTTCTAAGTTTGATCGATCATTTTGAAAAAGATTTGATTAGGGTAGGTTCTAATTAAGTTTCTAGGCTAAAATTTACCAAAACTACATAGTTTAAGGGTTAAACGATGTAGTTTAGGGGTCAACGTATAAGGAAAAGACCAAACGACCCCTGACATAAAAGTTGTCGGGGGTCAACGACGGACTGTAGGTGGACCGATGGACTGTGGGTGTACCGACGGTCCATGTTGGTCAATCAATGATGGGGTTCTGGAACTAGAAATATGGGGGTTGACCCACAGACCGTGGCCGGACCGTAGTCCCGGCGTGGGTGGAACCTTAGCTAGATTTATGCACTGCTTCTATGGAGAGATGCAGATGGTGAACCACAGACCACCAGAATGGACCGTGGGTCACCCTACGGTCCGTGGATGGCAAATGTGGGTTGCACCTACAACTCTGATATGTGCATTTTGGTTTGTTCTAGCATACACACTCCGACTTTTCAAAACATCTAAATTAACTCGTATCTTCGTGGAAAGATACGGAGGGTGGGTAATAAATTAATAATGATGTGGTATGTCATATTTTAAGTGTTAAAAGGTTGTATCTTAAGTTTTTAAGTTAGGTAAGTGGCAAAATAAAAGTTAATGAAAGTTATCGTAACTTCCTTTTTAATGATTTCTCTGAAATTTTGGTCAAACGTCTTGGATGTTTTCTCCCAATATATAACAATTTAGAAGGCATATCGCCCATTAAATTGAAGGCGTACGAGTCTAGTTTTCAACGCACAAAACCCCGTATCCAACCGACATCAGAGTAAGAAGTTATGAGGGTTTTACTATGGACTGTCGGGGCAGAATCCGGGTTGGATCCGGGTCGGGTCAAAAATGTGGTATGTTGGCTTACTCAACGTTTTAAGCCATGAAAACATTTCTTTTCACTTCCAAAACCATAAGAAAGCTTAATAGAGGGTTCCTATGGAAATCTTTCATGATGAAGGTTAGTTTTGACAATTTCTACCATTAAAGGTTGCCCCCGTGCCTAGAAACGTGATCTCTACACGTGGAAATCGTTTTTCCCTTCTATTAGCTGCGTTTGGAGCTAGTTTTTGAAGATATAAATTTGTAGTTATTGGTGTTTCTACAAGTTTTACACTTGGTTAACTAAGGTAATCATCTCGGGACTCTTTTATGATTGTTTTTATGAATTTCTACAGACATTTCGACAAGTTGGGGCAATATGGAAAATCTGCCGATTTAAGATTAATTATGAACTATTTATAGGTGCGTATCAGTTGTGTATATATAGTGTTTGTGAAGCTTAGGACATAAGGAACACCTTTCGTGAAGGAACTACGGTCTTTCGAGTGTTCATTGGAAAGGTATGTTAAGGCTATTCCCTTCTTACTACAAGTTTCCTTAAAGCTTAGAAGCAATGTAATTGGGTTGTTATCGTTGTTATACTTGTATCCATTATTGTTGATTGTTGGTTGCTCGAGTGGATATAATCCACCTTTGTCGGGATTCATATTCAATTAGTGGTGTCCCTATGTTGGACACGACTTAGAGGCTATTCGTATAGGTTGCTTATAACTAAATTGCTCGCTTTAAGCCTATTAAATTATTATTGTTTCCATTGGGACTATTGTGGATAGCTGCAGGAATGTGATATATGCCTAGAAGGGCTATGTTCTGCCTATGGGGATATATTGATGCCTAGAAGGATTATGAGTTGCCTATAGGGCTATATTGATGCCTAGAAGGGCTATGAGTAGCCTACGGGGCTATATTGACGCCTAAGAAGGCTATGTGCTGCCTATAGGGCCATGTTGTTGCCTAAGTAGTCTATGAGTTGTCTATAAGTTATATTGATGCCTAAGAGAGTTATGTACTACCTACGAGGCTATATTATTGCCTAAGAGGGCTATGTGACTACCTACGGGGATAGGGAACTACCGATAGGAGTATATAGAGTTATTGGCACTTTCTGGGCTTATGGGGGGCTGGGTAGGTGGTCTTGTGTGTTGTTTGTACCTACCAAGCTTATAGGGGCTTAGTTAGGTTGTTGTTTTATTATTTCTGATATGTTTAGATTTAGGAGCAGGTCAGTACACTTATCTTATCCTTGATTTATTTATCGGATTACTCCCAGTATATTAGGATACCTGCTCATGGTTTATTGCCTTTCATACTCGGTATATTATTTGGTACTAATGCCCCATTTCCTGGGGGTACTGCATTCATACATGTAGGTCCCTACAGACGACCCAGTAGACCTCCTCAGCAGCAGGATTGACTTTTATCCGATTAGCTAGCCCCTTTCCTCCGGAGCTGCCAGAGTTGGGAGGTTTGTTAGCTTTTGTTGTATATATCTTTATGGGTAGGCTGGGACCCTGTCCCACTAATCTTTACTACTTTTAGAGGCTTGCAGACTAGTGTGTGGGATCTACAACTACGTTATGGACATGCTGGCCTAGTTTGTTGGTTTGCTGAAGCTTGTTAGTTGTTTGATGTATTATCTTGATATATACCTGCTTTCAGTTTTGATACAGAGATCATAGTGGCCTCGAAGGCCCAATCAGGACTCCTGTGCTAGTTGGCTATTTCTTTATATGAACTCTTGGGAGTAGCTGTTTCTTTTATTGATCTGTTTACAGGGGACTTGCCAGCCGAGGGGTTAATTTTAAGCCGAGATATAACTGTTTGTTTTCTTGATTGCGTGTGGCTGCCATGCGCTAGTAGCAAATGGTTCAGCAGGGTCAGCTCGAGCTTGAGTTTTGGCATTAGGAGCCAGTTGCACCCCTTGAATCTGGGGTGCGAAAAACTTGGTATCAGAGCAACGTCGTATCCTAGGGAATCTGTAAGTCGTGTCTAGTAGAGTCTTGTTTATAAATGTGTTGTGCACCACATTCGATAAGCAAGAAGCTATCGAGCATGTTAGAATGACTATCCTTTTTTTGCTCACCTCGTGCTATATAGCGGTGTCTTAAGGGTTGAGGTTTCTCGCTTATAATTGGTACTTGTATGCAGATAGAGATGGCTGACACCAGACAGACCACAGCTAGCCAAGGGATAGATACAGCTGCAGGTGAGGGTACCGGCAAGGTACCGCAGGTGGAGGTAGCCCATTGTGAGACCTAGGGGGAGACATCTTCTCAGCCCCTTATAGCTTCTCCACCGCTTCAGGAGCCTCCGAGGGCTACAGGACTTCCGGCTCCACCAGCAGTACCACCTATAATTCCTCATATTCCATCTTATCAGGATTTCAAGAGTGCAGTATGTATGTTAGCACAGTTAGTAGCTGCACAACGTCAGCCAGTTGCACCAGATGTTGCCGGACCTTCTGAAGGGCTCGGAAGTTTGAGAGTTCGTGAATTTCTTGCCTTGAATCCTCCACAGTTTATAGGGACAGATCGCAGAGAGGACCCTCAGCACTTTGGTGATCAGCTTCATATGATCTTTAGAGTCATGCATGGTTCAGCGACTGAGTCAGTTGAGTTAGCAGCATTTCGATTGCGCGATGTTGCAGTATTATGGTACGAAAGTTGGAAGAGATCTAGGGGAAAAGATGCATCTCTACCCACATGGGATAGCTTTATAGAAGCTTTCATAGATCACTATTTGCCTAGAGATATTAGGGATGACCGGATGGACCAGTTTCTGAACCTCCGACAGGGCAGCATGAGTGTCCGAGAGTACGAGCTGAGATTTGATTCATTGGCTAGATATGTACCAGCATTTGTTGATACGATGCATGATAGGGTGCGTAGATTTGTGGGAGGTCTCAACTCAGACTATATCGACGTTTGTTCTACCGCTGCATTAAATGATAATATGGATATCTCGCAAATTTAGGCCTTTGCACAAGGCATAGAGGATCGCCGACATTTACAACATATGAGTGAGAGGGTCGAGAGAGAGAGACAGAA
>NW_006238997.1:802411-807491 GCF_000226075.1 Solanum tuberosum | reverse complement strand
GAGGACACTCAGGCCCAGGTGAGGGTTCACGAGCATCAGGCTCTCTGCAGTACAGGGGTTCAGGCTATGCAAGAACAGCCCCGCCATGTTGTGCTACTTACGATAGAATGCATTTTGAGAGGTGCAGACAGGGTTCCACAGGTTGTTATTCTTGTGGACAGATAGGGCATGGGTGGAGAAACTGTCCTACCATAGGTCAGGGTGGTATAGGTCAGTCTAGAGGGGTTCAGGCTATGCAAGAACAGCCCCGCCATGTTGTGCTACTTACGATAGAATGCATTTTGAGAGGTGCAGACAGGGTTCCACAGGTTGTTATTCTTGTGGACAGATAGGGCATGGGTGGAGAAACTGTCCTACCATAGGTCAGGGTGGTATAGGTCAGTTGACCAGGTCAGTAGTAGGTTCCTTCTCATCAACATAGTCTACAGGGCATGGACCCCAGACTTCAGCAGGTAGAGGTAGAGGTGGAGGCAGAGATGGAGCATCTAGTTCTGGTAGTGGATAGAACCATACATATTCACTAGTTGGCCAACAAGACTCAGAGTCATCACCAGATGTTGTGACAAGTACATTGATTGTTTGCTCCCATTGTGTTTATGCTTTGATAAATCCTGGATCTACTATGTCTTATGTTACTCCATTTATTGCGGGGAAAGTTTTGTATAGTAGCAGAGTCAGTAGATCGACCCTTTATTGTATCTACACCAGTTGGTGAGTCTATTATTGCCAGGAGAGTCTATCGAGGTTGCACGGTAGAAATTATCGACCGTCAAACCTCTGTAGACCTCATAGAGTTAGAGATGGTCAATTTCGACGTCATTATGGGTATGGACTGGTTAGCGTCTTGTTATGGTAATGTTGAGTGCCGGACAAAGATTGTTAGATTCCACTTTTCAGGAGAGGCAGTTCGGGAATGGAAAGGCGATACAACAACGCCGAAAGGTAGGTTTATTTCCTATCTTAAGGCAAGGAGGATGATTACTAAGGGTTGTATTTATCATTTTGTTCACGTTCAAGATATAGATGCATAACCACACCGACTCTTCAGTCTATTTCGGTAGTTAATGAGTTTCTAGATGTATTTCCAGACAAACTCCCTGGTATCCCTCCAGAACGGGAAATTGATTTTGCTATCGATATGCTACCAAGTACAAAACCCATATCTATCCCTCCTTATAGAATGGCTCCTGCTGAGATAAAAGAGTTGAAGGATCAACTGAAAGACTTGCTGGATAAAGGCTTTATTAGGCCTAGTGCTTCACCATAGGGTGCACCAGTGTTATTCATAAGGAAGAAAGATGGCTCACTAAGAATATGTGTTGATTACCGACAGCTGAATAAGGAGACTATAAAGAATAAGTATCCCCTTCCGAGGATTGATGACTTGTTTGATCAGTTACAAGGTGTTGAGTGCTTCTCAAAGATTGATTTAAGATCAGGGTACCACCAGATACGAGTTCGGGAGAAAGACGTTCCAAAGACAGTTTTTAGAACCAGATATGGACACTTTGAGTTCTTGGTAATGTCTTTTGGATTAACTAATGCCCCAACATTGTTTATGGACCTGATGAATAGTATATTCAGGACGTATCTAAACTTGTTTGTGATTGTATTTATTGATGATATTTTGGTGTATTCATATTCAAAAGTTGAGCAAGAAAATCATCTGCGAGCAGTCCTTCAGGTTCTTCGAGATTGAGAACTTTATGCAAAGTTTTCTAAGTGTGAGTTTTGGTTGGACTTTGTAGCTTTCTTAGGCCATATTGTATCAGATGCAGGCATTGCGGTTGATACACAAAGATTGAGTCCATAAAGACTTGGCCCAGACCCATGACTCCGACTGAGGTTCGTAGTTTCTTAGGGTTAGCAGGGTACTACAGAAGGTTTGTAGAGGGGTTTTCTTCACTTTCAGCACCATTAATGAAGCTGACTCAGAAAGCAGCTAAGTTCCAGTGGACTGGGGATTGCGAGCATAGTTTCCAGGAACTGAAGGACAGGTTGACATCAGCACCAGTTCTAGCATTGCCAGAGGGTTTAGAAGGCTATGCGGTGTACTATGATGCTTTTGGTGTTAGGTTGGGATGTGTTCTAATGCAACATGGTAAGGTTATTGCATATGCTTCAAGGCAATTGAGAAAGCATGAGAAGAACTATCCGACCCACGATTTAGAGTTGACTACAGTTGTGCATGTGTTAAAGATCTAGAGACACTATTTTACATCTTCACACATCATAAAAGCCTTCAATATATCTTTAGACAGAAGGAGTTAAATCTGTGACAGCGTCGATGGCTTGAGTTACTAAAAGACTATGACGTGGATATTTTATATCATCCAGGAAAGGAAAATGCGGTAGCCGATGCCCTCAGTCGAAGATCTATGGGTAGTTTATCCTATTTAGGTGTTGTGAAGCGTGAGCTAGCGCGAGAGCTTCATCAGTTAGATATCTTGGGAGTCAGATTGTTAGAGGCAGAAGATAGTGGGGTAACAATTCAGGACACAGTCGTATCATCTCTAGTTGTAGAAGTAAAATCACGGCAATAAGAGGATCCTAGCTTAGAGCAGCTTGGAGCCAAGGCTCAGGATCAGCAGTCTTTAGCATTTGATATAGCAGGAGTTGGAGTCCTTAGATTTAGCGGTCGATTATGTGTTCCAAATATTGCAGGGTTTCGACATCGGATTATGGAAGACGCACATCATTCCCATTATTATATTCACCCTTGTTCGATGAAGATGTACCATGATATTAAGGAGATCTATTGGTGGCACGGGATGAAAAAGGACGTTGCTGAGTTTGTGGCACAGAGTCCTAACTGCCAACAGGTGAAGGTTGAGCACCAAAAGTCCGCTGGGCTAGTTCAGGATATAGCCATTCCTTTGTGGAAGTGGAAAGCAATTAATATGGATTTTATTACAGGGTTACCTCGATCGCGTTGCAAGTTTGACTTTATTTGGGTAATTGTTGATAGACTAACAAAATCATCCCACTTCTTACCAATCAGGGATACCTTTATGGCCGAAAACTATGTAGGGCTCTATATTAGAGAGATTGTTAGGCTACACGGTGTCCCAGTATCTATTATCTCTGATAGAGGAGCATAATTTACCGCCAACTTCTGGAAGTCCTTCCAGAAAGGACTGGGACACAGGTTAATCTTAGTACAGCATTTCACCCTTAGACAGATGGCCAGTCTGAGTGCACAATTTTGACACTCGAGGATATGTTACGGGCGTGCGCGCTAGACTTCAATGGAAGTTGGGATGACCACTTGCCTCTTATTGAGTTCGCATACAAGAATATTTATCATTCCAGTATCGGGATGGTACCTTATAAGGCTTTGTATGGGCGAAAATGTAGGTCCCCCATTGGATGGTTTGAGGTAGGTGAGTCAGGGTTGATTGGACAAGACTTAGTACAACAGACAGTGGAGTAGGTTAAGCTCATTTGGGAGAGGTTTCTAACAGCTCAAAGCCGACAGAAGTCATACTCAGATGTGCGACGAAGGGACTTAGAGTTTTGTGTCGATAACTGGGTATTCTTAAACGTCTCGCCTATGAAGGGTGTTATGAGATTTGGCAAAAAAGGCAAGCTTAGTCCAAGATTCACTATTCCTAAAAGTCTCGCCTATGAAGGTTGTTATGAGATTTGGCAAAAAAGGCAAGCTTAGTGATATACCGTGAGTTTACGGTATTTCTAATACAGTTCACTTACAAGTTGTGTGTGTCTAGGGCCTTTTTGTATTGGTTTTTATGTGTTTTTATCATATTTTGCAAGAAGGATGTTCAGGCGCGGAAGTATAAAGATAGCTGAAAGAAATGCAGAAAAAGGGCCTTCACAGAGGTGATCTACGGACCGTAGGTCCATTGAAGGTTCGTATGTGATGACCGTAGATCAGCAGGAAAGGTATGGAAAATAAATCAGGGAAATCTAACCAAGTGTGGAACCACGGTGGCCATTGACGGTCCGTAGATTGATACTGTGAGGGTTCCAGTACCTGATTTTTGAAGATTCTAAGTGTGGAGCTACTAACCATAGATCGATCTACGGTCCGTACTGCAAGTCCGTTGTTTGCTTCTGAGAAGCTGATTTTTTAAAGCTGAAATATTTTCTAAGTCCTGGATGACGGAAGACACTTACGGACGGTAGATCCATCGACGGTCCGTAAGTCAGTCTCGTGGAATGAAGACGCGTGCCTGAACAAACTTTCCTTAATTTGTTTCCCTTTTAATTTAGGATTTTGTTTTCTATAAATAGGGCATGTAAACCTCGTTTTTGGTGATTGGACATTATTATTCTAATTTTACTTGGTGACTTAGGAGATTAAGTTGCAACCCTAGCAATTATTGATTTCCTAAGTTCGTTTTATGGATTTTGGCTTTGCAATTCTAGTTGAATTTCTGGGTTATTATTCTCTTTGCGTAAGTTCATGATTTCTTCATCTAACTTTATGAATTGTGTTCTTGCTATTATGGGGTAACTAAACTTCACAACTAGGGTTGTGGGATCCATGAGCGATTAACAAAGTATGAATAGTAAAAAGCAATTCTTGAATAGTGTTTTGCATGCATTGATAATTCTTTCGTTTAGAAGTCTTTTTAACGAGTGCACGCGTTAAAACTCGCCTTGTTGCTACTTGCCGGACCAAGGAGGTAACAACAAGAAAAGAATTATCAACATAGATTTAGTGTGATACTATCTAATAGGCTAGTGTCGATTGGGGCGAAGTAATAACTAAGCCAAACATCGATTATGATGTCTAATATGAGGTAAAGGTAAGGGTTCGTAAATTATACACACGTAGCCGGACCAAGGTGAGGGGTGAAATTCTCTAGATGTCGGACCAAGGATTTAGAGATACCTAACTTATCACATGCATGTAATTCACTAGGAAAGGGTTGTTGTTATTAAGATTACTGAGTTATGAGCTTATGGTGAACACGTAAACCCTAGTCAATTTCATCTTGATAACAACCGAAATTGACTTTTGTTTATTGATTACTTACTAAATTTTTACAATTTGTTCCACAAACCACCCTTTTAATTACTTGTTTCTGGAAGTAATTTGACTAAATGAATATAA
>NW_006238997.1:798687-799818 GCF_000226075.1 Solanum tuberosum | reverse complement strand
GTAAATATCACAGGTTTATTACTATGTTGAAGAAGCTTTCTATCAACGTTCCTTTGATAGAAGCCTTGGAGCAAATGCCTGGGTATGCGAAGTTTATGAAAGATATGGTGACAAAGAAAAGATCTTTGAGTTTTGAAGATGATGATAGATTGTAGCATTGTAGCGCTATTGCTACAAGATCTCTTGTGCAGAAGAAGGAAGACCCTGGTGCTTTCACGATCCCATGTACTATAGGGTTGTTACACTTTGCTAAGGCATTGTGTGATCTTGGTGCTAGCATCAACCTCATGCCCTTGTCCATTTCCAAGAAGTTGGGTCTAGGGGACCCAAAGCCCACTGCGATGCGGTTACTAATGGCCGATCGAACTGTGAAAAGGCCCATTGGTGTACTTCATGATGTGCTAGTGAAAGTGGAGTCTTTCATTTTTCCGGCAGATTTTGTGATTCTTGATTGTGAGGTTGATTTTGAGGTTCCCATCATCCTTGGGAGACCATTTCTTGCCACAGGGCGTGCGTTGGTTGATATGGAAAAGGGGCAGATGAAGTTCTGACTGAATAATGAAGAAGCAACTTTCAATATTTTGTAGGTCCATGAAGCAGAGTGGTGAGCTCCAAATAGTATCTGCTATAACTTACAGAGTGGAGACTGGGACAAAAGTGCAAATTGAAGAGCGACTCGGTGTTGAGGCACTAGCAGCAGTTATGATGAACTTCGATAGTGATGGCATTGACGAGTATGATGAATTGGTAGCTGCACTTGATAGGCGTAAATACCGGCCCAAACCAAAGAAGTATGAATTAGACATGAAGAATCGCGAGTCCCCACCCGCAAGACCATCTATTGTGGAGGCACCGAAATTGGAGCTTAAGGCTCTACCACCACATTTGAGGTATGTATACTTGGGCAAAGAGAATACTTTGTCGGTCATCATTGCGGCAGATTTGAATGCGGGACAAGTAGAGCGCTTGGTGACTGTATTAAAAAGGTTCAAGCGAGCTATTGGGTGGACTATTGCGGATATTATGGGATTCCTCCCGATATTTGCTCTCCTAAAATCCAACTCATGCCAGATCATCAGCCCAGTATCGAGCATCAGAGAAAATTAAATCCACCTATGCAAGAGGTAGTTA
>NW_006238997.1:797726-798587 GCF_000226075.1 Solanum tuberosum | reverse complement strand
ATTTTGGTCTGTTTCGAATACGGGGTGTTACAAAACTCATCAATAAAGGCTCTATATGTGTCTTAATACTGCTTTGGAAGAGACACGTAGCAATGCTGCCAAACTGATGTGCATTTAGGACATTCTATGAGAGTTGATGCTCTGTCTCTTTTCTTCTTTATTTTGCAACACAAAAAAAATCAAGTTTTTCTGTCTGGTTTTCCTGCATGTGTTGTTGTTGTATAGGTAAATGATTATATTGTGTTATTAAGTAAATGTGTCAGTTTTTTGTTATTCTTTTTCTTGCTTTTTGGTTATTATTTTGGGTTGTGGTTTTGAAATTTCTCTCCATCTTTCATAAATTTTAATGAAAATCAAGACCCAATTCGATTCTTCTGTTTTAGATCTATAGGGTTACCGGTTGGACTATAAGAAGTGCGTCTTTGTTGAATTCAGAAATTTGAGATGCTCTTTCTTCTCTGTTTTGCCTCAAATTTGTCTTCGATGTTGCCGTTGAATTTTAATAAAAACAAGTGAGCACCGTAAGTGATTGTATATACACTATTAGTTAGTCTAATCAATACAATACGCCTATCATATATTGGTGTACTTGCGTATAAGTAGCAATATCATTCCTTTAAACTTATTGATTCTAAGCTCTTGTGATGTCCCACACAATTTTTTTCCGTTGTTCGAGTTAGATTTGAGAAGAGGTAAAACAGGCTAATGTGTTTAACACTTTCAAGACATAGTTCAATAGCGGTTCAACGCAAGTTTTTTTTTGAACTCTTGAATGTATCATTTGAAGTGATTCTCGGTATGTGCAGGGTGTCTTTACTTTGGGCATTATAATCTATTCCTCAAAAGGTCTTCGGTTAAAAG